>NC_132876.1:72260098-72569509 GCF_048164855.1 Canis lupus baileyi | reverse complement strand
GTTGAGTATGTTGAAGGGAATCTAGAAATGGAAGATATATCTAGGATCTGTAATTGTAGAAATATGAAAGTCAAAAAGGAAGAATCTTAAAAATGAAGAGTAGTAAAATATTTTAGTTAAGGTCTGGAAAAGAGAAAAAAATTGGAAATTTACAGTCTGATATAAAAATGAGGGCAGCCTGGGTGGCTCAGTGGTTTAGTGCTGCCTTTGGCCCAGGGTGTGATCCTGGAGTCCTGGGATCAAGTCCCACATCAGGCTCCCTGCACGGAAGCCTGCTTCTCCCTCTGCCTGTGTTTCTGCCTCTCTCTCTGTGTCTCTCATGAATAAACAAATAACATCTTTAAAAAGAAAGAAAAACAAGTTGTATTGACAAAAGGAATAACAAAAAAGGAGGGATACCCTCTGTTTCTATATACTGTAAATCCCTTGACTTCCCTGGAGCCTTCCAGTGCTGCTTGGTCAAGAACTTGCTCTTTCCCTGTCCTTTCAGCTGGTCTTCTGAGGGGAGGGGCCTGCTTTGCTGATTCTCTGGTGTGTGTGCCTGGGGGAGCTTTCTGGCCCCCTGCCGGCTCAGTGCACGGCTCAGTGGGAGCTGTGTATCCTGTGAGGCCCCTGTCCCCTGGCTGCCCCACCCCTCCCAGGCACAGGGTGATACAAGGAGGAACAACAACACTGGCTGCGGCCAGCTCTCTAGCCCTGTAGTCAGCTCCTGCAGTAACTTCCGCAGTCTCCCAGTCTGCACAGGACTAGGTGCTCCTGACCGGTGGGGTCAGTGATCTGTACAGCTCGGGGGTGCCTGGCGGCAGGAGAGTCATCTCTGTCCTGTGCCCTTCCAGCCTCCGCCTGTCCCAGGGGGAGTGCAGCATCACTGGCTTTGTCCACCCAGCACCCTGGGATCCGGGGTCTGTGCTGCTGGAATTGCGCTCTGGGGTCGCAGCTCCTGATGGCAACAGGGCGCAGACCCCTCGGTCCGGAGCCCCCGCCTGACCGACTGGCTTCTTTCTGAGGCCCTGCTGGGTGCCCGCTTCAGCCCTTTACTGAGATTGGCCCACAGTCTGTGGCGCGCTTTGTACTTTCCGGTTTGTACTTCCTCTATTAGTGACTCTGGGAAACTGGAGGCTCCACTGCCCCTTCTGCGATTTGGCCCGAGTTCCCGGCTAAGCACCTTTCTGTCCAGGAAGAATCTGGGGCAGATTTTTAAAGTTCCTGCTTCTCCGGGTCTGGGCTTCCCTGTCTTGGGGGCTCTCGCCTTGGCTTTAGCCTGGCTTCTCGCGGTGCCCCTCCCCCTTCTTTGTAAATTTTTTTTTCCACCTTCCTACCTTGTTAGAAGTGAAAACCCTTGTCTCTGTAGCGTTCCAGCTGTTCTCTCTTTAAATCTCAGGTCGAAAATGTAGGTTTTCAGGGTGATTTGAAAGTTATCTAGTAAGTTGGTGGGGCCAGGTTAATTTGAGGCACCTACTCCTCTGCCATCTTGCCCTCCCCTATCAGATTCAAATCTTTATATAATTTGTGGCATGATCATCATCTATACCAGATATATTGAATAACCACAATGAAAATGATTAAGGCTCAAGTAGTGTGACAAACTGTAGTCATTGGTCGTATATAACTCATCAAAATCAAGGAAGAATAGGAGAACGGTACATTATTAAGTATCCATTTCCTACATTTGATGGGTGGAATTTAGGAATGCATATGGGACTTGTACATTTTGAGGTATTGCCCAACCCCTAGGCAATCCTGGTGGAATTTTTCTTGTATTAGTTTTGTCTTGAAGTTTAGGATATGCTCTCAGATTGTTGCTAATTTCTGCCTATTTTTATAGCACCAAAAGACATAGGATTAGTATGTCTTCATGATGAAGGAAGAGTAACTTAATAGATACAACACAAATAGCAATGGGGCCCAGTTCTCTTGTCTAGTCATTCTGTGAATATTAGCTGAATGTTCAATAACTCTATAGCAAATGCTACTTATTTGGAGTCCTGGAAAAGAAGACATAGTGTCTCTGTGCACAGCTCATGCAAACCTCAACCCCACTCAAAAACTCCTATCTATATTACTCTTCACATTCATAGTCCAAGAGAGAAATTGAGCTAAATCTTACAGGATGGAGTTGAATTTTAAAGCAAGACTAGCCATGGTCTTTATAGAGGAAAATGAATCAGGTAGGCTCTGGAGGAGACTTTGAGTAAGGACCTTTGGGGGTAGCATTATAGGAGAGTAGTTTGGAATCTTGAACCAGAGGAATCTCTTGTTGTCTCTGTTCAAAGAGTGCCTGACTTGAATTCAGACAGATCTGCATTTGACTCCCGGATTTACCACTTAAAAGAACTTGGATAAGAAACATAGGAGTGAATATATTTTTTTGAATTAGTGTTTTCATTTTCTTTGAGTCAATGCTCAGTAGTGGAATTATTGGATCATAGAGTATTTCTATTTTTTAAAGATTTTGTTTGAGAGAAAGAGAGAGAGAGCATGCACCAGCATGGCTGGGGGAGGGGCAGAGGGAGAAGCAGCCTCCCCACTGAGCAGGAAGCCAGAAGTGGGGCTCCATCCCAGGATCTGGGAATAATGACCTGACCTGAAGGTAGAGACTTAACTGACTGAGCCACGCGAGCTCCCCTGATCATGTGGTATTTCTATTTTTAATTTTTTGAGTAACCTCTATACTGTTTTCCACAGTGGCTGTACCCAATTACCTTCCCACCAACAGTACATGAGTGTTCTGTTTTCTCCACATCCTCACCAACACTTGATGTTTATTATCTTTTTGAGTAGCCATTCTGACAAGTATAAGATGATACCTCATTATGGTTTCAACTTGGATTTCCCTGATGATTAGTGATGTTTTTTTTAATAATAAATTTATTTTTTATTGGTGTTCAATTTGCCAACATACAGAATAACACCCAGTGCTCATCCCGTCAAGTGCCCCCCCTCAGTGCCCGTCACCCATTCACCACCACCCCCCGCCCTCCTCCCCTTCCACCACCCCTAGTTCATTTCCCAGAGTTAGGAGTCTTCATGCTCTGTCTCCCTTTCTGAAATTTCCTACCCATTTCTTCTCCCTTCCCTTCTATTCCTTTTCACTATTATTTATATTCCCCAAATGAATGGGACCATATAATGTTTGTCCTTCTCCGATTGACTTATTTCACTCAGCATAATACCCTCCAGTTCCATCCATGCTGAAGCAAATGGTGGGTATTTGTCATTTTTAATGGCTGAGTAATATTCCATTGTATACATAAACCACATCTTCTTTATCCATTCATAGTGATGTTAAGCATCTTTTCACATAGCTGTTGGCCACTTGTATGTTTTCTTTGGAAGAAATATCTGTTTAGGTCCTCTGCTCATTTTAAAATCTGACTATTAATTTTTTGGTGTTGAGTTGTAGAGGTTCCTTATGAATGAGGAAGGTGTAGTATATACATATAATGGCATATTATGCAGCCATAAAGAGTTGAGATTGTGCCTTTTATGACAACATGGGTGGACATAGAGGATATTATTCTAAAATGAAATAAATCATACTGAGCAATACAAATATGATATTATTGTACTTATATGTGGGATCTAAAAAAAAGCAAAGAAAAAGCAGAGTGTCACTGGGGTAAACTTAACAGTGAGAAATTACTTCCCCTATGATAAAGAAGAGGAGTTGAGAGCAAAACATTTATCCATATCACAGGCTTCAAATTCTTTATTATTAAATATCAACATTATTGGCAACAGCAATAAGCACTGTGAAGTGAGTTCCTATGGGGTCGAACAACAAAACACCATGTTATAACTAGACATTTGGCTTCTTTTATAAATATTATCAAATACCTCAACTCTAATAATCAGTTGGCAATCCATGGTGAGCATTAATATAACTCACATGACTGGCTTGGTCTTTTCATTGTCAGTGGAAAGACATGTCCCCGAAATGAGAAGACTGAGGTTACCTAGCATTGAAGTTACACTTAATGAGGCCAGGATCATTCAAGGCTTTGAGTCCTGCCTGAGACCCCTTACTTCTCTTGTGCTCTGTGACCACAGCCTAGTCCTGCCACCAGTAAGAAGCTTTAGAAAGCACATTCCGGTATGGGTCCCAAGTGCTTAGAGATGGGGAGATGATGTGAATGGATCAAGGCATCCCATGGGCAGTGATCAGCCAACAGTACAGCATGTGTGTGCAGGGAGATACTTTGGGAGAGGGGAATCTTGTATATACCCCTCAAATCATGGCTGGCGGTGTTAGCCTCTTCCACCTCCATATAAGAGCATTTCATTTCCTGCCAATTACTCCGCCCTGCCCATAAACCCAAACATACACTCACTTTATTATTTAGCCACACAGAACTTCTGTTTCCTTCACTTCTGTGTAGCTTTGTATGTTTTGTTTCTTCTGCGTAGATAGATTTCTCTTTCACCTGCCAAAATCCCAGCTCAGTGTAACATTACATATCTATAATATTTTTGTCTATACTTCATCATACCTTTTGTTGTGTTGAATATATTCAGTTATCTGTTATACCTCTACAAGGCAAGAAATTGCCTTCTCCATTTCTGAGCCTCATGGCCCTGGCATATAGTAGGCACTCTGCAAATGTTTGAAGCTTGAGTGAATAAATTAATGAATGACCTTCATCCTTTCAGGCTCCCAGTTTTCCCTCTGAAAAGGAGAGCCAAATGAAAGCTCCTAATTTTAGAGGATGAGGTTAGATGGTTAAAAGGTGCACGCAGAAACCATTTTTTATTAAGGCATTATGGGGTTACATAATTCTTTTATTGTTGAGTGCAGTGTAAGACTGGTCCTAGACATAGTAAAGCCCATTCCAGATCAGTTGTTACAGATCGGTAACAATTCCTTCTCTTTAAGGCTGGTCTAAAAAATGTCACTGCCCTATTTTATGCCTTGTCAAAAGGTGGGGATTCACCAGTGTGAAATTCACTTTATTTGTTAATTTCCTTGGCTTGCCTGGTGAAAATATTGACACTCCTCACTTCTCCGTAGTACTGTCACTTACAAGATCTCTTCTTACCCATGATCATATTTAATACTCAGGACAGCACTGTAAAATAGGTATTTTATTTTTTTCGATGAGGAAACTAAGGTTCAGCTGGGTTAAATTACTTGTTTCAAATAATGCATCTAGGAAGTGGAGGGAGCAGGAGTTTAACCCAGGTCTTCCCAGCTCCCAGTTCATTGCTGTTTATACTGGACCACATTGAATCAGGCAGTAAAATCAGGTGTGGAATGGAATGCCATGTGTGATGTTTGCCTAAATGTGTACATCTTTGCTGGAAGACAGTCATGATTTATGCTGGATAAGTATTCAGTAATGTTTGTTTCATTTATTTGGCTACATATATGCTTCCCAGGAGGAAGGTAAGCTAGGGCAAGTGCAGACAAACACCCATAAAGTTTGGATAATTTACTTCATAGTGGGGTTGCCTATTTGAAAAACACACTTCTGGGTGATAGAAAGCAGCTCTTGTATAGATCTTATTCATGACTGCATTTACATGGATGGGTATTTTCCAAAATATCTTTGAAAATGTATGTGGGTTCCAGAATATTTTCTGATTTAGACACACCCGTGAGCATCATCACATTTGGCATAGTAGGGAACTTTACTAGAATGCTACTGGGAAGGCTGCCTGGTATAATGGAAAAAGGAGTGAATTCTGGAACTGGTTAAATTTGGGTTATAGTCACTCACAGTGTGACCCTAAGCAAATTAAACTTCCCTGAACTTGACTTTTTCTACCCTTTGAAATGGAATTTAAAAACCCCATTTTGCCTGATTATTGTGACAGTGAAAATGAAATCCAGCACCAGGCACACAGAAACCACTCAGTAAATATTCCTTCTTTCCTTCTTTGCACCCCAGCCAGTTGCCCACAAACATGCATTTAGAAGTCTTGCTCCTACTCCATGCTGAAATCCACAGCTCTTACAAGAACTAATTATTTTTCTTTCTTCCAAGGCCCCCTATGTTTTGCTCCCTCCTAATTCTGGGGGCTTCCAAAGTGGGCAGGTACAGGATGTTCTGTAGGGTATCAGAGGCTGTTACTCAATCTCCTGGCCAGCACTCACAATTCCTCTTCGCACGCTTCATATGAAGGCGCACTCCCGGTCTTGGAACCCACATATGCATCATGCATTGCACGGCCTTTTGTACCCAAATCTATCGTAAGGGTGAAAAGACCAGGCTCAGACTTGTCCAGGGAATAGATTTCCCAAGCTGCCCTTGTGCCCTTACCATTTTATTAAAAGAGGAGCACTTTAAACTTACTGGGATTTATTTACATGGACTAGAATCAGAGTGATTGGTGGTGTCTTTTGTTGTCAAGATATCCTAAAGCATTTTGCAAGGCAATGTGACAAGCACTGAGGCCACACAGACCAGTGCAGCAGCCACCACCCAACACTTCACAATTAGTCATGCCTAGCCTGGGATCATCAAGCCTGTTTTTATTGGAAGAGCTGAAAGGGAGGGAATGTTAGCTGGCAGTTTCCCTATGTACCCTTTATGAACGTGCCCTTGGCTTTTCAAATTTCACCTGAATAACCAGCTCAGGCAAATTTGCCTCTCTTAAAAAGCAGAATAAGACGGTGCCAAGCCAGGGTGATGCCTCAGGACATTGACCAAATAAGCATGGCCCTCACGATTGGTTTTTGTCCTCACCTTTTTCCTCCTTCTATTTTTTCCACCTTTATTTTTCTTCACCCCTCTCATCCCCAGCATGTTCTCAGGAAGAGGTTAGCCATGAAGGGGATAGTGTGTAATTTTAAGGCAATCCCTATTCTGTCCACCTTTCTTATTTCTCACCATCACACCTTTTCTTTTACAAGGAAAGTTTCAGTAATGAAGCTGCAATAGCACCCTGGGCTTCTTTCCCTTTAGTAACACTCAATACACTTGTAACTACTTGTTCAAATTTTCTTATTCCACTAAGGTTAATGAAGGCAAGGGCAGTGTCTGTCTTGTTCACCTCTTTATGCTTGGCAGGCACACACAGAAAACCCTCAAAAAGTGTTTTAACTGTAAGTTAGTATTTAAGAACTTCCTTGCTGGTATCTAACTCCTGCATTGGTTATAAGCAACTCCCCCATTTGTAGCATACCTTGTTCATTTCCATATCCCCCAGAACAAATTTAGCTTAAGGCCTTGCACTGTGTTAAAACGAAGTGTACTTCCCTCCCTTAGGCCTTCTAATTGGTTTCAGTTTGAGACTAGACTTGAATGGCTTTTGTTCAGACTGCCCATAGAGTTCTCTTTTCCTGTTGCATTCACTTATTTGTCCCTTGAGAGTCCCACAGGAGAGTGTTTGTCACTGATACACATTTTACAAAAAAGATTTTATTTTATTTTATTTTATTTTATTTTATTTTATTTTATTTTATTTTATTTTATTTATTTTATTTTATTTGTATTTTTTTATTGGAGTATTGGAGTTCTATTTGCCAACATAGAGCATAACAACCAGTGCTCATCCCGTCAAGTGCCCCCCTCAGTGCCTGTCACACTCACCCCATCCCCCCACCCTCCTCCCTTTCCACTACCCCTTGTTCATTTCCCAGAGTTAGGTGTCTCTCATTCTGTCACTCTCTATGGTATTTCTCACTCCTTTTTTCTCCTTTCCTCTATAATCACTTTCACTATTTTTTATGTTCCCTGAATGAATGAGACCATATAATGTTTGTCCTTCTCCGATTGACTTACTTCACTCAGCATAATACCCTCCAGTTCTATTTATTTATTCATGAGAGACACACAGAGAGAGGCAGAGACATAGGCAGAGGGAGAAGCAGGCTCCCCGCGGGGAACCTGGTGTGAGACTCAATCCCAGGACCCGGGATCACGTCTGAGCCAAAGGCAGATGCCCAACCACTGAGCCACCCAGGCATCCCACTGATACACATTTTGAGGGCAGGCTTAATCTGAGTAGGTTGCAACCTTCCTATCTGCCTCCTAGAGTTCTCTGCCTGTGGCCTTTCTAAAAAGAGAATTATAGGAGTGCTCTCAAGGGAGAGAAGCCTAAAATCAGATAGCCATGGTAGTTGTGTTTTTGGTATTCAGGTGGTAGGATACAAGCAGCCGGTTTCTCCTTTTTCCTTTCTTGCTTACACAGCTAGGGGGTGGGGCTGAGGTTCTGGGGGAGGAGCTTGATCCTGAAGCCTGCCTGGTGGTTCCATGCTCTGGCTTACTGACATATGATAGTCCTATAGAGAAGCTTAGAACACATGGGGGTTGGCACCCTCTTTTGAAGTTTCACATTTTAAAGGGAGGGACCTTTTTGCCCTCCACCCTTAAGTTGATTTCTGTGCTTTTTAAAGCTACAGCTGCTAAACTACCAAAACTCAGGTGCTTTTCTCTTATTTCCTTTCCTTCCTCTTCTCAGGTATTTGATGATCAGCAAGAACCTCACAATTGCTCCCCTTGGCCAGATATGGAGCCAGGCGTTTCATTTACGTCACAAGTAATGTGGAAACCCAAGGACTAGGTTGAGGTGGAGGAAGTAAAAGCTTTTTTCCTTTCAAGGTTAAGCAGAAAAGAGAACTTAGAACTCAGAGCAAAAGCCTTGAATTGTCACATGTATCACTGGCAAAGGATAACTTTCAGTAATGGCACAGATCTTTTCATGTGAAGATTTGGGTTCAAGGTCTGGATACACCATTTAATGATAACAGACATGTGATTTTATCTCTTCTGAGTTTCAGTTTTCTTATTCTGTGAAATGGAAATGAAGGCAACAATAATTCCCTCACAGAGTTTGATGATAATAACTATCTCAGTAGGGAGAGAAGTCAGATAAAGAACAAGGAAACATTTTGTAGATAGGGAAATGATACTAAGATATAAAAAGCTTATTTTTCTCTCATAGTCTATTCTCCCAACCTTTCCATTTTCTTGCCTTTTGTACAGCATGGATGATTTAGATGTGATTCTAGACAGAGGGATGTAGCTAATTTTTAAACTCTCTTCCAGTTTAGGGATTTGTAAAATATGTTTCTTCCCACCATTCCAGATTATCCCAAGTAGGAAAGTCATCTTTTAAGGCAGAGTAGAAACCTGGAACTCATCAGTCTTGATAATGTCTCTTAAAGTGTAATTGGAGATGGTGTTCCTCCATTTAATTCCGCCATTTAGTTCTGGTGTCTGACCATTGTTCAAATAAATAGTAAAATGCGAATGACAGGAAATTGCCTGGGTTCTGAATCTTTTTTTTTTTTTTGCTTGAGGTAACAATAAGCCTGTAATGGTCACAGTGACCTTTGATTTGACCTTTCTGCAACCCTGCACTTATCACAGAATTTTCTTGCTTTTGCATTTTATGTTGGAGTATCTTTCAGGTATCAGATTAAACTTTAGGCCAGCCATGTGTATTTGCATGGGCAGTGGGCCCAAAGGAAATTAACCTGAGAGGGGAAAAAAGTCAGAGCTGGGGGCAAGAGGCAAGTATGCTACTAAAAACAGAATTTGGGACCACAGCTCTGGGCCTTGGAAAGTAATCTGTCAGCTTGTCACAGTTGACACCAATAAGTGTGGGATGGTTTGGTGGAACTTTTTGCTGGCAGGCTGGGTGGAAGAGAATAGAGAGAGTAGGGTCAGAATACATGTCTGTTAAGATGAGAAAAAAAAGAAAGTGAAATAAAAGAAAACACATAGAAGTGAGTTTAGAGGTAACAGAACTATCACATGCTAGAATATGAGACATAAATTGGAGAGTTTGATTTGTCCTGAATTATATTTTTGTATAAAGTACTCCTTTCTGATGCCAAATGCAGCAGGCTGTTTCCCTTCTCATGCTTCTCATGCTTCCATGGCAGATGAAAGTTTAATCCTTAGAGTGGGCTTGACTGGGTGTTTTGTGCCCCTTGGTCAGCACTGTGCCCTCTCTACAACCTTAGTATAGGGCTTTCTGAGGAGGCAAGCTTCTGAGGATATGTGTCTAGTAAATGAAGATGGGTAAGGGAAATTGTCTCTTGGAACTGAGTAGCCAAACAAAATCTTCCAAGGGGCCTGATGGGATACCTTAAGAAGAACCATGAGATGAAAACCCCAGGCTGGAAAGGCAGCTTTACAGAGGTGGCACTCCTCAGTTTTCCTCTGAGTTTTCATGGTCCCACACTTTATTTCCACTGCTGACAGCACTTGTAAAATAGTTTCTTCTCTTAAATAAATGAGGCATAGAATCCTGTAAATCACCAAAAAAAAAAAAAAAAAAAAAAAAGCTTTCTGGAAGAAACTTTAGTGGAAGAATTTTCTTCATTTAAGTGGTGATTCTCTTACAGAGGTAGAGTAGAAGATTTGGGAAGAGACATAATTAAGTAATAAGGATATATATCCTGAATTTAAAACATAATATCAAGGGGCAGCTGGGTGGCTCAGTCAGTTAAGTGACCAACTCTTGATATTGGCTCTGGTCATGATCTCAGGGTTGTGAGATGTAGCCCTGCTTCAGGCTGTGCACTCAAAAGGGAATCTGCTTGAGATACTCTTTCTCCATCTGTTTCAGCTCCCGAGCTTGCTCACTCTGATAAATAAATAAATAAATAAATAAATAAATAAATAAATAAATAAAATCTTTAAAAATCATATCCTACCGAAATATGATACTAAGGTGATGGATTCAAGAGTGATGGTTTGCTGATGTAGAGCCCATTAGAAACCATACTGTTCTGTTTGACAGACTATAGATAGGTTTATTAATAAAGAACTTTTGTTTGGGTGTTCATTGAAAGCAACCGCTTTAGGTTTATGTAGAGATGTAAAGATTTGTGTCCATAACTGCAGCCACCAGTGCAGGTTGGAGCTGGTGGAGACATGATGTAGCCAAGAAGTCAGAATATAAACTCTACAGACATTTCTCATATTAAACAAACACAATATAGGAAAATCCAAATTTCTACAAAGGATTAATTAGGAAGCCATTATTCTCACTTTTATTTCCTTAATGGATTTTGTGTAAGTTTACTTTTAAATAGGAAGCTCCCTGAATACATTCCAAATGCATTTGGATTTATATACATTTACCTTTCTAGCAACTGTATAAAAACCTAATTCTAAGGGGCACCTGGGTGACTCAGTGGTTGAGCATCTGCCTTTGATTCAGGTGGTGATCCCGGGATCCTGGGATCAAGTCCCACATCGGGCTCCCCACAGGGAGGCTTCTTCTCTCTCTGCCTATGACTCTGCCTCTCCCTGTGTGTCTCTCATGAATAAATAAATAATTAAAAAAAAAAACCATAATTATAATAGAGGAAAAGTGCTTCCCTTTATACAGTTGACCTTTTTTTTAGTGATTATAAAATACATTGCCTATCTCATGATGGTTTCTGTTGAATTCTTTCCTTGGTTTAGCAATATTCTTAGGGAATATTTTGTAGGGAAGGGAAGGGTAGACGGTGAGGGAGAGAGAATCTTAAGCAGGCTGCATGCCCATTATGGAACCCTACGCAGGGCTCCATCTCACAACCCTGAGATTGTGACCTGAGTGGAAATAAAAAATCAGACAGTTAACTAACTGGGCCACCCAGGTGCTCTGGGAAAATAAATTTAATCTAGTAGGTATAATGGGAAAGACTGGAGATGAATCTATGTAAATGATGTCAGTATCAACTACTTATAAAGATTTTCGTGATATTCTTATCATGGTAAAGCTTTGAGCATACCCTAAAGAGAATAGTTACCTGTACAAAGTGTTGCATTGAGTCAATACTAACAACTAATGCCTCTTGTCATGATAACAAGTTGTGGCTTTGATTTAGACTAGAATATCTGCTAAATTAAAGTGAGTCTCACCCGTACTTAAACTTGCCTCTCTCAAAGCATTCTGAGAAAATAGATTACCTGAAAGATCTTAGCTTGAACACTTAAGAATGTATTGAGAAAGGATTTTTGATGAATGCTGTGTCACAGCTGGCTTTTTTTGTTTTTGTTTTTGTTTTTTTAGTAAATATTTACAAAACTCTCATACTGAATATTGAAAATATTAGCAGTAAAATGAGTTTGAAAAAACAGAATATGGTCTGCCACAGCCTGCTTTAAAAACATTTTAGAAAAGTTATAGGACCATAGTATCTGTAAAAAATGTATGATCGAAGGTATAATCTTAGTTTTGTAAAATTATCTTTATATTTCAGTCTAACTCAGATAAAGATTATTTTACAACTAAATCATCTTTTCTTTCTTTTATTACTTTATTGTATGTTTCTCATGGAATTTTCAAAATTCATGAGAAGAACTCTTGACTTCATTAGGTCATAAAATTTCTGACTTAGTGATGGATTTCACAGAGGATTTGGTGTTGAATTCAAACAGTGAAAGAATTTATTTTAATTACTGTATATAAAATCATATATTTTCTTGTGTTTTACTACTCCTAGGGATCTGGATAACCTTCACTCTTTTCCTTGAGTACTCTTTTTTTAATATCTCTTTTTTTTCCAAAACATAAAGATGAGAAATAAAACACTATGAAGTTACTACCAGCATAAGTGAACTATGTCAGATAAAGACTAATACTCTATGACCTCAGTTATATGCGGAATCTAAAAAAGCTGAACCCATAGAAACAGTAGAATAGTGATTACTGATTACCAGTGGCTGGGAGAAATGGATAGATATTCAGAGGGTACAACATTTTAGTTATAAGTTGAATAAGTTCTGAGGAATCTAATGTACAGTGTGGTGACTATAGTTAACAATACTGTTGCTAAGAGAGTAGAGCTTAAGTGTCACCACAAAATATATAATTATATGAAGTGGTGGAGGTCTTAACCCACCTTATTGTAGTTATTTCATAATGTATAAAATATATCAAAATCATCAGTTGTACATCTTAAGCATATGCAGTGTTGTCTGTCAGTTACATCTAAATAAACCTGTGGAAAAATTACTACTAGCATAAGGTAGCTCAGTGGTTCTCACTGAGGTCAGTCTTGTCCCCCTCCTTCCAAGAGTTTGGTTAAATTTAGTCTTAACTCTACCACCAACCATCAAATCATTTAACATTTCTTTGGATCTCAGTCTCCTTGCAAAATGAGAGATTAAATTACATAATCTTTAAAGAATTATGCAGCATCAAAAACTTATAGACCTATGAAGCCTCATGATGGCATGATGGACTCTTTCCTATAAGGGAAAGAATTTCCTTGGTGACTCCACTTGTGTGTGTGTGTGTGTGTGTGTAGCATTGTAGATAACGTATTTATGTACTTTGCTTTTGCTTCAATTAATTTTTGTGTTTTTTAAATTTAAATTCAATTAATTGACATGTAATGTATTATTAGTTTTGGAAGTAGAAGTCAGTGATTCATCAGTTGCATATAATACCCAGTGCTCATTATATCACGTGCCCTCCTTAATGCCCATTACCCAGTTACCCCACTCCCCCACCCCCTCCCCTCCAGTAGCCCTCAGTTTGTTTTAATTAATTTTTTAAAAAATCTCCTTTTAATTAAGTTTTTAAATGTTAATTCCAGTATAGTTAATGTAGTATGATATTCGTTTCAGGTCAATTAATTTTAATATTTGAATTAATTAAACAAATATATGTATTATATCTTAAAAACATTTAAAAATCAATTTTATGAAAAGCAGTTGAAATTTAAAGTTCATTTTAGGTTATTTTGAACATCTGGTTTTTATTTATTTATTTTTTGAAAAGCACTTGTTAGTGTTTAATGAACTTTCCTCCAGATGACTTCAAGCTACTAGGACACAGCACACACCATCCCCTGCCACATCCTTCTTAATCTTTTCCTCAGCTCTTCTAATGAATTTGGCCTCAACTCTTCTACTGAAGATGACATTTTGTTTTTGGATCTTTCCCTTTCCCAAAACTTTGTAGTAGACCAATCACACCACATCAATGTTGGGAGCAGCTCCAGTCTTGATTTTGGCAGCATTTACCTGTGTCTGCTCACTGACCAAGGTCCACAGTTTTTCAAGGTTGACAGTTGGACAGAAGCTCTGGTTCTTCTTTAAGTGGTAATGCCTCATATCAACTTTTTTTAAAAGATATTTTATTTATTTATTTATTTATTTATTTATTTATTTATTTATTCATGAAAGACATAGAAAGGGAAAGGCAGAGACATAGGCAGAGGAAGAAGCAAGCTCCCTGCAGAGAGCCCAATGTGGGACTTGATCCCAGGATCTGGGATCATGCCCTGAGCTGAAAACAGACACTCAACCACTGAGCCACCCAGTCTTCCTATCCTATCCATCTTACAGGGAGAGAAACAGAGGAACGGACTGGCCCTAAATTACATACCTAAGAAGTAGTTTGCTTAGTGTGGAAACTTCTTCAAAAAGTTATTTAACTGAAGTATAGGAAAAGTTTCTGTCATCTCTCTTGAGCAGGGATCAGCAAACTTTTTCTGCAGTAGCCCAAAGAATAAATATTTTAGGCTCTGTGAGTCATGTAGGTCTGTTACAACTGTTCAGTTTTGCTGTTGTACCACAAAAGCAGCTGTAGACAGTACGTAAATAAATGGCTGTATTCCAATAAAATTTTACATAAAATGGTAGCAGGCTGGATTTAGAATGCAGGCTGTAGTTTGCCCATTCCTGCCTTTGAACAAAAGTCCCATGACCCTGCTTGGTATGTCCATTAGTCCTCTTTCTCATCCTTTGGAAACATAACTAAATGAAAAATTCACTTGATGGGATGAGCACTGGGTGTTACACTATATGTTGGCAAATTGAATTTAAGTAAAAAATTAAAAATAACTAAATGAAAAATTGCATTATGTATTTGTAGTAAGAGTACACAGCAATCCTCAGATGACCAGAAACTAACCTCCTTAACTCTTTTACAACAGTCTGGTCACTGCTCTAATTGGCTGGATTCTAGCCTCACCTTTGGCTCCTTTCACAAAAGCTGACACTCAGGCTTTCCAGAACCTTACTTGATACTCAATGCAGAATGTTTGGCTCATAATGGCCTATAACTATCTGCTCATTGTCCTGGTAACTTTTCCAGGTGAGTATGTGCCCTACCCTTTCTACAGAGTTTTTTGCTAGTTACAGAATAAACATTGTAGGCCTCTCTTATTTTAAAGATAGATGCTTTTCAGCAGGAAAGAGGAGAACTAGAGCTTTCCAACTACCATTTTGTAGTATGGATTCTTTCTGGAGGAAAATAATCTTAGACCAAATACACTTTTGGTAAATATACTATTGCAGGCACAGATCATGTGGACAATATTTTGAAGTCCTAGTTGCCTTTACTACGCTAGTGTTTATGGCCTAGGGCAAGTCACTTCCCATCTGTGAGGCTTAGGTTATTCATCTTTGAGACGAGGATAATAATCACAAATATCTCTCAGGGTTTTGAGAACTAAAGGAGATAATGGAGGTGAAAGTGCCTTGTACTGCCACATGTAAAGATGAGGAAAGAACTGATATGATTAGGCCATTGGGATAGCAGTCCAAAAAGGATCGACATTTTTTCCACTTTTTTTTTTCTTTTGCTCAAGGCAAAGTTTGAAGCAAAGAATGTTCTCTTGTAATCCAATGACAAGCATGATGATAATTTACTTACCTACCATTTCCTGAGTGTCTCCCTGTGTAATGAACAGGGTGGTATCCTTGGACTTACAGAGTGCAGTCTAGATCCATGCTGTCCAATATATAGCCTCTAGTGACATGGCTGTGGAACACATGAAATGTCACAAATTCAAATAGAAACGTGAGAGAGGTAGTGGGAGGTGGAGGAAATTATCCAGAAGAAGGTACTCAGACTAGAAATTGGTATTAATTAAAGAAGGGCAGGGAAAAGGCTATTTATAGTTAAACAGAAAGGTAGTTTGTGTGGCATTACTTACTCCTATATAGTCTTTACCTCTTTGTAGCTTTGGTGGCTCTAAGTTATATAGGTAATGTTGCTATATAGATATTGGATTTGGGTTTGGCAGTGTAGACTGAGTATCTACTCATCCATAAGAGTACAGGACAGTGGGGGATAATTTTGTTCTTTCGCTACATGAAAAGTGCATTTTCATGCTCAGTGAATAGATTCGTGGCATAGTGAGCTAATGACTGAAATTTGACTCTGAGAATGGGTTTGCTTTAAATGGGTGTGTAGGGGGCACCTGGGTGGCTCAGTGGTTGAGCATCTGCCTTTGGTTCAGGTCACGATGCTGGGGTCCTGGGATTGAGCCCTGCATTAGGCTCCCCTCAGAGAATCTGCTTCTCCCTCTGCCTATGTCTCTGCCTCTCTCTGTGTGTCTTTCATGAATAAATAAATAAAATCTTTAAAAAATGGCTGGTTAGGAAATATGCTTCAGGTCACTTAGTTCAGAAAGCCCATTTTGGGAAATTTTTAAATTACCTATGTTATGTTTGGTTATTACAGCCTATACTTGTCTTCCAGTTACTGGGATGAATAAATAAAATAAAAAAAATTATTATACAAATCTTTTAAAAAATAAATTAATAATAAAATAAAATAAAAATTATTATATAAATCTTTTTAATAAATAAATTAATAATTAATATTTATTCACGAGAGGCAGAGAGAGAGAGAGAGAGGCAGAGACACAGGCAGAGGGAGAAGCAGGCTCCATGCAGGGAGCCCAGTGTAGGACTTGATCCCGGGTCTCTAGGATCTGCTCCGGGCTGAAGGCGGCGCTAAACCGCTGAGCCACCTGGGCTGCCCAATAAAAATCTTTAAATAAAAATAAAATAAAATTCAGATACAATAGAGCTGGTCACTACAAATTCTAAACAAAACAAAAGTGATTACAAGAAAAACCATCTCCAATTAAATTGAATATTCTGGGGACAAATTTGTTAGCTCAGCAATGGTCACTTGAATATTTTCAACAAATTCTGTTCTTTCTGATGATTTTTTCTAATAGCACATTTATTTTTTTGGCTGAAAAATGTACTTTCATATTTTTAGGTATTTAAAATTTCACATGTATATTGTGCTTTTAAAATAAGTTGATGATTTAATCAAGATCATCATGAAAGCACATGGGATAAGGGGTTATGCAGCAGCTAACAGTGTGTACTTTTTTGTTGTTGTTTATTAATAAACTGAGGAAGAACAACACATTTTTGCCCCTTTTACTCTCCCAAATAATTTCCTCTCTCTCTCCAGTACAGTTGTAAGTAGATTGATGGTAAAGTCTACATATCTTGTATCTTAGAGTTTATATCTTAGTATTTCAGGGTTAAAAGAAGCTTAAATGCCCTGTACTCAATCCAGTCTGTCTTCTGATGCTTGAGAAATCCCATTGCAATGGGAAATACTAAGTACAGAGTAGGCAGTCAACAATGTAGTTAAATAATAGTTCAGAAAGAAGGGGTTCTTGAGTCTCACTGTATAGTAGGTACTTTTAGATTTATTATTTTATTCTTTATAGGCCTGCGGATAACTATAAAAACCAAAGTCTTTTTCAGATTCTAATTTTATGGGCTTGACTACTACGTTGGTTTCACTTTTTTTTTTCAACTCCTATCAGCAAATGTAGTTTCTTGAAAGGTTTCTCTTTAACGCAGAAGGATAGTATAAAGAGATGAATGGGAAGTAGAACCATAGACTATTTCAAATGAATGGGAGCTTGTAGATGATTCAATCCAGTCTTCTCATTTTACTTGCTCAGAGTCACACAGCAAGTCAGCAGAGGACCTAATTCAGTCTCTTGCCTTCCATTTTAGTGAGTTACCTGTACTAATATTCACACCAGTGTCAAATTCCCTTTTGCTGTTATGGCTTGACCACAGTTATGTGTCCTGGAAAATATAACAATGAATTAAGTTGAAGATAGGACCATGATCTCTTTAAAATGTTTTCTAAACCTTTCACATGAACATAAATAATAAATAATTAGGAAGGATAATCCTTATTTCAAATTTATCTTTCTGTTTCAGAATAACAAGTTAAACTATCTATACCCATTCCATTCTAATACAAAATTTTGTTACCCAGATTGAATTTTGACTTTTTTTTCAGAATGTTTAAAGTCTGCCCCACATAGTTAAAATCCTAGCTTAAGTAATAATATACTGTAGTAGGCATAATTCTAAAATTACCCCAGTGATCTTTGTCCTTGTGTGATAACTTACCTTTGAATGTAGGTAGAACCTGTGAATAGGATATTCCCATGACTAGGTTATGTTAAATGGCATGGTTGTCTTTAAGAAGTGTTTAATCACACAAAGCTCTTCAAAAAGTAGAGACATTTTGTCACCTGGTAACAGAATAGGAAATCTGAAGCTTGAGAAGGATTTGATGTACCAATACTGACTTGAAGGTGGAGGGAACCCCAACTGACAGCAAGAAAATGGGCACCTCACACCTAGAGTTACAAAGAAATGCATTCTGTCAAGAGCCAGTGAACTTGGAAATGGATTCTTCCACCCAGTACCTCCATATAAGAGGTCAATTTGGTTGATACCTTGATTTTGGTCAACCATTTTGGTTAACACCTTGTTCTCTCCCTTAGCAGAGAACCTAACTGAACCCACCAGGACTTCTGAATTACAGAACTGTGAGATAATAAATGAGTGTCATTTTATACTGCTAAGTTGGTGACTGTTATGCAGCAGTAAACATACTAATATACTTACCATGTGCTCTAAGATAAGCCCTTTATCAAATCTCTTATGCCTCAGTTTCCTTTTCCATGTCATAATGGAAGTGACCTACACTGCTTTGAAACTGTGTTTGTGAAATGTGGCTTTCACAGTAAGAGGAGACATAACATTTGTCATTTTGGTAGTATTAATATTAATGATTTCGACTCTCCTATACCTATAAAAATCCTTTTCACACAGGAATAAGAAAGTAAAGGAATGTAATTTGGCCCTAGGTAGGCTTTTCCACAATGTGATCTTAGAATACCTAAGGCCATATGCCTGCCATTTTACTATAGCAGAGAAAATATGGAGGTTGGAAAACTGTACCATTTGTATTGCATACTCTGTACCTAGCTCTGTGGTATCTCTGGTATCTCTTTGGATTGTACAAACGGGAAAAAAATGTCAGACATGGTCTTTGGCTTCAAGTAACACATAATATAGTAGAAAGACAAAACATGGGGTCACGTTAATGGTATTCCAACATAGGAAGTGCATAATGTCTTATGATGAATAAATAAAGCTTGGTAGAAGTTCAGAGGAGGTTGCCTGTGAACTGGACCTTGAAGAATAGTAAGGATTTGAATAGCAAGAGACAGAGAAGGAAAGGCATTCCAGTTAGAAGAGCACAAACAAAAGTGTTGAAGATCTAGAAGGTCTTGTGGACAAATAACAAATAGTTCAGTATAACTGAATTGTAAGATTGCCTAAGTGTAATAGGAAATGAGTTGAAAAGAATAGATTGGGGCCAGGTCATAGGAAACTTTGAGTTCCAGGTTAAGGAGTTTGGACATCATCATTTTCTGCACAGAAGGGTGAAATAATCAGATTTGTGATTTAGAATTAAATCATATTTAGCAATATGAATAATGATTGATGGTGAGGTGTGAGAGTGATGAGGCAGAGACTGAGGTAGGAAGACAATTTAGGAAGGAAAGAAAGTGAGAGATGACAAAGGCATGACTTTAGGAGAGTGGTTTTGGGAAAGGACAAAAGGGATGGTGTTATAGGGGAGTCACAGAGAAAAATGAACATAGTAGATCAATGAGGCAAGGCTCAAGATGTTTGTAAGGTGCTGAGATCAACAGAAGTCTCACAGCTAGGAAATATCAGAATCAGGATTAGTACCCAGATAGCCTGCTGTGGAGCTCTTGCTTAATCATTATTGTTCACTCGTGAGAGGGTGGACAACAAAAAAAGTCTGAAACAAAAGCTTTTTTCATATGTGATGTAACAGGAACAAGCAGCATCCCATCTACCCTGCAGCTGCTCTTTGATCGAAGGTTAGGAGTTGGGGTGGGATGGATGTGTGTGTATGTGTATGTGCGCATATGCTGCTTCTGGGAATAAAAATGGGGTACAGATTAGGCCAGGTTACTGCAGTGGGCCTTGTGAGTCACCAGCATTCACCTGCTCCAAGAAGAGGCCTGAGAGGTTTGGATAAGTTGACCAGGCAACACCACATTCTACATACTCAATGTCCTCTGAGAGAATAAAGTGACTCTGTCTCATGTCTGCATGTAACTTTTGGAATCTGCATTTGTTATGAATCTGTTCTAAAGATTTGCTAATTTTCTGTTTGTCCCTCTTTCTGGTCCCTGGTGTGTACAGCATGATCCATTGGGAAATGTGTAGCACTTACAGAATAAGGATTTGGGAGACTTCTCAGATAGTCTAGGGCAGGATTTTCAACGTGTGAATCCAGGACTACCTATATGGAGTCCCTCTAGGATACCTGTTGCAAATGCAGATTAATGGGCTACTTCAGATTTATTGAGGCTCAGGAGTTGATATTTCTAATAAGCATGGGTCATTTTTCAACAAACATAAAATTATTTTATTTATATTTATGTGGTGTTTGCAATCCTCAAGTAAATTAGTCATTGTGTCAGAATAATCAAAGCAATTATGGTATTGAATGTTTCTCTAAATGACACCTTCTCCTGGAAATTCTGATAAATCCTTGTATTCACCCTGTTTGATAATTACCAGTCTGGATCATTTACCTAAAGAATGAAATTAGAGGTCTGTAATATTGTTGAAAATTCTCTCTTGACTCTACACAACTTGTGTGTGTGACTATGACAAGATTACACCAAGTGAGCTTTAATATTAGTATACTCGAGCACTGCCTGAAGAAGTTTGTTCCTCATAAAGGAAATTGACAAAAATATTATTTGAATTTTTTTTCTGTAAATCTTTTATTCTGGTATTAGAGTAGTTTTCACTGCAGGGCACCATTGTGTGCCTCCAAACGAGGCGGCCTGACCTAGTGATGGTAACTGTAGTGTTTTTTGAAACTTTGCAAAGTTGATTGTCATGACTTCATTGAGACAGTCCCCTTCACTTTGATCTTTCAGTGACCAGTGTGAAAAAGGAAACTTAATGGTCTGGAGCTGGTTAAGTGAAATCCAAAAATAATCAAGGCAGTGCTTCCTTTTCTGGCAGTGGGTCATTAGGAATCTCAGCACATTGGAAAGCGCCAAGGTCTCAGCCTTAGACATTCCCAAAGGATTCTCCAAGTGGCCTGTGTTATAGAGGACACTGTTGGAATTGCCTGGTAGGTTTTAGAGGAGATATGTGCGTGGTTGTGGGATGGCCCACCCTTTTTGTTTGGATGGTTCCACCTTCATTGTGACAGACTCTCTGGAGGGCCAGCTTGGTGTGTGTGTTCATTCTATCCTGGCGCATTTGATCTGAGAAAGCATTTGTTCAGTCCTTTGCATTTTGTTTTATAGCCACTCTGCAACCTATGAAATGGTCATCTGACCTTTTTTTTTTTTTAATTTTTATTTATTTGTGATAGTCACAGAGAGAGAGAGAGAATGAGGCAGAGACACAGGCAGAGGGAGAAGCAGGCTCCATGCACCGGGAGCCCGACGTGGGATTCAATCCTGGGTCTCCAGGATCGTGCCCTGGGCCAAAGGCAGGCGCCAAACCGCTGCGCCACCCAGGGATCCCTCATCTGACCTTTTTATTTGTTTGAGAAAAGCAATTTTTCCCTTCTTAGCTTCATGGCTGCCAAGCAGCACAAGCGTAATTCCAGGAAACCATATGATTTCCTTTCGTCTGTTCAGGAACTGGACAAGAACATCAAATCTAAGGCTTACTGGTTTGTATGTGCCCCAAACTGTATATTCTGGTTTTCAGGTAACATAATAGATCATTGGTACCCTTTCATTAAAGTGAATTAGTATATGTTAACATATACATATACAATAAGTATATGTTAATACTTGCTATGTACCAGACGCTGTGCTAAGCATTATGTTAAGAGAGGAGACACAAATTTCTGTCCTCTAGGTGTCTGAAGTCTAACAGGAAACACAAATATATAAGCAAATTGCTATTTTAAAAGATGTCGTAGCATAGTGAATATAAAGTTCTGGAAGTGTGATTAATTCTGAGGAAAAAGAATGGTAATGAAATGTTCTCAGAGGATGTTAAGTTGAGGGAAGAAAGGCAGTCCAGACAAAGAGACTAGCACAGAAGCATGTGAACACATTGAGTTTGAGGGAATGGCAAAATAGTCTAGTGTTGCTTAAGCAGAATGAAAGTAGTTGGTAATATTAGGTTAGTTTATGAAGAACCTTGAAGGTCATTCTGAAAGTTTTGAACTTTGTCCTGTGAACAGTCTTAGAAGGATTTAAAATATTAGTTTGCTATATACTGAGCACTTCTTATATACCAGGCACTGTACATGAAAAAGTAGCGCCATTGCCAACAATATAAATGTTTTCCCCATTAAGACTTGACAGTCATTTGTCCTTAGAGGATTTTAAGAAGGGTTATGATCCAGAGGGTTTGTATTTTGTAATGAAGACTTTGGGAGTGATATGCAAAGTGATGAACCTAGAAGTAGTGAGAGCATTCAGGAGACTATTGCAGGGGGAGAAAAGGCTATGGCAGAAAAGGATGAGCACCATGTTTATTGGATGCTCCTAAGGATTGCAAATACACAAAATTTGAATGAAAGAGTTCAGGCCTTCGATTGGCCCTTTGTGCATATCATTAATATATGTGAATACAAAGAGACTACCTAGTGTTTTTGAAAAATCTTGTAGTTTAGAATTAGAACACTAGGGTTCAGGCCCTGGAGCTACTGCATCATTAGTTGTGAATCCATAGTGTACTTGTTCTTGAACCTTGCTTTCCATAACTATAAAAATGGGAATTTGAAACATTTTGGCTACTTCCTAGAGTCATAGAGAACAGTTGAGATAATACACAGGAAAGACAATGTGCTATACAAATATTGGTTCTTGAGGCAGCTGTTATTTAATGTTTAGAGTATTGTGTCTACTTCACAGAGTTGTTATGAGCATGGAATGGAATAATGGATTTGAAATCATTTTGTTAACTTTAAAACATGATTCAGATGTTAAGTATTAATAATAATAATAAAAGAACAATTCATTCTGCATCCAGATGTTCTCTCTCTACCATGACTCATGTACTCATTTGGAACTGTGCAGATGAACCTCCATTTAATTTTTTCAGGCTGGATTCCCATGTGTAACAGAATCAAATGGGACAAAAAAGTTCTATGCATTGGCTTCTCCCCTGTCAAATTTTGGCTCTAGGACTGAAAGAACACCCATTTAACCCAAGTTGTCAACAACCTTATGTTATTTTGCCCATGAGCATGCTGAATTTGGGCACAGTCCTTCAGATCCAACAAGAATCCCCAAGCTTCCCTTTATTTAAATTGGCCAGACAAACCAGTCTTCGAGTTCTATGTCCAGCAGAGCCATAGGTTTTTCAAAGGTCAGTCATCACCATGAAACCAGGTGTGATATGTAAATAAAGTTTCATATTGTTTGTGGTTAGTGGAGACAACCTAGCAGGCAGAACCCACCACAGTTTGCTGCTTCCAGTGGAGGTAGTTGTATGAAGGTTGTGCCTTTGGTATCGATGAAATAGGACAGAAGTGAGAAATTAGAGCAGTTCTGACCCTTACCCTCAAAATTCTCAGATTAAGAAGTATTCAGATCTTTCTATCCTTTTTTCTTTTATTTCATCAACAGAAGTATGTTCCTACCTACTTATTCTCTCTCCACTGCCTTTTATTTTAGTTAAAGTGGAACCAGCTTAAGATGGTCAGACTTTTGCTTTTCCTGGACCTTGTCATGTTTTCAAAGTGTTGTTTTTGAGGACAAGATGATTAGGAAGAGCCTGGTTCTTTATTTCTTTCCTCTTGGCAAAGAAGATTAAAATCATTTGAAGAAATGCTCTATTGACTGAGTTGATGAATTGCTATTAGTGAATCTATTGTATATTTGAGAAATTTGTACCATTAAAGTTGAAATTCTAGCCTCTAATATAATCTTTTAAAAGTGTTTAATATTGAACAAGTAATTAAATACTTTATTTACTTATTTGAGAGAGAGAGAACATGAGCAGGAGGGAGGGACAGAGAGAGAAGCAGACTCCCCACTGAGTGGGGAGCCCCACTCCTGGATCATAACCTGAGCTGAAGGGAGACACCCAATCAACTGAACCACCCAGATGCTCCTTGAACAAGTAATTTAAAAAATTAAACATGGGGCATCTGGATGGCTCAGTCAGTTAAGCATCTGCCTTTTGCTCAGGTCATGATCTCAGGGTCCTGGGATCAGGCCCCGCAATGGGCTCCCTGCTCAGCAAGGAGCCTGCTTCCCTCTTTCCCTCTCCTGCTCCCCCTGCTTGTGCTCTCTGGCATGCGCAGTGCTCTTTCTCTCTCTCTCTCTCTCTTTCTCTCTCTCTGTAAATAAAATCTTTAAAATCTTTAAAAATAAATAAAAATTTACAAAGTTAAACAAGTAAAAAGTATAACTAGTTACTATCAAAATTCATTTTCATGTTTGCATATTTAATGGTTATTATTTTTTATATTTATTCATATGCCTATGTTTTTATATTTGGTTTATATAAAATGTGGTTTTCTATCATGGCTCGTTTTTTTATATTTTGCTTTTCTCTTGGCATAATATTTTCATTTTAATTGCTTCTTGATAAAACAAAGAACTGTACTTACATATATGAATATTTAAGTTAAACTAATTAAAATTAAAGTACAGAAAAATTCAATTTCTCAGTCTCATTAGCCACAAGTCAAGGACTCTGTAGTCATATGTGTGTAGTGACTACCGTTTTGGACAGTGTAGATCTAGCACATTTCCATCAACAGAGAAAGTTCTATTTTGGAGAGCACAGCCATAGAGTAAATGTGCCATAATGTGCTAAAGCATTTTTTCTTTGTTTGACAGCGAATTGTTTTTTTTTAGTTTTAAATATTATGGATAACTTGTCAGTGAATATAACTATGTGTGTAGCTATTTGATTTGGTTGAGTTATTTTTTGGGGTTAATTTGAAAAGCTGAGTTATTAGGTCAGAGAGTATGGATGTAGTTTTTTAAGCCTGTAACTTATTCAAAAAAGAGAACTACAGGCCAGTCTCTCTGATGAACAAAGATGCAGAAATCCTCAACAAAATACTAGCAAAACAAATCCAACAATGCATTAAAAAAATGACTCACCACGATCAAGTGGCATTTATTCCTGAGTTGCAAGGTGGTTCAATATCTGTAAATGAATCAACAGGATACATCACATCAAAAAGAGATAGAATTAAAAAAATAAATAAAAAAAAAAAAAAAAAAGAGATAGAATAAAAAACATAATCTTTTTAGTAGACACAGAAAAACAATTTGGTAAAGTACAACATCCATTCATGATAAAACCCCTAAACAAGTCGGTTTAGAGGGAACATACCTCAATAAAATAAAGGAAGGCCATATGTGAAAAATCCACAGGAAACATCATACTCCATGGGGAAAAACTGAGAGCTTTTCCCCTAAGGTCAGGAAAAATACAAGGAGATTCCACTCTCACCACTTTTATTCAACATAGTACTGGAGGTCCTAGCCCAGCAGTCAGACAACAAAATTAAGTAAAAGTCATCTAAATGAATAAGGAAAAAGTAAAACTTTCATTATTTGAAGATGACATAACACTATATATAGAACACTGTGAAGACTTCACCAAAAAACTCCTAGAATTGATAAATGAATTCAGTAAAGTCTCAAGATACAAAATCAATGTACAGAAATCTGTTGCATTTCTATATACTAAAAGCAGCAGGAAGAGAAACTAGGAAAAAAAATCCCATTTACAGTTGTACCAAAATTAATAAAGTACCAAGGAATAAACATAACCAAAGAGGTGAAAGGCCTGACTCTGAAAACTAACATTAATGAAAGAAATTGAAGAGGACACAAAGAAATGGAAAGACTTTTCATGCTCATGGATTGGAAGAACAAATATTGAAATGTCTGTACTACCCAAGCAATCTACACACTTAATGCAAGCCCTAACAAAATACTTCCAGCATTTTTCACAGAACTAGAAGAAACAATCCTAAAATTTGTATAGAACTACAAAAGACACAAATACCCAAAGCAACCTTGGAGTGGGGGAGCAAAGCTGGAGGCTTTGCTGGAGGCTGGAATCACAATTCCAGACTTCCAAGTTATATTACAAAACTACAGTAATCAAAACATGGTACTGACACCTGAAACTAATATACTGTATGTTAACTAAGTGGAATCAAAATAAAAATAATAAAAAACCTATAGTGTATTATCAGAGTCCTTTCAAAAAGGTTTATATCAATTTTAAGTGCTTTATGTAGCATATAAATATATTAGATTCATTGCATTCACAACACTGGACCTTATCAATTTTAGTTTATTTTATTCTGGTTTTCATTAAAAGATAGTTTATGTTAAAAATATAGTTTATGTTTGAGTTTGCATTTCCTTTTGTTTTGGTGATGATGTGTTTTCCTACCTAGTTTTACTTTTTATTGCATGGTATTGTATATTTACATCTTTCCTCATTTATATTTTGATTCCTTAGTATTTTCTTTATCAATATGAATAACATATTTATATGTAACATAAATCAAATTTTCCATCAATATATTCTTTAACAATTCTAGAATAAATTTAATTTTACCTGGTTTTAAATTTAAAGGAATAATATAATGTATGACATATGTCATATATTCCTTTACATTTCAAGAAACATAGGCAGCTCTATATATTCTTATACAAGATTATTTTTGATGAAGCACCTAATATATAAGAAAATGCTAACCATTGTTTTTTGAACATCAGTTCAGAATTTATACGTTACCAAAAATCACCAAGTGCTGTTGACAAAAAGAAAAAAATAATTTACCAAAATATTTTTAATAAAAATTAATTCTCCCTCCCCCACATTTTAAATTATTATATGTCTGTCTTTAGTGGTGACATACAGTATATTAGTATGTGCCCAATATATCTTTAACTTTTTTATTGAGATATAATTGACGTGTAACATTATATTAGTTTCAGGTGTACAATGTGATGATTTGAAATTTGTATGCATCAGTAAATGATCACCACGTTAAGGCTAATTACTATTCATCACCATAAAAGTTACATTTTTTCCTTATGATGTGAACTGTTAAGACTTGAGGATGTTATGCTAAGTGAAATAAGTCCACAAAGACAATACCATATGATCTCACTTATATGTAGAATCTACAAAAGAAAATAAGTGAGCAAACTAAACAAAACAAAACTAATAGTGAACAGAATGGTGGCTGCTAAGGGAATGGGGGATTGGGGAGTGGTAAAATGGGTGAAACGAGTCAAGAGGAACGAACTTCCAGTTATAAAATAAAGTCATGGGAACATAATGTATAGCATGTTGACTATAATCAATAATATTGCAGTGCATATTTGAAAGTTGCGAAAAAATAAATCTTAGAATTTTTCATCACAAGAAAAAAATTTTACATGACGTATCCCAATGTATCCTCTAAAATGCTAGAAAAATTTAAATAGACACCAAAGTGACATTTTTTTAAGACTGCTTTTATACCACTTTTTCTCATGGTTTTTTAAAATTGAAGTTTAGTTAATATACAATGTTCTATTAGTTTCAGGCAGGGGAGGGGCACTTGGGTGGCTCAGTCAATTAAGTGTCTGTTTTGATTTCAGCTGAGGTCATGATCTCTGGGTCTTGAGATCAAGCCTCATGTTAGGCTCTGTGCTCAGTGCGGAATGTATGTGAGATTCTCTGCCTCTCCCTTTGCCCCTACCCCCTCAAATAAATAAATAAACCTTTAAAAAATATTACTGTCAGGTATAAAAGATAGTGATTTAACAATTCTATACATTATGCATTGTTTACCATGGTAAGTATAGTTACCATTTGTCATCATACAATGTTATAATTTTATTGACTATATTCCCCATACTGTAATTTCATCCATGTGACTTAATTTATGATTGAAAATTTGTACATTTTAATTTCCTTTACCTTTTTGTAAAAGATTTTATTTATTCATATAAGAGACACAGAGAGAAAGGCAGAGACATAGGCAGAGGGAGAAGCACATTCCCTACTGGGAACCAGATGTGGGACTTGATCCCAGGACTCTGGGATCTTGCCTTGAGCCGAAAGCAGACACTCGACCACTGAGCCATACAGGTGCTCCACCTTTACCATTTTGTCCATCACCCCAAAACAGACTACTACCAGTTTGTTCTCTTTATGAGTCTGTTTCTGTTTTTTTTTTGCTTTGTTTTGTTTGTTCATGTGTTTTATATTTTAGATTCCACATATACGTGAATTCGTATGGTCCTTATCTTTCTCTGATTTATTTCACTTAGCATAATAGCCTTGATGTCCATCCATGTTGTCATAAATGGCAAGGTTTCATTATTTTTATGGCTGAGTAGTATTCTAGTGTGTGTGTGTGTGTGTGTGTGTGTGTGTGTGTGTATGTACCACATCTTCTCTATCCATTCATCTATTGATGGATCCTTGGGTTGCTTACATAGGTTGGCTATTGTAAATAATGCTGCAATAAACATAGGGATGTATATGTCTTTTTGATTTAATATTTTCATTTTCTTTGGGTAAATACCCAACAGTAGAGTTACTGAATTGTATGTTATTTCTATTTTTAATTTTCTGAGGAATGTCCATACTGTTTTCTACAGTGGCTTCACCAGTTTACATTCCCACCAACATTGCATGACAGTTCCCTTTTTTCCATGCCCTCGCCAATGCTTAATTCTTGTCTTTTTGATAGTAACATAACAGGTGTGAGGTAACATCTCATTGTTGTTTTGATTTGCATTTCCCTGATGATTAGTGATGATGAGCATCTTTTCATGTGTCTCTTGGCCACTTGGATGTCTTCTTTGAAAAAAAATGTCTATTCAGACTACTTTTAAATGTTCATTTAAGGGTCATAAAAAGAGATCATGAGAATTAAATTATTTTCTTTTTTTTTAATTTATTTTTTATTGGTGTTCAATTTACTAACATACAGAATAACCCCCAGTGCCCGTCACCCATTCACTCCCACCCCCCGCCCTTCTCCCAATTAAATTATTTTCAATAAGAGGGCATTTTAACTTACGGGACATACAGAAGATAGATCAATTTCTACAGACCAGAAAGGAAGGAGCGATTTTGTATATTCCTAAAAATCCCTGACCGAGACTTAGAAATTTCAGGATCTTATATATTTTTAGATTTAGCCAGTTGCTAATTATTTTGTAACTTCCCGCTACTGATATTTTGTTTTTCTCCCTGACTTGTTTGGTATTAAAAGTAGTGCTGCAGTTAACATCCTCAAGGGGCAATATATACAGTGTTTAAGGGAAATGCCTCTAAGGCCAGAGTATTTTCATCCAACTATTGGTGCCACCATCTTCTTACTGTATGACCTTGGGCAAAATACTTAATTCCTCTGGGCCTGAATATCTTCTTATAAAGAAATTGAGATACCAATGGTCTGTATCGTATAAGGCCATTATAAGGATTCTTAATGATATATATATTAAGAATGTAAGAGTTTATACTTTAAGTGTCAGGCACATAGAAAATAAAACAATTGTTAATATGATTGTATTATCTTTATTAGCATACTTTTGAAAAATATGAGTTCTTAGTTGTTAAATAGTTGAATAAAACAATGTATGCATTTTAAATCTGGTAGATACTACTTCTCACCTTGCCAAAGAAACTGCAAACATTGGATACTATGAAACTTTTAAATCTTTGTAAATCTTACAGGTTAAAAAAAGTTTATCATAGTTTAAGTTTCTTCTCTTTAATTATGAGTGAGCATGAGCATCTTTTCACATGTTTATTGGCCATTTGTATTTCTTTCCATTTGAACTGACTGTTCTTGGCTTTTGCCCATCTGTTGTTGTTTTTGTTTAGCTTTTCATCTGTTTCTTATTGATTTATGGAGCTCTTTGTATATCAAGGAATTTGGCTCCTTGTCATATGTGTTACAAATAGTTTTCCCAATTTATCTTTCAGCTTTATGTTTCTCTGTCCAGCAATCTTTTTTTTTAACTTTAAACAAGGTTTTATTACACAAAGGTTGTCACATAATTGGATATTTTTCTACTTTGTACACAGTTATTCTTACTCTCCACAGAAAGGCTGCTTAACTTTTCGTCTGGTGATGGCAAACACTAAAATCCTGATTTTAACAAAATTGTAGTAAAAATGCCTCAGTGATTGAAGTTGAAAGCAGTACATTGGTCCATGGCTCTTGCACTCAGTTATCAGGAATGTACAAATGTCTTTTTATTCAAAAATACAAAATAAACTATCTGTAGGCATGGATAATGACAGCCATAATCCATCCATTATACGTTGTCAAATGAAACCAGCAACTGATGGTTATAGCGATTTTCTTAAACATCAGCCAGCCTTTTCTTCAGTCATTTCCTTCAACTGACTTTTCTGAAGTTATGGTTGAGGAACACAGCCTTGAGCTTCCTCTCACAGTTCATTAAGACTGGTAAAGCACTATTCTAGGAATCAGAACATGCTGCCTCCCATACCACCTCCCATTCCATCCGTTCCACCCATTCCTGGGTCCTTCTCTTCTTTAGGAATTTCGGTGACTACATCTTCTGCTGTAGTTAACAGAGAGGCCACTCTAGCAGCATCCAATAAAGCAGTTCTTACCACCTTAGTTGGGTCAGTGATTCCTTTTTCCACCATAATCACAAAATCTCCAAGTATAGCATCATAACCAACTTCTGAGGAACTCTGCATAATTTTCTTAACTATCAATGATCCTTCAACACCTGCATTCTTAGCAATGGTTATTGCAGGAAATTTGAGTGTTCTCTCAATAATTTTGATACCAATTCTTTGATCTTCATTAGCTGGAGTTATTGAATCCAAGGCTGGAATGCACCGAAGCAGGCCCCCACCCCCCTCCGCCCAGAACAGTGCCTTCTTCAACAGCAGCTCTTGTGGCATGGAGGGCATCTGTAACTCTTTCTTTTCATTGATTTCAACATCACTTGTCCCACTAACCTTCAACACAGCTACTCCATTGAGAGTTTTGCCAGGCCTTCCTTCAGCTTTTCCTTTTCGTATTCACTAGTTGTGATATCTAACTGCTCAATAATTTCTTGAATACATTTTTCAATTTGAGCCTTGTCACCTTTTCCTTTTCCAAAGATGGCATCATCTTTGGTCACAATGACCCCTCCAAATTTCCTAAGTCATGAGGCTGAACATCTTCAAGATTTAGAGTCAATCCTTCTTCCCCAAACACTGCACCACCAGTAGCAATAGCCAGCCATATCTTTAAGCTGGTTCTTTCTATTGTCACCAAAGACTGCCACAACCTGAAGACCAACTTTTAACCTATTCAAAATGAGTGTACTCAGAGCTTCTCCATCAACATCTTCAGCAATTATGGCCAAGGGCTTACAGTGAGCATTGGCAATTTCAAGAGCAGGTACGATGGACTGGACACTAGAAATTTTCTTCTCACTCAATAGAACATAGGCATCTTGGAGTTCACATTTCTGACCTTTTGATGTATTAATAAAGTATGGAGAAATATAACCTCGATCAAACTTCATGCCTTCAATAATTTCTAATTCATCATTCAGTGTTTTTACATCCTTTACTGTGAGGACACCCTTTCTTCCAACCTTTTTCATTGAATCGGAAATGATGTTGCCAATTTCTTTGTCTCCATTTGCAGAAATCGTAGCAACCTGAACAATTTCTTCAGGGGTTGTCTCGGGTTTAGACTGCTTCTTAAGTTCAGCGATCACAGTATCAACAGCTAACATCACACCTCTCCTGATTTCCACAGGATTAGCACCTTTGCTAATTTTCTTGAAGTCTTCCTTGGCAATAGAGCATGCCAAGACAGTAGGAGTAGTGGTGCCATCCCCAGCCTCTTCATTTGTATTATTGGCAACATCTTCAACAAGTTTAGCGCCAATATTTTTATATTTGTCTTTTAAGTCAATTGACTTTGCCACGATCACACCATCCTTTGTTACTTTGGGACTTCCCCAACTCTGTTTGATAATCACTGTTCTTCTTCCCTTTGGCTCCATAGTAACGGCTACGGCATCAGCTAAAAGATCTACACCTTGAAGCATTAAGGCTCAGGCATCTGCACCAAATTTTATATCCTTGGCAGAGAATGAGCTGAGAAACAGTGCTCTGGACACTGGCCTAATTTGGTGGAGGACTGCAGGTAGTTGAAGCATCTGCGGGATAGTGGCAGAGCGTGCGGGTGGTGAGGCAGGCTGTTGGAGGCGAGTGAAGGATCTGTCGAGCAATCTTAAATTATATAGTTAAATTAATCATTCTTTCCCATTATGGCTGTTGAGTTTGGAGATCCGTGCTTTGCAGGTCTTTCTAGATGGGTTTTATTTAAATCATATATTAGAAATCTTTTTGCCAAAAGGCTCAATTATGGATGTAAGAGCTAAAAGGGATTTTAGGCATTGCATAACCCAAGTTTCCTCCCTTCATATCTTTTTCATTTTTTCTTGCAGAGGAAAAGAAATTAAGTCCCAGTGAAGGGAATGGACTATAAAAGTACCACAGCAAGCTAATGGTAAAAATGCAGACTGGGACTCTGTGCTCCTGAGGCCTATTCCAGTGATAATTTAGTTTAACCAGTTTGTTTTATAAAAAGAGCTTTCTGACTTTAAAAAAATACATATTGAAGGGATCCCTGGGTGGCTCAGCAGTTTAGCACCTGCCTTTGGCCCACGGCACGATCCTGGAGTCCCAGGATTGAGTCCCACATCAGGCTCCCTGCATGGAGCCTGCTTCTCCCTCTGCTGTGCCCAGAGCCACACTCTCTGAAAAGAGAGTGAACTTCTGAGAGACTTGGCCCTATCTGAATGTGGGGAAAATTCTAAACTCCCAGAACTATGAAAGTAGCCTTCAAACCACATGCACATCCAGTGGTAAAGAGTAAAAATGTAACTGGCTAAGCAGGCTTAAAGCACACACTTTAACTAAAAAGTGGTTTTTGTAGATCTGGGTTTGACATACAGGAAACAAATCTAAAAGATTAAAAACAAGGAAACATATCTAAGCAGAGACATCAGAAGCTTTACAATGTGGGGGAAATAGACCTCTCAAAACTAATTCAGCCAAGTCATTAAGTAGACAAGTGACCAAACAGAAAAGAAGAACAAGCTCCAGAAAGAGGCATATTAGCATCCAGAGTTGTTACAATATAGTATCTGAAATATCTACTTTTCAAGTAAAAATTATGATATGTGGTTCTTAGCTTTCTTCTTTGGAAGTGTTCAATCACTATATTGTACACCTGAAACTAATACTACACTGCTAACTAACTGTAATTTAAATAAAAAATAAAAATAAATTAAAAATAAAAAAATATGAGACGTACAAACAAGAGAAAGTACGGCCCATACACAGGAAATAGAAGTAGTCAACAAAAACTGTCCATGAGGAAGCCGAGATGTTGGACTTACTAAACAAAGTAATATATTTATATCTACTTTAAATATATTCAATGGGCTGAGGAAATAATTTTTAAAATACTAAAGGAAAGCATGAGAAAAATTTCTCATCAGAGAACAGTCAAGTGATAGAAATTATAAAGAAGAATCAAATGGTAAATCTGGAGTTGAAAAGTATAATCATTAAAATGAAAAATTCACTAGAGGGGATCCAGAATAAATTTGAGTTGGCAGAAGAAAGAATCAGCAAACTTGAACATAGTTCAATAGAAAGTATGAATTTGGAAGAACAGAAAGGGGGAAAAGAATGAAGAAAAATTAATAAGCTCAGAGAAATGTAAGATACCTTAGTAGTGTTCCAACATATGTGTATGGGAGTATCGGAAGAAAAGAAGAGAAAGAGCAGAAAGATTATTTCAAGAAACAGTAATATTTTCCCAAATTTGATCCAAAATATTGATCTACATATCAAAGAAGGTCAACAGACTCCAAGCAGGAAAAATGCAAAGTGATTGATACCCAGACACACCATACTCAAAATGTTGAGGCAAATGTAAAGAGAAAATCTTGAAATTAGCAAAAGAAAAATGACAAGGGAAATGCAATAAGATTAACTACTGACTTCTCATCAAAAATAATGGAGGGCAGAAGACAGTGTTGTGGCATATTCAATGTGCTTAACAAAAAACCTGTGAACCAATAATCCAGTACTCATTAAAATTATCTTTTAGAAGTGAAAGTGAAATAAAAACATTTCCATATAATTAGAAACTGCTAGAATTTGTTGCTGGCTGACATGCCTTGGAAGAAATACTGAAAAGAAATGGTACCAGACGATAATTTAAATCCACATGAAAAAATAAAGACCATAGTAGAGGGAATTATATAGATAATGATAAAAAGTAGAATTACAGGGGCACCTGGGTTCCTCATTGTTAAATCATCTGACTTTTGGTTTCACCTCAGGTCGTGATCTCAGGGTACTGAGATCAAGCCCTGCATCAGGCTCTGTGCTCAGCGTATAGTCTGCTTGAGATTCTCTCTCCCTTTCCGACTGCCCCTCTTGCTCATGCTCTCTCTCTAAAATAAGTGAATCTTTTTAAAAAGAATTTCATATTGCTTTTTTTCTTGATAAAAATTAATTGCATGAAACGCTATCAGTACAATTGAATTCTTGGGTCTGTCACATCTAGAAATATATCTGTAAAATAGATGTAAATATAATAAAGTGCAAAGAACAAGAGTGGAAATTAAGCTAAAATGGAGTATGGAAATGGTATCGGATAGAAAATGAACTCCACAGAAAGAAATGAAAAAAATATTGTAAATATGATGATTAACATAAAAATCTCTATAAACTGTGCTCTCCTTTATTAGCTTACTTAATACACATATGATTATATAAAGCAAAAAGTATAAGACATGCATTGTTTGGTAATAATATAGACAAATTATGTATAACAGTTATACAAGGGGAGACTATAGATCTATAGAAGAATTAAGTTTTTAATACCTCTTGGAATTTAGTATAAACCTGAGGTAGATTCTGATTATTAAATGCATGTTAGAAACCTCAGAGCAAGCACTGAGAAAAAAAATTTTTTAGAAAAGGAGAGAAGGTGAGGCAGGAGGAGATGGAGAGAAAGAATCCCCAGCAGGCTCCATGTCCAGTGCAGAGCCCAATGCAGAGCTCAGTCTCACAACCCTGAGATGATGACCCGAGCCAAAATCAGGAGTCAGATGCTTAATTGACAGAGCCACCAGGTGCCCCCACTGAGAAAAAAAAAATTTGTATAGTTTACAAAAATTAAAAACATGGTTAAACTTGCTCACCAGAAAATACCTACTTTAGCAAAAAGAGGTGGCAAAAAAATAATGGAAGAACAAAGTAGTAATGAGAAATACAGAAAACAAGAAAATGGAAGAGGTAATTCTAACTATAGCAACAATAACATTAAATGACAATAAGTAAATAAATAAAAAAGTGAGATTTTCATCACAGATAAATAAAACAAGGTATACATATATGCTGTTTATAGATGACTCACTTTGGATTCTAAGACACAAATAGGTTAAAAGTGAAAGAGTGGAAAAAGATATTTCATGCAAACAGTAACCAAAAGAGAGCCTGAAATGGCTACTATTAATTTTAATCAAAATAAACTTTAAGACAAAACTATTATTAGAGATAAAGGACATACTGTAATAATTAAGGATCAATCAATCAAGAAGATATAACAGGTATAAATATATGCAACAAAATATAGAAAAGTAGTTGGGAAGTAGTTCCCAACAATAATAGTTGGGAAGTTCTATTCATTATATGGAACAGCTAGACAGATCAGCAATAAAATAGAAGACTTGAATAATGAAATAAAATAAAATAAAATAGCTACACCTAATAGACATCTTTTTTTGTTTTAAATTGTAGTTAGTTAATATACAATGTAATACTAGTTTCAGATGTGATTCACCACTGCCATATGATATCCAGTACTTATCACAACAGGTGCACTCCTTAATTCCTATCATCTATTTTACCCATCCCCACCCATGTATGGTAACCATACGCTTGTTCTCTATAACAAGTGTCCGTTTCTTGGTATCTATCTATCTATCATCTATCTATCATCTGTCTATCTTCTATTTATCTATCTATCTATCTATCTATCTATCTATCTATCTATCATCTATCTATCATCTCCACCTATGTTCATTTGTTTTGTTTCTTAAATTCCATATATGAGTGAAATCACATGGTATTTGTCTTTCTCCGACTGAGTTATACCTCAGGATAGTAAAGGCTATCTGTGAAAAACCCACAGCTAATACCATCCTCAATAGGGAACAACTGAGAGCTCTTCCTCTATGGTCAGCAACAAGACAGGGATTTTCACCCTCTCAACTGTTATTATACATAGTATTGGAAGGCCTAGCCCCAGCACTCAGACAACAAAAAGAAATAAAAGGCATCCAAATCAGGAAGGAAGAAGTAAAAATTTCACTGTTTGCAGATGACATGATTCTCTATACAGAAAACCTAAAAGATTCCACCAAAAAACCACTAGAACTGATAAACAAATTCACTGAAGTTGCAGGATACAAAATGAACATATAGAAATCTGTTGAATTTCTGTACACCAATAAGGCAGCAGCAGAAAGAGAAATTAAGAAAACAATCCCATTTACTATTACACCAAAATGATAAGATACCTAGGACTAACTAAAGAGGTAAAAGACCTATACTCTGAAGACTGTAAAACCCTGATGAAAAAAATTAAAGATGACAACAAAGAAATGGAGAAACATTCCATGCTCATGGATTGGCAAAATAAATATTGTTAAAATGCCTATACTCCCCAAAGCAATCTACACATTTAATGAAATCTCTATCAAAATACCAACAACATTTTTCATGGAACTAGAACAAGCAATCCTAAAATTTGTTGGAACCACAAAAGACTGAATACTCACAGCAACCTTGAGATAGAAAAAAAAAAGCTGGAGGCATAATTCCAGACTTCAAGTTATATGACAAAGCTGTAGTGATCAAAACAGTATGATACCGGCACAAAAATGGACACATAGATCAATGAAACAGATTAGAGAACCCAGAAATGAACCTACACCTATATGGTCAATTAATAGTTGACAATGCAGGAAAGAATATCCAATGGGAAAAAGTCAGTCTCTTTAACAAATGGTTTTGGGAAAACTGGACAGTAACATGCGAAAGAATGAAACTGGACCACTAAACACAAAAATAAACTCAAAATTGATTAAAGACCTAAATGTGACACCTGAAACCATCAAAATCCTAGAGGAGAACACAGGCAGTAACCTCTTTGGCCTTAGCTACAGAAAGTTCTTATTAGATATGTCTCCTGAGACAAGGGAATCAAAGGCAAAAATAAACTATTGGGACTATATAAAAATAAAAAGCTTCTACATACTGAAGGAAACAAGCAACAAAACTAGAAGACAACCTATGAAATAGAAGATATTTGCAAGTAAGATATCTGATAGAGGGTTAGTATCCAAAATATACAAGGACGTTCTAAAACTCTACACCCCAAAACCAAATAATCCAGTTAAAAATTGTCAGAAGACATAGACATTTTTACAAAGAAGATACCTCCATGGCTTACAGACATATGAAAAAATGCTTAACATCACTGATAATCAGGGAAATACAAATCAAAACTACAATGAGATTACCTCACCCTTGTCAGAATGGCTAAAATTAACAACACAGGAAACAACAGGTGTTGGTGAGGGTACAGAGAAAAGGGAACCCTCTTACAATTTTGGTGGGAATACAAACTGGTCCAGCCACTCTGGAAAACAGTATGGATGTTACTCAAAATTTAAAAATAGAACTGCCCTATGAACCAGCAATTGCACTACTAGGTATTTACCCAAAGAACACAAGAGTACTGATTCAAAGGTATATATGCAGCCCTGTGTTTATAGCAGCATTACCTATAGTAGACAAATTATGGAAAGAGCACAAGTGTCCATTGGCTGATGAATGGATGAAGAAGAGGTGGTACATATATATAATGAAACATTACTCAGCCATGAAAAATGAAATCTTGCCATTTGCAGTGGCATGGATGGTGCTAAGAAGTATTATGGTAGAACTAATAGATATCTATTGAGTATACCACTCAACAGTAGGAGAAAACAAAGTCTTCTCAAGTGAACATTAAACATTTTCCAGAGTAGACCAAGTTTTTTGTATTGCAAATTTTATAGTCAAGAAAGTGAAAACCCAACCTACAGAAAGGGAGAGCATGTTTGAAAATCATATCTAAAAATGACCTTGTATACGAGATAATTGGAAGCATTATATCCACATAAAAACTTCTCAATGTTTATGACAGCTTTATTAATGTCAGCCAAAAGGTAGAAACAACCCAAATGTCCACTAATTGATGAATAGATAGACAAAAGGTGGTATATCCTTGTGATAAAATCTAACTCATTCATTAAAAGGAATGAAGTATCAATACTTGCTACAACATGGATGAATCTTGAAAGCATCATGCTAAATGAAGGGAGCCAGTCATGAATGGCCATATATTTATGATTTCATTTATATAAAATGGCCAGAATAGGCCAATTTCATTGAGACATAAAGTAAATGAGGTTCACAGAGGCACCAGGAAGGGGAGGATGGGAGTGACTGCTAGTGAGTATGGGGCTTTGTTCTCGAGTGATGAAATTTTCTGGAATTAGGTAGTGATGACATTTGTACAACTCTGTAAATATGTTAAAAAAACATTAAATTATATGTATACTTATTGTTTATTTAAATGGTGAACTTTATGGATGTAAATTACAGCTCAATGAAACCATTAAAGATTGTGTTATCCCCCACTACCATGTTTTTACATCACTCTGTATTATTCTCATTATGAATTTTTTCAAATTATGTTTTAATAACTGCTTTAGCCTGTGGTGACTTTAAGAAACAGGGTCTGCTGCCTCCTATCTGTATCCCTGGCCCATAGAAGAATTCAGTTGCCACCTTTTGAATGAGCGTGAAGGCTTTGATAAAGACAATGAGCTATAGCAAATATATAATGTGGCAATTTTGTTACCTATATACAAATCTATAAGAAACCAGTTCCATGGTTAAAGGGGCTCATTATAAAAATGTGCTTCTTCCTTAAGCATAAATGAACTTTAGCATATCTTATATTAAAACTTCTAATTTTGCTTACACTTTTATAAAAGCATGTTTTTTCCCTTCCAAATCCCAAACAATATTCTTATTGGGTTTTTCTTTTCAGCTTTATCCACAACTGTTTGCTTATCTAGGAATAAAGACAGAATTTTAAGATAGAATTACATTTTCTTCCAACACTGGTGTACAAATGGTATTAATGTAAAACATCCAGGATTTCTGAATATCTATTATTAGTTGTGGTTTATTTGGGTTTATTTTGACCTTGTGTGTATACAGTGAAGGAATAATCAAATGGATATACCTGTTAGTTCTTTTTTCTTTTTATTTTTTAAGATTTCATTTGAGTGAGGGAGGAGAGGTAGAGGAGGAGGGAGAGGAAGACCTAAAGAATCCTAAGCAGACTTCATGCTAAATGCATAGCCTGACACGGGGCTTGATCTCATGACCTTGAGATCATGATCTTAGCCAAAACCAAGAGTTGGACGCTTAACTGACTGAGCCACACAGGTGCCCCTACCTGTTATGTCTTGATGTGTTTCTTCCCAGTTGCAGAAACTTAGACAAGTTACTATGGTCTCAGCTTGCTTTAGTTTTCTTCATCTATCATTTCTACCAGGCAAGGGTGTGGAGAGGATACATTATGATAATTGATATGGAAGCACCTAAAATATACACTGTACATAGATGATGGTGACAATGATAATAATGATGATTATGATAGTGATGGTGTACTGTAGCACCTTATTTTGTTACTCAGAGCATATTACATGTACTTGCAGAACATCTAATGTGAATTAGCTCACTTAATCCACATAACGGGGATGCCTGGCTGGCTCAGTGGTTGAGTGCCTGCCTTTGGCTCAGGTCATGATCCCGGGATCCAGGATCGAGTCCTGCATCGGGCTCCCTGTGAGGAGCCTGCTTCTCCCTCTGCCTATGTCTCTGCCTCTCTATCTCTCAGTCTGTGTCTCTCATGAATAAATAAATAAATCTTTTTTTAAAAATCGACATAACAACCAGGTGGGTAGGTATTGTGACTATCTCCACTTCATAGATGGGAACTGTAGTTGCTCAATATGTGTGACTATAGGTATCACAGTGCTGGCATATGGTGTTAAGCAAATACTAGCTTTCTTTCTTTACATGGGTAATTTTTGTCTCTATTCAAGTCAGTTGTAGATGTCCAGAGACCACTGTTTTGTTTTTTATTTTTTTATTTTTTTTAAGATTTTATTTATTTATTCATGAGAGACACAGAGACACAGAGAGGCAGAAACACAGGCAGAGGAAGAAGCAGGCTCCATGCAGGGAGCCTGACGTGGGACTCGATCCTGGGTCTCTAGAATCACACCCTAGGCCGAAGGTGGCGCTAAATCGCTGAGCCATCCAGGCTACCCTGTTTTGTTTTTTAATATGGGACGCTTCACTAATTTGCATATCATCCTTGCACAGGGGCCATGCTAATCTTCTCTATAATGTTCCAATTTTGGTATATGTGCTGCTGAAGTGAACACGAGAACACTCTGTTTTTATATGTGTATAGCACAAGCATCTAGGCAAATTGTGTTTAGAAGATTGATTGCTTGATTGATTGATTGATTGTGTTTAGGACATTTAATGAAAGAGGAGCACAGGGCCCCAGGCAGCCAAGTATTACATAACCTTGTGAAAGGTCTCCAGACCACTCCAGTCCTCATCAGATAGAATACTGCCCTTTTCAATTTCCAAACTGCAGGAAGCAAGAACGACATTTCAGATCCACTAATCCTCATTGCCTAAGAAGTATGGAGAACAAAATATAGCTTTCCAGAGCTGAGAGAGGAAGAAAATTCTATCACTGTCCTCTCCTAACTACTTCTTAGAGGGGGCATTTCATTTTCAAGTTATCTGGTTATGCTGGTTGTTTCCTTTTCTCACCTTCTGATGTCAGCTCCTACCTGGCTTTTTGTCATGCCTTGTTTATTCCTGGGAGAAAGCAGCTGAAGCTTGCTTCTCAGGGGAGGTTAAGGGTATTTTAGCTCCTTTGCCAGGAACACACCAACCTAGTTTTCTTTAAGCTATGTTAATTTGTATTCTCATTAGTTCATTCATTCATTCATTCATTTACAGGTTCAGTAAATAGTTTTCAAAGGTTTATTTATTTATTGGAGAGAAAGAGAGAGCACAAGTGCTCGCATGAGTAAAAGGAGGGGCAGAGGGAGAGAGTCTTCAAGCAGATTCCCTCCTGAGCTTGCAACCCCATACGGGGCTTGATCCCACAACGCATGACATCATAACCTGAGCTGAGCCTAAAAGTTGGCTGCCTAAACAACTGAGCCACAGAGGCACCACTGGATTCAGTAAATATTTAACAAACACTACTTAGGAGCCAAGCCATGTGCTAGGCACTGGGGGTAGAACAGTAAACAAAAAAATTATGCTACTCTCAAGGAATTGATAGAGATATACAAGTGAATCAACTAACAACCTGGTTCTGCTTTGAAAGCTGTCTGGTGCTCCTGATCTCGCAATCACAGAGCATTTAGCCTATATCCCATCCACCTTCAGAGATAGGGCATTATTGAACCAAGTACTCAAGAGTCAGTCATTTGGAGACCGAATCATGGAGGCCTAGAAATCTAGTACCAGGAGTAAAGCAGCAAAATAGAAGAAGCATGGAGCACACAGTCAGAAGTTACTGTGTCTAGGCTCAGCTCTGTTACTCACTGGCTTAGCTTAGCTCCTCTGTCTTCTTTTGATCATCTGGAGAATAGTGGTTAATGAAAATTTCTATATGGCAGGGTTGTGGGGGAGATGAAATAAGATAATTCTCAGTCAACTGTGTATCTCCTTACTCTGCTGTACTTATTGATATCTGAAATTATTTTTTAGTTATTTATTTATTTATTTATTTATTTATTTATTTATTTATGTATTTTTATTTTTTAGTCTTTCTATGCTTGTTTCATGCACCCCCCCCCAAATGGAAGCATCTGACTTTTTCATCATTGTATCACTAATCTAAAGGTGCCTGGTTTATGGTATATAGAGCTACCAGAGGGCAGTTTGGTATAATAGAAAGAGTGCCAGATTAGGAATTAAAACCAGAGTTCAGATTACAACCTTACTACTTTCTAGCTGCTCTACCTTAGACAACTTACTTAACCTCCCCAAACTTTCTCTGGCTCATTTGTTTGCCTTATAGAATGGTTATGCAGATCTCATGAGATAAACATGTATCAGTGTGCTTTATGTACTTGAAGTGCTCTGCTAATGCAGGTTTTATAAGATGAGAAAACTAAGGGTCAAAATAAAAAGTGTTTGGTCCAAGGTTATGGCAGCAAGTTAGTATCACGATTTATGATGGAATCTGAGGCTTCCAACTCCTAGACTAGCATACAAAAGCATATTCCAGAACAGAAACTGTGAAGAAAGTAAACAGTGGCCAGGGATAAGGGAAAGCAGGCTCTGTCTGACAGCAGCTTATCCGTTCATAATAATAGGAAAGGGGAACGAGGAAGGTACTGTGTCAGAGTCCACATGATCACTTTGCAAAATGGAAGGAGCTTGTTCATAGAGTTGAATGATTCGTCTATGTTTATCTAACAATGACAGTTTCATCAGCTCTTTACCACTTCACTTTCACCTAGTTCAAAAAGATGCCAAGTATGACACATTTTCCTTCTCAGGCTTTATCCTAGAATACATTTGTTTGACTCTGTGTTTAACTGTAATATAGAAAGAAAGTAAGGCAAGGTAAGAGTATGTCAAGGAGCTGTTCACCATTTCTATTGAGGACAAAGGAAAACAATAATCTCAGGGATTTGGATTAGATATGAGGAAGAACTTGTAGGCAGGAAGTGGGAGATACTATGATCAAATAGATATTAACTATCTGGTATTTTTAAAAAATTTATTTATTCATCCATGAGAGACACAGAGAGAGAGAGAGAGAGAGAGAGAGAGAGAGGCGCAGAGACATAGGCAGAGGGAGAAGCAGGGTCCTCATAGGGAGCCCGATATGGAACTCGATCTCAGGACCCCGGGATCAGGCCCTGAACCAAAGGCAGACGCTCAACCGCTGAGCCACCTCCAAGCGTACCAATATTTGGTATTTTTATAGAAAGGTTTTCATTTATCTGGTATAGTTTAACAATGTCCTAATTAGGACTCAAAAGTTGTTTAGGATCTATCTTGGCCTTCAAATTGAGATGTTGTTTAAAAGGTAAGATGGCTGTTTTCAAACTTTGTTGTGAGGCTCAAGAGTAAATCAAGGAGGAAAGAAAGAAGGTGAGTTTAGTGGGAGGTACTTAGGCAGTATCTAGGCTAGACACTGGAAATTCATCTATGAAGTCCCCATGATGGATGGGAAACAGATACATACATAGATTTTTTGTGATATGAGACATTATTGATGTTCTGAAAGAAAACTGTACAAGTTGGGGGGGGTGATCATATTCTAGCTAAGAGATACAGAGTCAAGAAGGGCTTCATGGAGTAGGTAATGGTGTCCTGGGCTGGGACCTGAGTTATGAGATAATGTGGTAAGGGAGACAAATAGTTGGGAGCAGTGCAAGGTCATTTCAGTTAGAGGGAATGACTATGTGAGCAGAAATACAAAGGAGTGAAATAGAATTAAGACTAAAGAACTGAAACAGCGTGGTACAGCTCGAAGGGCACATGAGAAAGTTTGTTGAAGAGGTAAGGAGCTATAAGTAGGCCTTGAATGCCAAGCTAATGCTTTGAATTTGTATCCTGTTGGCCAAGAGATTTTTAGTGCTTGCCTAAGATCACTTAAGCATTTCATAAAATGATGGATACTCAGGTCTCACCTGTAGCTTCAGATTCAGACAACTCTGAGCTAAGTTAGGGTGGGATCAGAGCTCTATAGCTCCTCGGGGGATTCTGAGGCATCTGTGAATTAGCCACCACTGTAGACCATAGGGAATTATTTTTTGAAAGTCTTAAGGAGAAGAGTTACAGGAGCAGATGTTTTAGAAAGAATTCCTCTGGGGTCCTGTGTAACTTATGGATTGAAGAAGATCAGACAAAAAGAAAAACTTCAATAAGAATGTTGCCATTATTTTGAAGGTAAGGTTGTGTGTGGGGATGGGGCAGGTATTATTTAGGCAGTAAATTAACGGATACTAGTCACTGATTGACTTAATGGTGATGGTAGGTGAAACACATTGAGGAAGTATATTATTACATTATATCCAGAATAATTCATGGCTTTCTGGATTGAGTCACTGGGAACTGCTATCCACTGTGAGAAACTCATCAAAAAAATTGATCGTGGAATCAGAAAGACTTGAGTTTAGATCTTATAGCCATCATTTGCTGCCTATGGATTTTGGGCTTAAGGTTTCTGGACCTCAGTGCTCTCTTCTATAAAATGGGAGTGATGGTGCATACCTCATTAATTTGTTGTAAAGATTAAATGAGGTTAAGTTATGTAGAATGTAGTATAGTAGCTGGGACATACAGCTGCATAGTAAATATCAGTTATTATTGGGCCATATGTTACGATATGTACTGCAGTGACATGGGATAGGGGATTTTTATTTTCTGCCAATAGCCCCCTGTCCCCACAGTCAAAATCAATATCACATGTTGGGGAGCAGGACACTTTTCCTAAGTATCAAGTTAGTACTTGGTCTTGGATCAGGCCTTACTCTTGGTGTGTTTAAGAAACAAGGTAAACCCTATTGCTGGTGAGTATCATTGAGGCTGTTTTCCTAGTTTCTGTAGGTTCTTTGAACCAACATAAAATGTCTCATTTTGGATTTCAGATTGTGGACGGAACTTGGAATCTCATCAGCATTTCATTACTACCTGAGTTATGTCTGTTCACATGATGTTATCTTTCTTTTCTTGGTTTGTGAAGTGCTCAGACACTTGACTGAACACTTTTCACATTTCTTAAACTACATTGTGTGACTTTATATTTTTATTTTTTTTAAAAAAATTATTTATTCATTCATGAGAGACAGAGAGAGAGAGAGAGAGAGAGAGAGAGAGAGAGGCAGAGACACAGGCAGAGGGAGAAGCAGGCTCCATGCAGGGAGCCCGACGTGGGACTTGATCCCAGGTCTCCAGGATTAGGTCCTGGGTTGAAGATGGCGCTAAACCACTGAGCCACCCAGGCTGCCCTATTGTGTGACTTTAAAGATAGAATTGTATTTTATTTAGTGCTTTCACAAATTTTGTACAAGTGATAGTAGTGGCTGCTGATTTTCTGACTTCATTTGCAATGTCAGACAGAGGAAGAGGCAGTATGGTGTATTGCAGAGCTTACTGGACTGGGAGTCAGATGCCCTGGACTCTAGTCCCAATTGAAAGTTGCGATGGAATGAGGAAAATGGGGAGAAATGACAATTTATTTTGACTGTACTAGACCTTTTTCTATGCATTTTCTCATACATTTGTCAAAAAACCCCTTTGAGGCTGATACATTGTTTTCCTCATGTTGTAGATTAAAAAAAAAAAAACTGATGGTAAGGAGGCTAGGTTCATCTTGTGCCCAGTGTTACATGGCTAGTGATAAGTAGTAGTAGGGTTCAAACTGAGTATTTCTTCTCCCAAAGCCTTTTGTAATACTGCAGTGCAACTTACTAGAAAATGCCTTTAACTCTGAGCTTCATTGGCCTTCTGTGTAAAATAGGACTCTGAAACCTTTGCTCTGTATAGCAGTAAATCTCCTCAGACCAGATGTTGGATAAGGGACAGCGATATTTGTGTCTTTGTTTCTTAATGCATTCTAAGTGCTTCACAGTGCCTCCCACATGGTGGGACACTCAATAAATATTTGTTTATTTCTTTCCAGCAAGAGAGTAGTTCCATAATGGATGAGATCCATTTTTGTGGTTGCTACTTAATGCTATTAGTATTTTCTCAGAGATTTCTGGGCTATAGCCGAGTGACAATTTGATGTTGGTCATCATATAGATTTTTCATAGGTTGACTCTTTTTTTTAAAGATTTATTTTTTATCTTGGATATATATGTACATACGTGTGTGTATATATATGTATGTACATATATATATAGAGAGAGAGAGACAGAGAGACAGAGAGAGAGAGACAGAGAGAGAGTTGTGGTGGGAGGGGCAGAGAGAGAGGGAGACAAGAAGACTCCCCACTGAAGGAGGAGCCTGACATGAAGCTCAATCCCAGGACCCCAAGATCATGAACTGAGTTGAAACCAAGAGTCAGATGCTTAACTGACTGAGCCACCAAGTCTCCACCCATTGACTCGCATATTCTAGGCACTGGAAAATTTAGTCTACAGAATGTGAGTAAATAATTGCTCTTCAACAGAACTCTGGTATAGTAGTTATAACACCTGGCTTCTAGTCTCAGGCCTAACTCTAGGAAACTGTTTCTTCTAGTCAATTCTCTCATTTTCTGGTTCCCAAATTTTCCCTGAACAATAAAAGAGACTAAAGCAGTGGTTTTAATCCCTGATTGGACATTATCATCATAAACATCAACTTTTTTAAAAAATTGGATGCCTGGATCCCATCTTAATTCAATAAATCAGGGACGCCTGAGTGGCTCAGTGATTGAGCATCTGCCTTTGGCTCAGGGCGTGATCCTGGAGTGCTGGAATCAAGTCCCACATCAGGCTTCCTGCATGGAGCCTGCTTCTCCCTCTGCCTATGTCTCTGCCTCTTTCTCTATGTCTCTCATGAATAAATAAATAAAAAACAAATCTTTTTTAAAAATTCAATTAAATCAGAATGGCAGGGGGATGTGGAATCTCCCCTAAAGATTTTACCATGCACCCAAAGGTGAAAAATACTGGGCTAGATGAACTATGAGAACCATCCAGCCTTGACAGTCAATGACAGTGCAATGCTATAAAGCATGGTAGATAAAGCATAGGTTTTTGAGTTAGCCAGACATGCATTAAATCCTTGATCTTCTACTTTAACTAGCTCTGTAATCTTGAAGAAATTATTAAATGTCTCTGTACTTCTGGCTTCTCATTATAAAATGGACATAATCTGCATATCCTGCAATAGTAGTTGTAAGGATCAAGCATCTTTGACAGTACCGCCCATTACACAGTAAGCCCTCAGTCTCTAGTATCAGAAGTTCAAATGGAGGATGTGAAGAAACTATTGGTCCAGTAAGATTTAACATGTAAATTAAAAACAACCTGTTTTCTCATTTCCTGCTTTTTTGTTTTGTTTTGTTTGTTTGTTTGTTTTGGTAATGGATTCTGGAAGCAAAGAATGTGGAAAAATCTCTCATCCCTCAGATTAGATGACACTGCAGAAAGGAATCTGGCTAGTTGTTGCGTGGCTGATTGACTAAGATGACTAAGAAGCCATTGGAAAGATTTTGGCTCACAGAATACAGCAGATGTGGCTTGGGAGATGTAAGGACATGACTGTAATAAGCCTTCATCTGTTCAGCCCCATTTCTGAAAGTGGTTCCAGGAGAAAAGGACAGCTTGGTCATTTTGGTAAGGCACACTGATTAAAACAGTCTTACTGCCACCCTTCAAGCTGTCCTGGCATGTTTGTCAGTTCATATAAACTACAGGAAAATGTAAATCACCAGTAGGCCTATAACTGATACATAGCGATAAGTAATTTTTCTATTCATACTTGTCTCTTCATATCAGGTCTGTGGCTCAAGAATACATTAGAATCATGGCATCCTCATCCAACCTATTCCAGAGTATGTTTGACAAGTATGTAAGACACCTAGCTAGATTAGTATTAAGATTTTAGTACCTGGTAGGCATTATTTTATAGTACCCCACCAAAGCACACAATTTTCTCTTCCTATAGTAATAACCATCTTGGCCCCTTTTATAATATTTTCCTTCCTATACATTGCATTAACCATTTGTGCACTTATATTAGCCCAAAAAGAGCCTGTGAAAACTCCTTTCCAAACAGGGGCTGTGCCTTTCTCTACAGACCCATCATTTAGCAGAGCTCTCCCTTCATAATGTATGAATGATATGATTTTTTGAATGGATGAATGAATGGTATAAGTGATGTTTCTTCTTCCTTTCATGACACATGATGAGTGTGTATGTGTGTGTGTGTGTGTGTGTGCGTGTGTTGGGGTGGGAGTGATTTTTGTAGCATGTGAAACATAACATGGCTTTTGGAATGTAAGGAAGACTTCCACAATGGTAGAATGAAGACTGTCATAAAACTCTTTTCATAAGAACAACAAACATACTAGCAAAAATTGTGAAAATCAATCTCTCCAGAGCTCTGGAAAGGAAACAAAGTCAGCAACAATCTGAAGTGAAGTGTATTTACTCAAGAAAAATTACTATATGTTCTCTGATCACATGGAAGTAATTAGAAATCAATAGCAGAAGGAACTATGTCAAACTCACAAATGTGTATGTAGTGCTAAATAACACACTACTAAATAAGCAGTGGATCGAAGAATAAATCAAAGGAGAAATGAGAAAATTCTTGAGGTGAGTAACAGTAAAAATATACTATACCAAACTTTATGGGATACAGATAAGTTAAAGCAGTACCTACAGGGAATTTATAGTTATAATTGCTTAATGCAGCTGCCTGAATGTAGTCTCCTTGCAAATTCGTATATTGAAATCCTAATGCCCAATGTGATGGTATTAGGAAGTGACACCTTTGGGAGGTACTGAGATCATGAAGTGGCATCCTCATGAATGTGATTATTGCTTTTATAAAAGAAAGTGATTAGAGCTTGCTTGCCTTTCTACCATGTGAGGACATAAGGAGAAGTCTGCATATTGGAAGAGGGTCCTCACACAACAATGCTGGCACCCTGATCTCAGACTTCCTGCCTCTAGAACTGTGAGAAATAAATTTATGTTGTTTATAGGCCACCCTGTCTGTGGTATTTTGTTGTAAAAGCCAGAACAGGTTAAGACACCTATATTAACAAAGAAAAAAATATCAAATCAACAACTGTTCATTTTAGGAAACTAAAAAAAGCAAAATAAAAACAAAGCATGAAGAAATATTTAAAAAGATTAGAGGGGTGATAAATTGGATAGAGGATAGGAAGAATCAATGAAATCAAAAGTTACTTCTTTGAAAATATCAACAAACTTGATGAACCATTAGACTGACTAAAAAAAGAGAGAAGACTCATGGCAAAATCAGTAATTCAAGTGAGGACATCACCACCTACCTTAAAACAATAAAACAGGATTAAAGGGCTTCTAGAGTTAAGATGGTGGAGTATCAGGGGTACCCTAAATTTACCAGGTCCTTGAGTATAGCTAGATCAACATTCAACTATTTTGAACAGCTAGGGAGAAGATCTGAGGATTAAGGAAAGAGTCTACTAGTTGGAGTAAAAGTACGTGGCAGATGCAAAGCTTATTTTCACAAACAAATCGAAGTACACCTACTTAAAGGTCCAAATACTCCCCACAACAAGCTAGGAGGAACTCTGTAGATAAAGGACCAGTGGAAGAGAGCAGCCAACACACAACAGCAGAGTATACACAGCATACCAGAAATACGTTCTGAGGTTGGTGGTGGTTTCTTTTTTCCTTTTTTAATCTTTTCTTCCTTTCTTTTCTGAAAACAATGACTAAACAGAGAAACTCTCTGCAAAAGAAAGAACAAGACATAATAGTCACCACCAGGGATATAATCAATAGTAAGATGACTAAACTAGAATTTAAAACAACGATTATAAAAGTACTAGCTGGACTTCAAAAAAAGCATAGAAGACACTAGAGAATCCTTTACTGTAGAAATCAAAGAAGTAAATCTAATCAGGCTAAAATTAAAAATGTTATAACTGAGATGAAGTAAAAAATGGAGGCTTTAACATTGAGGATAAAACAGGCAAGAGAGAGTCAGTGATGTAGAAGGCAAAATAATAGAGAATAAGGAAGAAGAAAAGAAAGACAACTATTGAATCACAAAGGAAGACTTCGAGAAATCAGGAATTCAGTAAAGTAAAATAATATCTGAATAATAGAGGTCCCAGAAGACGAATAGTGGGAGAAAGGGACAGAAGGTTTATTTGAACAAATCGTAACTGAGAACTTCCCTAATCTGGTAAAGGAAACAGGCATAGAAGTTCAGTGGACACAGAGACACCCCCCCCCCAAAATCAATAAAAATAGGTCAACACCTTGACATATAATAGTGAAACTTGCAAGTTTCAAAAATAAAGAGAAAATCCTGAAAGCAGCTCGGGACAAGTGGTCCTTATCCTACAAGGGTAGATGCTTAAGGCTAGGCTGGCAACAGACCTGTCCACAGAGACGTGGCAGGCCAGAAAGGACTAGCATGATATATTTAACGTGTTAAGTGGGAAAAATATGCAGCCAAGAATACTGTATTCAGCAAGGCTGTCATTCAGAACAGAAGGGGAGATAAAGAGTTTCCAGGACAAACAAAAACTAAAGGAATTTATGAACACTAAATGGGCCCTGAAAGAAATATTAAAGGGAATTCTTTGAGGGAAGAGAGAGCCCAAAATAACAAAGACCAGAAAGAAACAGAGACAATCTATAGGAACACAATAACACTAACTTCATATCCTTCAATAATTACTCTGAATGTAAACAGACTAAATGCTTCAGTCAAAAGACATGGCGTATCAAATTGGATTTTAAAAAAACAAGATATACTACTTACAAGAGACTCATTTTAGACCCAAAGACACCACCAGATTGAAGATTAGGAGGTGGAGAACCATTTATCATGCTAGTAGAAAATAAAATAAAAGAAAGTTGGATCAGCCATCTTTATACCAGACAAACTAGATTTTAAACCAAAGATTGTAATAAGAGATGACGAAGGATATTATATCATAATAAATAAAGGATAAATAAAGGGTCTAACAATTGAAAACTAGCAATTGTAAATATTTATGCCCCTAATTTGGGAGCAACCAAATATATAAACCAATTAATAACAAAGATAAAAGAAACTCATTGATAATAATGCAATGATATGGGATTTAACACCCCACTCACAGCAATGGACAGATCTAACCAAGGGCATTGAATGACAACTGGAGCAAATGACTTCATAGATATATTCAGAGCAGTTCTTCCCAAAGCAACAGAATACTCATTCTTCTCCAGTGCACATGGAAAATTCTCCAGAATAGATCGCATGCTGGGTCACAAATCAGGTCTTACCAGGTACAAAAATATTGAGATTATTCCGTGCATTTTCAGACCACAATGCTTTATTTTTTGAAAGATTTTATTTATTTATTTGAGAGTGACAGCATGAGTTGGGGGTGGGGGACAGAGGTGAAGGAGAAGCAGACTCCCTGCTGAGCAGGAAGCCCAATGTGGGGCTTGATCTCAGGACCCTGAAATCATGACCTGAGCCAAAGGCAGATGGTTTAACTGACTGAGGCACCCAAGAACCCAGACCACAATGCTTTAAAACTTAAAATCAACTACAAGAAAAAAAATTGGAAAAAACTGGAAGAAAAAATGTACAAATACATGGAGAATAAAGAGCATACTACTAAAGAATGAATGGATCAACCAGGAAATTAAAGAAGAATTTTAAAAATACATGGAATCAAATGAAAAAGATAACACAATACTTCAGAACCTTTGAAATACAGCAAAGGTGATCCTAAGAGGGAAGTATATAGCAATACAAGTCTTTCTCAAGAAATAAGAAGTCTCAAATACACAACCTAACCTTAAACCTTAAGGAGCTGTTAAAACAATAACAAAGCCTAAATCCAGCAGGAGAACAGAAATAATAAAGATTAGACCTGAAATAGAAATTAAAAAAAAAAAAACGTAGAAAAGATCAACGAAACTAGGAGCTGGTTGTTTGAAAGAATAAATAAGATCAATAAACCTCTAGCCAAACTTATCAAAAAGAAAAAATCGAAATTAACAAAATCATGAATGAAAGAAGAGAGATCACAACCATCACTGAAGAAATAAAGAGAATTATAAGAGTATATTATAAGCAATTATATGCCAACAAATTAGACAATTTGGAAGAAATGGATTCATTCCTAGAAATATATAAGCTACCCAAACTGAAATAGGAAGAAATAGAAAACCTGAACAGACATGTAACCACCAAACAAACTGAATCAGTAATCAAAAATCTCCAAGAAACAAGTTTATAGAGTCCCAGATGGCCTCCCAGCAGAATTCTACCAAACATTTAAATAATTAATATCTATTCCTCTGAAACTGTTTCAAAAAGTAGAAATGAGGGAAAACTTCCAAACTCATTCTCTAAGGGCAGCATTACCTTGATCCTAAAATCAAAGACCCCACCAAAAAGGAGAATTACAGAACAATATCCATGATGAACACATATACAAAAATCCTCACCAAGATACTAGCTAATAGGATCCAACAGTACATGAAAAAGGTTACTCACCACAACCAAGTGGAATTTTTTCCTAGGTTGCAGTGGTGTTTCAACATCCACAAACTAATTGATGTTTTACACTACATTAATAAAAGAAAGGACAAGAACCATATGATCTTCTAAATAGAAGCAGAAAGAGCACTTGGCAAAATACAGTATCCTTTCTTGATAAAACCTCTCTGCAGTGTAGGGATAGAGGGAACATACCTCAATATTATAAAAAATCATATATGAAAAACCCACAGTGAATACATTCCTCAACAGGGAAAAACTGAGAGCTTTCCCTTAAGATCAGGAACACATCAGGGATGTCCATTCTCATCTCTGTTGTTCAACAGAGTATTGGAAGTCCTAGCCTCAAGAGTCAGACAACAAAAAGAAATAAAAGACATCTAAAGTGGCAAAGAAGAAGTTAAATTCTCACTCTTTGCACCCAACATGATCCTCCATGTAGAAAACCCAAAAAGACTCCAGTCCAAAATTAATAGAGCTGATAGAGGAATTCAGCAAAGTCGCCTGATATAAAGTCAATAGATAGAAGTTAAGCACCTTTCTATACAATAACAATGAGGCAGAAAGAGAAATCAAGGAATCGATCTCATTTGCAATCGCACCAAAAACAATAAGATACCTAGGAATAAAGCTAATGAAAGGTATAATATCTGTATTCTGAAAACTATAAAGTATTTATGAAAGAAATTGAAGAAGACACAAGGAAATGGAAAAGCCTTCTATGCTCATGGATTGGAAGAACAAACATTGTGAAAATGTCTATACTACCCAAAGCAATCTACACATTCAGTGCAATCGCTGTCAAAATAACAACAGCATTTTTCACAGAGCTAGAACAAACAATGATAAAGTTTGAATAGAACCAGAAAAGACCAAATAGCCAAAGGAATGGTGAAGAAGAAAACCAAGGCTGGGCATCACAATGCCCGACTTAAGCTATATTACAAAGCTGTAATCAGCCAGACAACATGGTACTGGCACAGTAAGAAACCATAGATCAATGGAACAGAACAGAGAACCCAGAAATGGACCCTCAACTCTATGGTCCACTACTCTTTGACAAAACAGGAAAGAATATCCACTGGAAAAAAAGTCTCTTCAACAAATGGTGTTGGGAAAATTGAACAGCCACATGCAGAAGAATGAAACTGGACCCCTTTCTTACACCATACACAAACACAAAAAAAACTCAAGATGGATGAGAGACCTGTGAGACAGGAATCCATCAAACTCCTAGAGGAGAACAGAGGCAGTAACCTCTTTGGCCTCGGCCATAGCAACTTCTGGCAAGACATGTCTCCAAAGGCAAGTGATAAAAGGGCAAAGACTACTGTGATTTCCATCAAGATAAAAAGCTTTTGCACAGCAAAGGAAACCGTCAACAAAACTAAAAAGCAACCTACAGAATGAGAGAAGATATTTGCAAATGTCTATCAGTTAAAAAACTAGTACCCAAAATCTATAAAGAACTTATCAAACTCAACACCCCTAAAACAAAAAAATTCTAGGTAAGAAATAGGCAGAAGACATGAACAGACATTTGTCCAAAGAAGACATCTAGATGGCTTACAGACACATGAAAAGATGCTTGACATTTCTCAACATCAGGAAAATACAGATCAAAGCCATGATCAAATACCACCTCACACCAGTCAGAATGGCTAAAATTAATGACTCAGGAAACAACACTTTTACACATCTAGCCTTTTATTCTTGATCTCTCCACTTGTATTTACCTTTTTCTAAATGCACTGTATAGCCAAGAAAGATGATCTTTTTCATTTTAAGGATATTAGACATTTCCCCCTTTATTATAATAAGGCAAAAGGTGAAGGCACCCTATATATACAATGCAGCTATCATATGGCAGGCACAGGAGTAAGGGCTTGATAGGTACTATTTAATGTAATTCTCACAAAGGCCCTTTTGGTTAGAAAGTATGCCCCATCTCCAGATGAGACAAATGGAGTTCAGAGAGCCTTAATGACTGGGACCAAGGTTCAGTGGTGGATACAGGATTTCAGCCCAGCTCTGCCAGGCTCCAAAGCCCTGCTGAGCTGACATTCAGCTTCCATACAAGGAAAACTAGTCTGTGACTTTTGCATTTCATCTTGGTTCCACAGTCCTTGGGGAACTTGCTTAAAGTAGTCAGATCCTTTAAGGTATTCTCAAGTCTGAGAGACAGACAAACTGAGTATAGCTAGGTGCTGAAAATTTCTGAGCCTAAGTTCCCCATAGTTGAGCTGGCATTTGTAGTCCCCTAGCTTCTAGTGATCCAGAATTAAATAATCTAGTGATTATTTAATTAATTGTGAAACTGTTGAAGAAAAGCAAGTGGTATTCTGGTTTGGGAAAGTTCCTTTTTATGTGGCAGTGCTTTTCCTTCAGACTCAAAACTGAATGTCCATCATAGGGATAATAAGTGAGCACGTAACCTAGGGGAGGCAAGAAATATAAATGTGGCATGCAAATTCTGAACTTACTTGTTCTCAAAGCAAACTTTTGCACTTGGGCTTAGGCTGCTATTTAGGAGGATGTTAGAAACTTCTCAGGTTATTTTTTCTTTCACAATGTGCTGTTAGAGCCATAGAAAGCATGAATGCATGCATTGTATAAGTTAGATATACAGCATAATAATAAAATGAAAGCTCATGAGCCCTGATTAAAGAATAAGAACTTTAAAACCATTTCTTTTGTTTATTGCTCTAACTCCAGAACCTAGAATAGTGCCTGGTATGTAGTAGACATTTTTGAATGCATGCATAAATCAACTTGTATCCTCCTTCCTTATATCATTAACCATAGTCTCCCCTTAGAAGTAACCACTATCCTACATTGGGGTTTATTAGTCCCTTGGATGTATATGATTTTCATATATATATATATATATATATATATATATAAATGCTTAAAACATATTATATATAATATATATATATATTCCCAAATTATGTATTGTTTACTTCTGCACTTTTTTTGGGGACTGTATGTCATGGAATCATATAATATTTAGGCTATTGTAATTTATGTCTTTTATGCAACATTAGCTTGTAGGATTTACATATGTGTAGTTGTATTCTCTTCTTGTCATTGCTGAATTTATTTATTGTAATTTATTGAATGAGGGCACTGTAATTTATCCTTTTACCTCTTAGCGGATGTTTATCTTTTCTGCTTTTATAAATAAAAGTGATATGATCATTCCCACACATGCTTCCTGGTACAAATGTGCATGAGTTTCTCTAGGATATACACCTGGATAGGGACACTTGTTGCAATTTTCATTACCAATGCCCAGAGGTCAGCCCATGAGGCAGAATTGAAATGTGCCTTTTGTCTACACTAGGTCAGAGTCAGTAAGAGCGCTATCCAACATATTTTTCCAGAAAGAAGAGGGGCAGGCGGGTGGAGACCAGCCTGGAGAACTTAGCAAGTACTCAGGCCTTTAGTCAAAGTGGGTGGTGGGGATCCCTGGGTGGCTCGGCGGTTTGGCGCCTGCCTTTGGCCGGGGGCGTGATACTGGAGTCCCGGGATCGAGTCCCACGTTGGGCTCCCTGCATGGAGCCTGCTTCTCCCTCTGCCTCTCTCTCTCTCTCTGTCTCTCATTGATAAATAAAATCTTTTTTTAAAAAGTGGGTTGTAATTAGGAAAAGTTCAGATTCTCAAACTGTCTTTATTATTTCTCCCCTTCTTTCTCCTTTTCTATAGTTATTTCCATAAATGGTGCATTTTATTAAACATATCTATAACCAAAATATTGATGACTTTTTTCAGTCTTTAAGCATTGATCATAAATTTGATTAATTGAATTAGTTTGTACAATTTGAACTGTATTTTAAATTTTAATATGGATGAAAATTTCTGTTCCTTCAAGGCTCTTTTCAAAACTACCTCTTGTTTAGGCAGGTTTCTATACTGTATATCTAGTGTTTATTTTCCAGCTATATGATAAAAATTACTGTCATTATCATCATCATTTCATTTACCCATATATACCTTCATACCTTTAAAAAAACATTCTTGTCTTTGAGGTGCTTTCTCATCTGTAGCAGCCTATATTCTGCTTTATTATTTTATCTACTATGTTATTTTACAGTTTCTTGCTTCCTGTCTTCTCTGGTAGATAGTAGGTTTCTTAGAGGCAAGAATAATATATTGATTATCATGATATTCCCAGCACCTAGCCCTTTGCTTGGTTCATAGGGCTAGGTGCTAGGAGTTGAGTTGAGTCTATCTAATTTCAACCTTTAATTTTATAACATGGTTAGTCATAGGCACTTTGGAGTCAGACTTACCTAGGATGGAATCTGGCATTTCCACTTAGGAGATGAGTGATCTTGAACCAGCTCAATTTTCCTAACATCAATTCCTTTCCTACAATACAGAGATGATACGGAGTTACCTGGCAAGGCTTTGGGGGAGATTAAATAACCTGATACATATGAAATGGCCTGGCACATAATGTGCCTAAATACATGTCTTTTTTATTTTATTTGAATGGCTTACATTAGTTTCAGAAGTCAAAAAAAGAAAAATATGAATACACTTACAAAAATAAAAACAAAAAACTTCTGCTGCTTCTCCTTGCTTCATGAATGATACATTTTTTACCCGAGGAAATGACATTTTTAGCCAAAGGAATGATGCTCTTAGCATTTGGCCCATTTACATATGGGAAGTGAGCTATTTTCCTGGGGAACTTGTGGTTCTGCTAGTCTTGCTGGCTTTCCAAAGTCAAGTTAGGAACTGGAGAGCTTGTGAAGGAAAAAGATAGGCCACCATAGCCAGCTGCTGGGTTTGCATATCAGCCAGACTTTTTGAGTGACTTCTGTTGTACTTGGGGGGACTTGAATAAATGCTAATATTTGTGTCTTAGAGGTAAAGTACTTGTCAACTATAGCCTAAGCGAAAATTTTCTTTGCTCTTGCCCTGCCAGGGCTGATCCATGATTATTCAAGGGAGGATAACATTTCATGCTTGTTTGAATTCTGATGACTATGCTTAGCATGGTAATCAAAGAGACATGTGTAGAAAGTGAAAGAGTAGCAGGAAGATGATAGGGTAATGGAAACTGTGTTGGATTTGGAGCCAGATATCCTGGGTTTGCTGTCAAATCATTTTGGGCTTCACCTCTCTGAGTCTTTCTTCATATGATATAATAATGAGGAAAAAATATTTCCCAGAGTTGTTTTGAAGTGTAGAAATCACCCAACACAGCAAATAGGCTGCCATTAAGGCTTATTTTCCTTCCTTCCTTCCTTTCTTAGTAAGGAAGAAGTGCTCATAAAAAGTATGGCTGCATTCCTGTAGATGAGAATATGGGCAATTGTCATCTACTTTTGGAAGATTAACCCAGGATGTCACTTGGGTTTTGCTGAATGCTGAGACAGAGAGCATAGGAGAGAAAAAAATTTGACCTTGGGTTAGAAGAACCATGTTTCATTTGTTTCAAATGAAACAGGATTGGCTTTTCTGACCCTCTCCTTCATATCCATCTGATAGGACTCAGACACAGACCTTCTTAGAGATAGGAAGTTTAGACTAGGTGACCCCTGAGGCTCCATCCTAGCCTAAGGACCTTATGAGTATTTTAATGGCCACATGTTGGGATGGTATCTGAGAAATTTCCAGCATCACTGTGTATCATTTCCCAACAAAACCCTCAGGCATAAGGATTCTGCTACTCAGTGTTGTAGAATGGAGGTGAGAGGATGCCCATGTGATCTACAGAGATGACTAAGGAAAGTCAAGGAGTGGGGGAAATATAGAACAATTAAGACTGGTATGATGACACTAATCATGATCCCTCACTTGTGTATTCATTTTAAAGGCTTTTTATCCTTTTATATAATTCATACTGCCACTCTCAACAGCTCAATAGGATGAGCAATATTATTGACAGGTGAGAGTGAGGCTCAGAGAACTCGAGCAAAGCATACCAGACTGCTTTGTTTAGACTTTTTTGCCTTAGATCTCCCTTTGGATAAGGTAAAGCCATAGAGCTGTGTTCATACCACTTAACTGCTCTGAAATTGTTGCCAGAACCACTTTAAGTTAGATACCTTAACCTCGGGTTTCTGTCTTCATCCTTCCCTCATATAAACTTAGCCCATGAGAGTGGCTGGTTCCAGAGAACTTCTCGAATTCCTTATCAGGATCCAAAAAGGCTCTGCCCGCATGACAGGAAATCAGATTCACACTCAATTAAGTAAGGAGTAATTTTATTTTATAAAAAACAATAATTTACACGTGTAAGTTTGCTCCTGAAGACCTCAGACTTCTGTCCTCTTATCTCTGCCAGCCACTGACATGTATTGCATTGTTTCTCATGTGTCTTTCCAGTTTGGAGACTGCCAGGGACCATGTTCTACCCATTGACTATTACTTTCCACCTCAGAAGACCTGTCTGATCTGCGGTGATGAAGCTTCTGGCTGTCACTATGGAGCTCTCACTTGTGGAAGCTGCAAAGTCTTCTTTAAAAGAGCCGCTGAAGGTAAGGGGTCTTACACACTACTTTCTCCCTTTCTCCTTTATCTTATATATAGGGACACCAGTCTTTCAGAGCCCAGGACTTTATAATCTTGGAGGCAAGGTCACTGGTAGGACCCTCTCAAAGAACCTAAGAACCTAAAGAAGAAAGTTTTTATATTTGCTGGTCCCCTGGCTTTTGCCACCTTGGTAGTACAGGCAATGTAGTCGATGAAGGTGGTTCTGTCTGGTGCTTAGAGCCTGGGGCAGTCCTAGGGATAGAAGATAGTTAATGATTTGAAAAGATCTAATTTCTTCTGTGCTTGTGTTCCACTCTGCTGTGTAGTGAGGGAAAAATTGTCTTTATTAGAGAAGTTATGAATGGAGAAACCCCAACTGTGTTCCCCACCCATTCACTATAGTGTATATGGGACTGCTCTTCACAAAGTCTCCTTGGCCTCAGCCCCAGAAAAGTAGTGTTCTTTGCTGTTCAGCAGACCATCAGTTCCCTGCTCCTACTCCCTCCTGCTGCTGCCTTCATGGGGCGCCTTTTATATTAATGGCCTCTAGGTAAATAGGGATACAGAGTGATAAAACACTTTTATTTTCTCCATAGACTTGCCCTCAGGGCCAGTCCATTGGTATAGCACTCACGCTAAATTGCATCTTACATTTGGCTAAGTGGGCTACACCCTGGCTTCTTAGTCTTATTGAGCTTAGAACAGTTCATGTCTGATCAAGTCTCAGAGGTACTCAGCCCACATCCTACAGCAAGAACTCCCATTTCCAGACCTCCTATAGATGCTAGTGACTCCTTTCTTCCCAATTGACCTGGGCTCAAACCTCCTACTCATCCACTTCATTCCTCATCCTGTACTAATGGCTTCTTTTCTCAAAGGGACACTGATAAGCAGCCTCTAGACCAAAATGCTCTGCTCTGGAGGTGGACCCAGTTGCTGAACACCAGTATCTACTCCTATCTCCATTTTCCACAAAGGAAGTACTTCCTGCCAGACTTTTCCTTTGCTCTCACTGGCCTAGAAGTGTTGAGGTCCAAGTTGGAACCAAAACAGTCTTGCCTTAGGTAAAGACTAAAACCCCTGAGGACAGTCTTAAAAGTGGCAGGTATATAAGCCACCCCTTTCACTAGAAATGTGATGGCACCCACCAGAGGACAGCAGAAGCACCAGAGAATTCTTGGCATCTAGAGAAAAGATGCAAAGCAGGTGTCCTTTACTGGTTTTCCAATTGACCGTCAATTGAAATGATGATTGCATTTTTATAATTTTAGGCAGGTGGCAGGAATACTTATAAAACAGAAAACTGTTACCTTGTTTTCTTCCAGTCCCCAAAGCAATAGATAGCTAGCTTTCAGTATTACTGAAAATATGCTGCATGTTCCGTCCATACCCCCAAGTAGACTATTGCTACTGCCTGTGCTGGGCTAGTAGAAGGTCCAGAGCCCCAGTACCTAGACCTAGGCAGTTTAGGAAGAGACACAGAGAGCAGTTCTTGCCTTTCTTAAGATACTTACAGAAGGATGGCTGTCAGAAACGAAAGTGGGGAACAGCCCAAAGACATCAGATCACCCCCAGTTTCCTCAGTGAGAATTTGCTTCCTCCCCTACCCCATTATCCTGTAGGCTTTGTCTGTAGAGCATAGAATAAACCAAGCACTCATGTAGAGATGGTGTGATCAGATGAGGAAAGAGTTTAAGTAAGCAACTGAACAAGCAAATTCAATAGATTAGATTTTATATGATGCTACCTCTGGGTTTTCTAAATCTGGGTCACAATATTGCTATTTTTAGAAAACAGGGAAAGTGATAAGACATATTGTAAAAGGGAAAATTTGCTGTCATAACATACTCCACATAGGAGCTTTCTGCAGAAGTTAGGGCTGAAAGAGGGAGAAAGGCACAGTGGCAACTGGCAGGGGCTACCTGGAAAGAGCTGTGCTATGATGTGGATCTTGGGCTGTTTGAGAACAAGGAAGCAGAGATGGCTAATCACTCAACTTACAGAACACTTGGAAATCCAGGAAGGTCTCAAAATGCTCTAGACCCTAGAATCACATAAGTTAGGGAAACTTGGTAATATTGAGAAAATGAGCCTCCATCAGCTCATGGAACCAAATACTCTTGACTGTTGAAGTATGGAAAATCACAAATGGATTTCTTAGAAAGCTGTGGAGCCCCTTGGCTCCTTTAGGATATGAACCCCACATTCCAGTCCTGAGTCCTTTGAGGGATAGAAGAAAGTGGTTAAAACACACACACACACACACACACACACACACACACACACACAAAAAACAAAGCCAAAAAAAAGGCATTTTCTTTCTTCTCCCATCTATAAAGCTTGTTGGCTGGAGTTTACTGCTGTCATTATCTCTATTTGAAGGCAGGGGGCTGTCTTATTACCCACAGAGAACATTTATTGATTTGGATTTTTTTCCCTCATTTTTACAATGTGTCCTTATTGCCCGAATGGCCTTCATGAAAGTGTTTCTGAATCTGCCTTGTTGAAACTTGAAATTCCACCTGTTTTGGAGAGAGTGGGAGCACAAATCTTTCTTTTCCTCATTTGTTTGTCATTGTCAGTTAAGTCAGACTGAGTATTCAGAGTGTTGATTACCACTTTATTCATGGTTTCAGAAATCTCTGGACTGGGCACAGGTACAAAACTTAAAAGCCTGGCATGTCAGACAGAAATCCATTTCTAGCTTTGGTAGTTCATAAAGCATGAGACTTTAATGCTGTCATTGGTGCAAGGCTCAGCACAGAGTCAATTGTAATCTAGCCAGGTTTTGCTATTGAGGAGGAAGAAGAGGAAGGATCTTCATATTTTCTCATTGTCAGTAATTCTGGGAGTTTGGGGTGAGAATTAGGCTAGTTAGGGAAGTATCTATATATTGTGAGATTAAAAGAGTAATCGTGGTAGGCCATAGGGATAAAATCACTAAAATCTGGTTGATAAAAACTTTGTGTGTGTATGAGTGCATGTACGTGCGAGTGTGCATGTGGGCACATGCAGTTGGGGGATGATCTATGGGCAAGAAACAGGCACAAGGAGAATCAGCTAGCTGGCGGGGTGTTGGAATGAGCAGGGAAGTAATGGGGAAGGCATATTGAATGCTATCTAAAAGACCAGGAAGTCAAAGGAAGGTGATGCCCATACACAGGAGCAGGGGCTCCAAGGGGTTTTAGTTGTCTGGCTTTGAATAATCAATTCTCCTCTTTGGATTTCAATTTTCTCTGTCTGTAAAATAAGGGACTTAAACTAGAGTTTTTTCAGAGAGAGAGAGAGAGGGAGAGAGAGAGAATCCCAAGCAGGTTCCATACCCAGTGCAGAGCCTAATGCTGGGCTTGATCTCATGACCCCGAGATCATGACCTGAGCCAAAACCAAGACTCCGACACTTAATAGACTGAGCCACCCAGGCACCCCTATGTATTTTTAATATGCTTTTCTGGCTTTGACTTTTTATGATGGTTCTACAAATTACAAATATCATCACTGTCAAAACTATTATGTTGTCAGCAAACAAACATGCATTTATACATACCTATATGCACTTTTGGTTTTGCCTTCCTAATGATTGGTGAATCCTAGATCGTATTTTAAAAATCAATTTTCAGATAAGGATAGAGCTAGCTGAGAAAATGCATGGTGGATGGGCTAGGTTAAAAATTCAGGACTCTGAGATTCTCCCTTCCCCCAGCATTGTGACCATAGTTGGATAACTTCCTTTCTTTTCCATTTTCTCATCTGGAAAATCAGGACGTAAATCTCCATCTCTATCACATCATGTTTCAAAGAGGGTTAATTAGTTCATCATGTGCACTGTGTGCTCAAGAATTTACTATTTTTCAGACATTTTCTAGTAAAACATTGGAGATTGTACATCCATTTGTTTTGTACACATGGAGTGCTGTTTGGTACACATCATAAAATTGAAACTGTAGTTTACATTCTGGACTCAAAGAATTACAGCATCGTCACTGATGTTTACAATATGTCCCAATTTAGTATTCCTGGCAAATTTTAAATAAGTATGGCTTTGATTCCCTCTCTCACCCCAGGTTTTTGTGAGGGAAGAAATCTAAGTGAACCCAAATTGAACTCTTTCTGTCCTTTAAATCCACTCTTTCCCACCTCGACTCATGTGGAATTGAATATTACTTCTTGTTTGGAGTCTTGCAGAGAGTTTTTCGTGCTTTTCAGTGTCCTCTTCACTCCCTGGCTTTTTGAGTAACATTTCCCAAGGGCAAGTTAACAATGTTAGGAGGTTCTGCTTGCAGCTTCAACAGAGCCTTGATAGGTATCTTTGGCCAAGGAATTGACTGATCCTGATTGCACTGATCCTAAATAGCTTTTCCGAAAGTTCCTCTTATCTTTTTATCTGTCTCTGGTTTTTCTAAATGTCAAACTTTAGATCAGGGGGTCAGCCAAATTTTCCTATAAAGGACCAGGTAGTAAATATTTTAGGTTTTGTGGGCCATATGGTCTCTGACTTGACTACTCAACTCTGCTTTTGTAGCCTGAAAGCAGCCCTAGACTATACATAACATAAGCTAATGGGTGTGGCTGTATTACAGTAAAACTTTGACACTGAAATTTGTATTTCATTTAATTTTCACATGCCATTCAGTGTATTTTTCTTTTCTCTCTTTTTAGCCATTTAAAATTTAAAAATCATCTCAAAAAATTAAAAAAAAAATCATCTCAGCTCTTAAGCCACACAGAAACAAATGGCACACTGGATTTAGCTTGTGGACTCCCCCTTTAGATGATCACTCCTGTGCTTGCAAATCGGCATAGTAAATTTCACCTTTTCCAGTCTCCTGGTATTTTAGTAACTCTTTAGATTATTTAATTTTAAACATTCTTCTTCAGTGGCCAAAGTTTGCATGTCTTGCTTGTCCAGAATGCCTGGTCTGGTGCCTTTTTAGTAAACAGGAAAAAGTAAATTAATAGAAGAATGCTAGAAGAGGGCACATTTTTTCTAATGATCTAATAGTTCATTCCCCTTTGCAATATCCAGAAAAATTGAAAACATTTTATATGTTTTGTAGACTTTTGCACTGTAAGCATGTGGATAACTATGAAATATATGTGAATGAGTTTTGCTTGATGCCATGTATAACCCAGATGGTAAAGAGAAAGGACTTTGGGGAATATCTGGTACTAAGTGATATGGAAAAACTCTATTCATAGAAAGCAGGTCCCAGGTGGCCAGCTGAGTTATGAATCTGCCCATAATTCTGTTTCTTTACACATTTGCTGGCTTAATTCTGGTTATCCCCATAAGGAGACTAGACCACAGGCCTTCAGAATAAATAATTTAGCTCTGTAACCCATTGTATTTGATACCCACTAAAGTCTCTTGTTAGTGCCCAATTTGGGAACCATGTCAAGAATTTGCCATTGCTGCTGTATAGTGCTCTCTGCCTGCTTAGTTTTAGCATGTACATTTTATGAAGCAATGATTAAAAAGAAGTTGCCATGTCACTTGCAAGATCTTCTGAGTCTGTTGCCTGCTTCCACCTTGTGTTACTAGTACCCAAATTTAAATTTTTAAAGCCATATACTGCAGCCAGAACTTTTTTTCAGTCCTTCAAAGAATCTATTGGTAATTGTGCGACTCTGTTTCATAGATCTTTGCAGCTGGCTTCTATTGTAAGGGTAAATGTCAGAACCATCTTTTCTCCAAAGGCAGGAGTGATTTCTTACTTCTGTGGGCTCTAGTCCCATAGCAAGAAACACACTATCCTTCAGAATGATCGGACTCTGAGATGAGCCATTATTTCAAAAAATAGTCTCTTCAGTTATAGTAACTATGTGTGCATACTTCTGGAACCAATTATTCAGGTGTTCATACTCCTTTTCATGGCTAAGCAACTGCTCTCAGTATTCCATAGAGGCAGGTGAGCTTTGTACCTGCCAAAAGAGTGTACAGAATAGGAAACTTCCTCTTATACAAAAGAAAAACCTGAGATTTAGAGGTGAATGAGTCTTTATAAAGGGAATAAGGATTAGATTTCTCAGTCGCTTTGCTTCCAGTCTTTGTTGCAATTCCTGGGGCACCCCCCAATGGAATCTCCTTAGCTCCTGGCTAGACTAGGCACTGTCCTCTACTGAATACCTCACAAGAACAGGCCTGGTAGTAATCTGCACATCCATTCAGCCAATAAATATTTACTGGTTGCTTATTACTACATGTGGGGTATTGGGCTCACATTCTCAAGATAAAGAGCTTGCCTCAAGGAGCTTGGCGATCATAATCCTGGACACTTTTTTTTTTAGAGAGAGAGAGCATGTGTGTAAGTGGGGGGAGGGCCAGAGAGAGGGGGGGAATCTTAAGCAGTCTCCTCATCTGGCCCAGAGCCTGCCATGGTGCTCCATCTCATCACCCTGAGATCATGACCTGAACCGAAATGAAGAGTCTGATGCTTAACCGACTGAGCCACCCAAGTGCCCCAATCCTGGACATCTTTAAATATCTTCAGTGAATGCAGGGCCACTATATCCACTGCTCATTTGAATTTCACAATCATCTGGGACAGAAGGCAAAGTCATCCTTGTGGTTTTCCACATAAGTAGATCAAGGGTTTTGCCAGTTAATCAACAGATTGTAAATGGAATAGCTGGAATTTGAACCCGGGTGTTCTGATTTGAAAGTAATAGTCACTCTGGTATAGCACAGCTGCCTCTCAAATATATAAATATACTAACCAAAGTAGAAAAAAAGAGTTATGCTTAGGCAAACAAGAAAAATAGTGAAGAGGAACAATAGAGTCAGAAATGACAGAAGTTAAGAAAGACACAGGTACTATGGGATAAACCAAGAAGCCACTGAGTAGCACTCATTTGACAGGAAGTTTGTCTTCCTAAGAAAGCCCCAAATACTTAAGAGCTGGTGGTTCGGGCAGCCCAGGTGGCTCAGTGGTTTAGCGCTGCCTTTAGCCCAGGGTGTGATCTTGGAGACCTGGGATTGAGTCCCATGTCAGGCTACCTGCATGGAGCTTGCTTCTCCCTCTGCCTGTGTCTCTGCCTCTCTCTCTGTGTCTCTCATGAATAAATAAAATCTTTAAAAAAAAAAAGAGCTGGTGGTTCATCAGCAATTTCTTCATTAGGTAGGGCCAGGGACATGTGAGCCATAGTCTTTCCACCACTTCCTACTCTCCATAGGGAAAATTCTGATTCTGATACAGCCAGCCTTGCTGGCTTTTAATTCGCTCTCTTCATATAGTCACAGAACAGAAGCATAATTTAACACTTTTTCTCAAGCAAATTTTGCTCATTACCAAGCTAATGTAAGAGCTCAGAGACATAGCAAATGCATACAAATGGTACAACCTTGGTTCCTTGACCCTTGGCTTTGAGCCTTCTCAAAGTTTATCACAGAATGATTTCCATGGGGCTAGGAGCTAGAGAAATGTATTTTTCTCCTCTTTGATGTCAATAACAGAAAATATTGTATTTTAGGATGGAGGTAAAAAGTTACAACGTCTTGTTGTCTTTTAAAATTTTGATCTTCCTTTCTCTCCTGAGATGCATCATATTGTGGACAGACCTTGATTTCATTGTAGTATCTGCTTGTGGGCCCTGGATGCTGGGCTTCTTACAGTTCCATAAGTTACATAAATGCATTCCTACAGCCTTTCACTTTGTGGACAGCTAATTCAGCCAGGAGTTGTTTAATGAAAAGACAAAAGATTTGCAGTGGTTGGAGTCTCAGGCTCTTAAAATGCTAATCTTTCAAAACTTGGATCTTTTAAAACCTATAAATCTAAAAATCTGACCAAGCCATTTTATGGATAAGGAAACTGAGGCTCAGAGAAAGGAAATGGCTTTTCCATGTTCACAGAACATATAACTGGTAGAAATTAGGGCTTGCTAAAAATTTCTTACTTCTTGTCTGAGGAGCCTCTGGCCTCACTGCCAATTAGCAACCAGAACCACAGAGATTGTTACCTTGAAACCCCCAAGAATTATGTGAGACAGCATAATAAACATTTAGAGCAGCCTTTGGCTCCTAAAACGTGCTCAACCTATCTGAATCCCCTCTGCTTCCACCATGTGTGAGTGCATCTTCCGTAAGTGTAGTTTTTCTCTTTAGCAGGGGAATGGATACTAATGCTAATCTATAGTTGAAGGGCTCTATGAGACTTTTAATGATATGAAGATTCTGCAAGGTTTCATGTGTATAAACATGTATGGATTTTTTAGGGAGAGTTTCATAGCTTTCACGTGATAGTCAGAGGTTCTATAACACAGAAAAGTTTACAGAACACTAGTCTAGTCTAGTCTTTGATAAGGAATTTATGGACTCACAAAGTAGTAGCCTGACTGTGTGGATATCCAAAATGGCTGATGACTGGCACTTTCCTCATGTGGTGTCTATTTATTCAACAATAGGTGCTTACTTAATGTGGACACCAGATCTCTACCAGGCACTGGGATAAGAGATAATAACAAAAACGATTAATTGGGCATTCAGTAGGCCCAATACTGCTTGATAGACTTTTTTCATTCCATCCTCACAGTAACCCTATGACATAGGGTATATTATCCCCAATTTGCAACGGGAACCAAGGCACAGAAGAGTTAAAGTGACTTGCTCAAAGTCATACAACTATTTAGTGGCTGTGGAGTGAATATGACACAGAGTTCTCAATATAACAAAGAGATTAGTGCTGTACTAGAAAAAAGTACACAGTCCCCTGAACATATATAGAATAAGATGAGTTGTTTTACCTGGGAAGTTTGAGAAGGCTCCGGAGAAAAGTTAAGGGTTGCTTTGGGTCTTGAGGGATGTATGATAATTTGCTAGGTACAAAAAGGTAGGAAGGGAACTTCAGGAAGAGGGGACAGACCAACCAAAGACAAGGGATTCATGAATGCAAGAGGCTTGTTTGGGAAACATTATGCAGTGCAGAGATGGTTGAGTTCCCCTTATCACATGCAGTGCTTGTCTTTGTGCCTGCCCTACCCCATGCTGAGCTTTGCAGTCCTGTCCTACTCTAATCTCTGGGCTTTTTGGAAGTAGGCTGCTGTCCAGATAGTGGAACAAAATGTAATGCAAGAGCACCAAAGAGGGCTCTGGTTCTGCCATTGACTTAACATGTGGCCATAAGCATGTCTCATTCCACCTTTGCACCACAAAACCTCCATCTGAATAATAAAGTAGCTGGGCTATATGGTTTTGCAGAATTTAGCAGTAAGTCTATAACAATCTAAATATTTAACAATGAATCTCTGAAGTTTTATGGATATTTCAGATGTGTCTCCATTTGCCAGTGGTTCACTTTATTATGCATTGGCCATGGGAAATAGGTAGACCTGAGTTCAATCCCAAGTCACCTAACTTCTCTGTGTTTCTGTGGGGACAGTAATAGCTCACATGGCTGTTGTAAGAAATAAATGATGTGTGACACTGCTCCTGATGCCCAGTAAGTTTTTTGATTCCTTCTCCTGGAGTGAAGTCTTAGTCATTGGCACACATAGACTTAGGGTGTCCCCTGCATAGACAGAAAGGAAAGATGTGAAATGGTATATGTGACAGTCCCCTGGTTAATGTAATTTTCTCTCTCTCTCTCTCTCTCTCTCTCTCTCACACACACACACACACACACACACACACACCCCTCTTCAGTGTTACTTAGTTAATGTTACTGATCAGCAGGGCCAGTAGTATTTGTATAAGAATATAGCAAAGGTCAGTCTCTTCCTTTTCCTTCTTTGCCTTCCAGGGCACTGTGTGTAACATTCCCCAGACAGCTCAGCAAGCATATGTGTCATTGCCTTTCCTGGTTTCCAGGCTTTGGACTTGAAGGTGTCAGAGCTTTCTGTGTGTCTTCAGCCCCAAGAATTGTCTGACCTCCCTGGTAAGCAAGTCCACAGCCACAGTCCAGGAGAAAAGCTAACAAAGGTCATAAATTATCCTTCATGCTCTTCAGCCATTGGTTTCCCTTGTCCTGCCAGAGGCATGTTTTAAAGTATGTTGAGGCCAGATTCAATAGAAACCTGAGCCAGCACCTGTGTAAATAAATTTTAAGGCTTCTTTTCCTGAAGCTAGATGGATATTTTTTGATACCAAGCCAGAATGTCTTTTATGTAGAGTACTGCCTTCTATATTATTGGTGCTTTGGACCTCTTGGAGGAATGTGGTTTAGTTGTGGTGTTATTGTTGCTGTTGTTGTCTTTGTTTGAGGTAAGGAGCATTTCTTTCAAAAACAGGATAATGCTTTAGTATGACCTCTGACTCTACTGTGTTTAAAATGAAACACTGGTGATATGCTGAAATTCACTGTCTGCTTCCCATAGATTGGCTGTACATCCCTCCACCTCCGCTCACTCTTCAGTGCTGATCCTTTTAAAAATGATCCAACCAAAACCAATGTGTAGCATACTGCCTATCTTTAACTCCTACCTGAATCACCTTCAGATCTTATCAGAAAGCCTATGTTTTTGGGGGATGGTTAGTATCCTACCAAGGGCCCCCAGTGCCCATCAGTAGGTACATATCCATTCCTTGAGGTTCCTTAGCTCTGCTCATCTTCCAAATACAGACAGGGTTGGTCCTTTATTTGGGTTGATTATGACTAAAGTCTTCCTACTTCCCACTGTCCTACAAAGGCCTCTTCTGCCACCCCACTTGTGTAGCCTCCATGACTCCCCAGAAACACCTCTGTAGCCCACATTACTTAGAAAATATTTTTCTTTGTTCATTTTACAACTTGATGAGGACTAGCCAGCAAATTTCGGTTCAGATTATGATTACATGGGAGCAGAAATAGATGCAGAAAGCAAAAGAAAGGGGTTTGGATATGTGGAACGACTTCTCATCTACCTAAGAGCCCTACAAAGATACTAAAATGCTCTTTACCTAGAAGCCCTGATGATATACAGGTAAACTACTTGATTTAAGTTCAACATTTGTTAACTGCGTGACCTTGCGAAAATGACATCACCTCCCTGAGCTTTAGTCTTCTCACCTATAAAATGAGGATAATGATGGTAAAATGACCATCCTCAGAGTAATTATAAGAATTACATGAGGTTGGGGGGCACCTGAGTTGCTCAGTTGGTTGAGCATCCAACTCGATTTTGGCACAGGTCATGATCTCAGGATTATGAGATCAAGCCCCCCGTCTGATTCTGTGCTCAGTGTGGAGTCTGCTTGGGTTTCTCTCCCTCTTCCTCTTTCTCACTCTCTTTCAAATAAATAAATAAGTAAATAAAAAAAGGAATTACATGAGGTAAGACAATTAGAAGTTTCCTTGCATAGTGCCAGACTTTCAAAAATAAAATGAACCAAACACTGTGGACAATGCCTCCTAGCACATGAGTGAAAAATCAGCCCCATATCAAATTATAGAATGTTTCTAGGGGTCCCATGATTTCACTGTAGAAATGCTAGTATGAACTAACTAATTCACCTGTTGCTATTTACATTGATAATTTGGTAGTAATTATTTTCACACAGATGGCATATTTCAGACAAAATTCAGAATATAATAGTTTTTCAGATGTGTACATTCCTAAATATCAAGGACCCAAAAGGAATTGGCTAGAGCAATGGTGGGCAGCACAGAGTTCCCTGGGTCCTGTCTCCTAGTTAGATGGAACTAGATTTTAGGCGTTTGTATTCTCATGATTGAGTGGCTAGAGAAGAAGGGCTGGAGGTGAGCAGCTTATACTCATTCATTTTTTCAAAAAACATGTATTGTATCAGGCTCTGTGTGGGCCCAGAGATGAGTGTGAGTTGGCCTTGCTGTCAGGGAGTTCCTAATCTGGTGGACATGCCCTCCAAGGTCAGCTAAGTTTTAAGACAACTCTAAACAAGAGGGGCCTTATCCCCCATCAGTGGGTCTGGAAGCCTTATCAACAGCAACAAACAATAATGGTGATGATAATCATAGCAGTTAATATTTACTGAACATTTTCTCTGTGTTAGGCATTACCCTAAGTGCTTACCTAATCTTTACAACCCCTCTGTGTGGTAGTAGATACTTGCAAATGAGGAAACTGACGTAGAGAGGACTAAGAGAGTAGGAAGGGAACTAATTCATCTCAGTTCCACATACATTCAGCCTCTATTATGTGTCAGGCCTTGTGCTAAGAAGTATGGATAGAGAGATGAGTAAAACATCTCAGTCCAACAGGAGCAGCAGATAAGCATACAGCAAGCATATTCTAGGCCTTCTACTTGGTACTGGAAACTCAGTGGTGAATGAGACACAGTCCTCCTTTCAAATATCTCGAAGTTTAGTAGGGGATAGCAATGTAGAAACAAAAATTCAATACTGCTCTGATAAATGTCATAAGAGAGAATAAGTAAAAAATGGGATAGATTATACAGCAATGGTTGTTTTAAATCAAAGGCCAAAAGAAACCAAGTTATTAAGAATTATGGAGAGGGTTTGGGCTCAGGTCATGATCTTGGGGTCATGGGATCAGTGGACATGAGGCTTGCATGGGTTTCTCTTTCTCTCTCTCTGCCCCTCACCCTCACTCAGATTCTCTCTCTCTCTCTTTCTTTCATAAATAATTCTTTTTAAAAAAAGATTTTATTTATTTATTAATGAGAGACACAGAGAGAAAGAGGCAGAGACAGGCAGAGGGAGAAGCAGGCTCCCTGCTGGGAGCCCGATATGTGATCCTAGGACCCTGGGATCAAGACCTGAGCCAAAGGCAGGCACTCAACCACTGAGCCACCCAGGCATCCCTCGTGAATATTAAAGAATTATTTATTCTTTAAAAAAATTAAAGAATATTTAATAGAATTTAATTTAATTAATTTAAAAATATTTAATTTTAAAGAATTTAAAATTCTTTTAAAGAATTATTTATTCTTTAAAAAAAGAATTGAAGAGGGCAGCCCGGGTGGCTCAGCGGTTTAGCACCGCCTTCAGCCCAGGGCGTGATCCTGGAGACCCGGGATCAAGTCCCACATCAGGCATCCTGCATGGGGCCTGCTTCTCCCTCTGCCTGTATCTCTGCCTCTCTCTCTCTCTCTCTCTCTCTCTCTCCCTCCCTCCCTCCCCCTATGTCTCTCATGAATAAATAAAATCTTTAAAAAAAAAGAATTAAAGAGAAACCAATTGATTTAAATCAAACCCCCTCCCAAAGAATGTTAATCTAATTTTATTCCAGGTTGGTCATTTGTGTTCCATTTTTTCATTCTATTCCTAAAATGGATGATCAGTATTTGTTCTGCTTCCAAGGATAACAAAATACTGCAGGAGGCTGCACTCACAATGTATGTAGTTAAACTATTCTGTTATTCCATTGCATACCCACACTTTCTTCTTCCTCACTTTTACTCAGGCTACTCCCTCTGCCACAAGTGCTTTTTCTCTGCATCTCCATATCCTTAAATCCTACATTCCTTTAAAGCCTCACTCAAATGCCTCCCCCTCCATGAAGCCTCCACCCCATCAAAAGACACCAAACCCTTGTCTGTACTCCCACGGCACTTCATGAGTCTCTTGTGGTTCTTACCACTTTTTTCTTTACCTTTCAGTGATGTACTTATCGATATTTTTCCCTCTGCTAGACTGATTTCCTTGATAGAAGGTTCACGTTGATGAAACCATGATTTTATTATAGATGCACTGGAAACCTCTTTTGGGTTGTCTTGTGCCTCATAGGCTTTAGACTTCAATCTTAAACATGTGAAATTATATCACCTATCTGGAGATTTATACTTTCTACTCATGGCTTTTTTAAATGCCCACCACCTTTACACAACAATGGACTAAAATGTATCCCATTCTTTTAGGCCTTGTCCTCATGTATGCATAATTTCTAGAATAAAAGGTTTTTTTCCTTATGCATCTACTGTTAGATATTTACATTGTTTACATATACTTAGGTTGTAATTCACACGCATTACATTTTTTCTTTTTAAAATTCCCTTGGGGGACACCTGGGTGACTCAGCAGTTGAGCGTCTGCCTTTGGCTCAGGGTGTGATCCCAGAGTTCCGGGATCGAGTCTCACATAGGGCACCCTGCATGGAGTATGCTTCTCCCTCTGCCTTTCTCATGAATAAATAAATAAAATCTTTAAAAAATAAAATTCCTTTGGCACCTCTTTCTACCAGTGGAAATACTGGGTGAAAAGCAGGGTTTGGGGGATCCCTGGGTGGCGCAGCAGTTTGGCGCCTGCCTTTGGCCCAGGGCGCGATCCTGGAGACCCGGGATTGAATCCCACGTCGGGCTCCTGGTGCATGGAGCCTGCTTCTCCCTCTGCCTGTGTCTCTGCCTCTCTCTCTCTCTCTCTCTCTCTCTCTCTCTCTGTGTGACTATCATAAATAAATTAAAATTAAAAAAAAAGAAAAGCAGGGTTTGGGAAGTGGGAGCATGTGATAGGCAGATCTTTAGGAGTGGTAGACTCATTGTAGGAGTCGGAGGGAGGCAGGTGGCTATAAAAACATCAAAAATCATGTGTTATGTGTTAAAAAATTATGAAAGGCCCCTCTGCTTAAAAGTATCTTGCCATGCATGATCTATTACCATGTCTGATACCCCCATGATCTGTTTTGGAAGACTTTACTCTCTGGGACACATTTAGCTATTATCAGGAAATACTATTGGGAATTAGGTTATCAGTATATCATTGACAGGACTCTGGAAGCATAAAACACCAGTCTCATATATTTTGAAAGGCGTAGGGGATTCAGAACAGATTCTGTTATCTTTTATTATGGAACAGGAAGGCTTAGATAAGGCATCAAGAGTGGCAAGCTCTGAGGAGCCAAGGGTCAAATGAAGGCATTGAGCATTTGGTAGGGTGAAAGAACTGAAGGGGAAGAGGGAAACAGAGGAAGGGTTGTGGAGAGAGATAAATATGTTTCACTTTAACAGGGCTTGGAACTATGTTAGATTTGTGAGTACAACAGAAGCAGTGAAATCACTTTATACTTGAGAGAGATGAATGAGTTCTGAGCAGCCAGTATCTGCCTTTAGATATAATTGTAGGGGTGATGGCCTGAGGAGATATCCAGGCCCAAATTAACATCTTTAAACATTAGAAAACCATGAGGATTTTGGACATCGGAAAAGCAGCAGGGCAAGAAAACTCGGGGCAGACTCAATACATGCAACTCAGGGCAGACTCAATACATGCAAGTAAGTTCAAACCAGCCATCACACACGATTACAACTACTAATGTGTGCTAGAGGCCAGCTGTCACTACCTTTTGTGATAGGAAAATCTTTAGAAATGATGGATGCCTTTGAGGATTTGGAGGGAGGCAGGTGGCTATAGTCACCAATCAGTTGACATCACTGATGTGGTTTGGGGGTTCTGGCTTTCAGATAACTCCAGTTTTCTTTTTTGGTGGAGACTGCAAAGTCTGTTGCAAACTATAAATTCTATATGGAAAAAAACAGGCTCCCCAAGTTATAGTAGAATATGGCACCCTCTGTGTTTGAGGATAGAGGGGCTCTATATGAAGTCAAACTGCATTTTCCAGTTTTATCCCCCAGCATTTTTTTTGCCCCCCCTTGGGACTCAGCTTCTCTTACTTTAGTTCCTGGTGCTACCACTCACGGTTCTTGGCCTCTTCACCCTGAGTATAAGTATAGATCACATTCTTTGGGTTCCCACAAAACAAAAAAAATGAGCTCATACTTGTCACAATGCATATTAGTCAATACTTAGGGAGAACAAACTGGATATCCAGTATAGAAAATAAAGGTAGGAATCTGGTCCTTGGAATCCCATCTAAAACAGTAAAGAAAATTCTTTGGCCATTAGATGTTTTTTCATAAAGTGGCTCTCCCTTAAGCCATGTCACTTTGGCCCAATCTTTCCTTGGTAACATTCTTCCTTGTTTGTTAACCCATCTACTATGCTCCTAAATGTCCTAGGGAAATGCCAAAAACTTAAACACATACCTAGCAAGAGGGAGGTCACTTTCTCATAGCAAGCCCTTATATGATGCTGTGAGTACTTGACACCTATGTTGATGGGAACACTAGTGAGTGACCTGACTATTGCTTCAAGGAGACCCTCAGTGTTCTAGGAAATATAATCCAGAGTTTGCTGACTCACATCAGGGAATATGTACAAACAATCCTGCAGATAAGCCTTCCTCTGTTTAGCTTTAGAGATTTTAAATGAGCTAGGATATGGTAGAGTAGGCCCTAGGAAATTTATTTGATATCTCTCTAAGCTCAATTTCTTCATCTATAGAATGGAGATAACACAGTGGCTGAAAAGCCAAACAAATTGATGCTTATAAAATCATTCTATAAATTTGTAAAGTGTCATATGAGTATGAGTTTATATTTTCTAGGGGATTTCCTTACCATTGTTCAGGACAATCATGGCTATTGTTAAATAGATACTTGCCTCTGACCACCCTGGAACCTTATGTAAAGAGAGTTAGTTACCTGTAGGGGAAACAGCTTTACTTGCAGATCACCTCATGGCTTGCCTGTTTTCTTTCTTTCTTTCTTTCTTTCTTTCTTTCTTTCTTTCTTTCTTTCTTTCTTTCTTTCTTTCTTTTTGGCTTGCATGTTTTTTAGGCACATAGGTTATTAACAGATAAAGCATATCTCCTCCAATCTGCAGTCACATCACAATTACTTGTGAATCAGGGCTTCTCAAATGAAATTACCTACTCCCTCAAAATAGTCTATTATAAAGATAGCCTATAAATTGATTGACAATATGTCCAAGCACTTTTGCATGATACAGGGATAGGCAGTTATATAGTTTTATTTATGGAGATACTGTCTCCCAGCAAGTGAGCATTAGCCAGAAAATAGCCAAGAAAGGCCAAGAGTGCCTTCCCATCAGAGCTCAGCTTTCAGCCTTAGTTGCAACGTTACTAAAATCCTGTGCAGATAAGTTGCAGGGTTTATAGAAAACTTGCTCCAAGAGCAAGCCCTTGTTTCTTTACTAATGTTCTTAATTCCCAGCAGACATAGTTTTGATCTGGCATTTGGCAACAGGGCAACTTCCTAAGCTGTATACAAATTTGGGAAAAGAAGTGATATTATTGAAACAAATTTATTTGTTGTAAATTATAAATATATAGGCTTTTTAGTTCCATCACCCTCAAAATTGTGTCTGTTTTCCCCAATGGAGCTGTTTCTCTGCCTTTAATATACTTGCTTTGTGCTGGGTGTTCTTGCCTGGCTAACACATGAACCTTGTGAAACTGATTCCAAGATCCTTTTCTTTTTTCTTTCTTTTTTTTCCCCTTTCTCTTGATGCTCAAACTGCCAGGGTCAGTAGTGTCTGTGGTGGGCTGACAATAATGTGGCAGTAAGCTGAGCTTTGTCCTCTGGTCTCCCTTGACCCATTCCATCCATCATCCAGAGGGCTGTAAGCCAGCATTCCACAGAGCAGCCTCACGAAACTCACTGATACTGAAGGGGAACCATGGTTTCAAACAGTCATTACAGAAAGAAGGAATGAGACTTAACATTTGTAAAATTATGGTACTCTCTTTGTTGATTATTTCCATTCCAGAAAGATATTACTCTTCTTTAGGAAGCAATCGAAACCTTACCATCTGGGATGCCCGGGTGGCTCAGCGGTTGAGTGTTTGCCTTTGGCTCAGGGTGTAATCCCGGGTCCAGAGATCGAGTCCCTACATCGGGCTCCCTGTGAGGAGCCTGCTTCTCCCTCTGCCTATGTCTCTGCCTCTCGTGAATAAATAAATACAATTTTAAAAAAAGAAAGGAACCCTTACAATCTTCTATGGCCTGGACTGCTTCCTTAAGAAGCATATTACAGGGAACTCTCTTGGCCAACTTAAAAATCAATCATTTATTCATTTATGCATTCAACTAATGTATAAGGAGATTTTTCCATTCACTCCAGTCTGGAATGACAAACAAGAGTAAGTTTTATCCTTGTCTCCCTCATAATCTAATGAGGAAGATATCTGTTATTTCATTTTTATAATGATCTATCACATTTAATATACTGCTGATGTAGTTTTGGAATATACATGTGAGGTTCTGTGGGGTCTGGAGCCAACAGCCAAGAAAGAATTCTTGAGAAGTCTTCAGTGCAAAATGGTGGTTTCATTAAAGCACGGGAAGAAAAAAAAAGCATGGGGATAGGACCCATGGGCAGAAAGAGCTGCTGCTGCCTGCTGCTTCTGCTCCCCTGGGGTAATGAGGATCAAATGATTATATAGATTATATACTTTGGGATTGGAGGAAGTAAAGATGAGGGAGAATCCAAAAGGATCTTAATATGCTAAAGAAGACACAGGATACCAGAGGTCTTGCTATTGTCAAACCAAGGTTGTTTTTTCCTCTAGTAAGACATTAACATTAAGACAGGAGCTTCCAAAAAAAAAAAAAAAAAAAGACAGGAGCTTCCTGGAGGAACATCTTCTGCCTGCCTCAAGTATTTGTCAATGGGCTGTCGGTTATATATAGGACATTTAATTTTATCGACATTTCCTTCTGACTTTGTATCCTACATCATTGCTGGATATTTTCATGTGGTAATGACTCAAGGGAATGATTGAAAAGTGGAGAGAGGATAGGGAAGAACTGAGTGTGAATCTACCTACTCTCAAGGCTCCATTTTGAAATACTGGGATTGCTGTTTCAAAGAACTGTTTTGTAATCTTACCCCATGACATTGCAGACAATAGAAGCTTGCTGTCACCGGAGGCAAGAAAATGGGTGACAGAAGAAGATGAATGAGATTAGAAATTGGAAAGAGAGTTCATTTCCTTTTATAAAAGAGTCTACTTTACTCATGCATCATGGCAGAGCAAAACCATGCTAGAAAAGAGAAAGCTAGCATGTGACCCAAGAGAAGTCACTGAAACTCTTTGGAATTTTGCTTCTGCATCTGCAAAGACGTTAATGGTTTTTGTCCTTTCTACTTCATGGGTATGTTGTGAGATGATGTGTGTGAAGGGATTTACTAATGTTAACATATCTTACAAAGATTGTTATTGAGATCTTATGTAGGTAGACCTTTCTTTATTAGGGACTTGGAGTCTTTAAAGACCTTTGCATGCTTTTAAATTAAATCATTTGTGCTACAACTTACAGGGTACTCTTGATTTCCTTTCTGGACTCCTCTCTCAGAGACTAAGAATTACAACAAAAGGCATGGTAGAATTTATATATTTTATATATTATATATTATTATATATTTAATGTATTACATTTACCTTTTGTAAGTGTGCCATTCTATGGTTTTTAGTATGTTCAAGAAGTCATGTGCAAGCATCAGTACTATCTAATTCCAGATAGTAGTGATACTTGCAATTACTTCAGTGATGCTAATTCCAGATTTTCATCATCTTGAAAAGATACTCTGTACCCATTAGCACCTACTCACAATTTTCTCTTTTCTCAGACTTAGGCAACCACTAAAATACTTTCTGTCTGTGGATTTATCAATTCTGGACATTTTTTATGAGTGGAATCATACAGTATGTGGCTTTTTAATCTGGATCCTTTCATTTAGCATAGTATTTTCAAGGTTAATCCATGTTTTAGTATGTATCAGTACGTCATTTAATTTTCTGGCCAAGTAATAATTGCTTGGTTTTATGGTAATTCCATGTTTAACTGACAGAGTTCTTTTTTTTTTAGACACTGCACTGTTGTACATTCCTATCAGCAGTGGATGAGGGCTCAGATTTCTCTACATACTTGCCAACACCTTACTATCTGTTACTTTATTGTTACTATTATTATTATTATTATTATTATTATTTCTATCCTAGTTGATATGAAATGGTATTTCATTGGGGTTTTAATTAGCATTTTGCTAATGACTTATGATGTGCATTTTCTCATGTGGTCGTCCAGCATCTGCATATCTTCTTTAGATGACTATTCATATTATTTATCCATGTTTTAATAGGATTATTCCTTTTTTATTATTGATTTTTGTGGAGTCTGATCTCATTCTTTCCCATATAGATATCCTGCTGTCCTAGCATCATTTATTGCAAAGAATATCTTTCTCCATAGAGTTGTCTTATTATCTTTGTTGAAAAACTATTAATCATAAATGTGAACTTATATCTGGACTCCTAGTTGTAATCTACTGAACTCTCTGTCTAACCTTTTGCAACTACCATACTATCTTGATTACTGTGGCTTTGTAGTAAGGTCTGAAGTTGGGAAGAGTGAGTGCTCCAAATGTGTGCTTCATTTTCAAGATAGTTGTGTCTGTTCTAGGACACTTGCATTTCCGTATACATTTTTGGATCACTTTTCAGTTTAAAGAAAAGTGCTAGCTGGGTTTCTTGACACATATGATATTGAATCTATAGATCAATGTGGGTAACACTATCATGTTAATAATAATTAAGTGTTTAAATTCATCAACACAAAATGACTTTCCATTTATTCAATTGAACTTTAATTTACTTCAGTTATGTTTTATAGTTTTCAGTGTATAAGTCTTGACAGTTCTTTTGTCAAATTTACCCCTAAATATTTTATTCTTTTTGATGTTTTTGTAGATGGAGGTTTTCTTCTTAATTTCATTTTGGATTATTAATTGCTACTCTATAGAAATACAGTAATATTTGGATAGTGACCTATTATACTGCATCATTGCTGAATTCATTTACTACCTCTAATAGTTATTTTGTGTATTTTTTAGAATTTTCTTCATACAAGATATCATTTGTGAAAAGAAGCGGTTTAACATCTCCCTTTTCAATCTATATGCCTTTATTTCTTTTTCTTGTCTAATTGTCCCAACTAAAACGTCTGCTACAATGTTGAATCGTAGTGATGAATGAGATCAGACATTTTTCCTGGTCTTAGGGAGGAAATGAGGAAGCTTTGAGTCTTTTACCACCAGCTGTGGGCTTTTCATTGGTACCTATTATCAGGTTGAGGAAGTTTCTATGTAGTCCTGGTATTTTTATCATGAAAACTTTTTGGATTTTGTCAAATGATTTTCCTGTGTCTATTCAGATCACCATGTTTTTGTATTTTATTCATTAAACTGTAATATTACATTGATTGATTTTTGTTTGTTGAACCAGCTTTTCATTCCTGGGATAAATCTCACTTGATTATGGGGTATAATCCTTTTTATGCATTGCCGGATTTGGTTTGCAAGTATTTTGTTCAGATTGTATCTTCATATTCATGAGATATAGTGGTCTTTAGTTTTCTTTTTGCACTGTCTTGTCTTGTTTTGTTATTGGGGTAATAATAGTTTCATAAAATGAACTGGAAAGCATTCCCATATCTTTTTCTTTTTTGGAAGTGTTTGTAAACAATAAGTATTAGTTCTTCTTTAAACATTTGGTAAAACTCTCTGGTAAAACCATGTGTTCCTCAGCTTTTCTTTGTGGGAAATAATAATTATTAGTAGTAGTAATTATTACTACTATGGCTAGTTCAATATCTTTACTTGTTTTTTATTTATTTTATTTATTTATTCATGAAAGAGAGAGAGAGAGAGAGAGAGAGGCAGAGACACAGGCAGAGGGAGAAGCAGGCTCCATGCAGAGAACCTGATGTGGGACTCCATCCCAGGTCTCCAGGATCATGTCCTGGGCTGAAGGCGGCGCTAAACCGCTGAGCCACCCGGGCTGCCCAATATCTTTACTTGTTACAGTTATATTCAGATTTTCTTTTTACATCTGAGTCAGTTTTGGTGGTTTCTATCTTTCCAGTAATTTCTTCATTTCATCAGTGTTGGAATACAATTGTTTGTAGTATTTCCTGATAATCTTTATTTCAGTAAGATTTATTTCAGTTAAGATGATTTAATAAATTGTTTTTATTTCAGTAGTATTGTCTTTTCTTTCATTACTGATTTTCATAATTTGAGCTCTCTTTCTTTTTCATATTGGTTAATTTATTAAAGGGTTTTGGGGATCCCTGGGTGGCGCAGCGGTTTGGCGCCTGCCTTTGGCCCAGGGCGCGATCCTGGAGACCCAGGATCGAGTCCCACGTCGGGCTCCCGGTGCATGGAGCCTGCTTCTCCCTCTGCCTATGTCTCTGCCTCTCTCTCTTTCTCTCTCTGTGACTATCATAAATAAATAAAGATTTAAAAAAAAATAAATAAAGGGTTTATCCATTTGTTGATCTTTCCAACAGACCAAGATTTGGTTTTGTTAATTTTCTTTTTTGTTTTACATTCTCTATTTTTTTTAAATAATTTATTCTTTTAGTAATCTCTACACCCAGTGTGGGGCTCAGACTCATTACCCCAAGGTCAAGAGTTGTATGTTCTTGCAACTGAGCCAGCCAGGCACCCCTACTTCATTTATTTCTGTTCTAATCTTTTTTTAAGAAAGATTTTATTTCTTTATTTGAGAGAGAAAGCACAAGCCAGGGATGGGGGGGCTTAGGGAGGAGTAAACACCCCACTGAACAGGGAGTCCTTTTTGGACTGAGCTGAAGGTAGATGCTTAACCAACTGAGCCACCTTGGTGCCCCTTCTGTCCTATATTTATCACTTTTTCCTCCTGCTTTCTTTTAGTTTGTTCTCCCTTTTCTAGCATCTTAAGATAAGTGAGACTGTTTATTTGAGATTTTTTTTCATGTAGGCATTTACAGCTATAAATTTCCCTCTAACCATTGCTTTCATTGAATTTCATAAATTTTGGCATGTTGTCTTTTCATTTCAATTCATTTTATATTTTCTTACTTTCCTTACGTTTTCTTCTTTGACTCATTACTTATACGGCATTGTTTTATTTTTATATATTTATGAATTTCTGAAACTCTCTTTTGTTATTGGTTTATAATTTTATTTTATTTTGATCAGAGAACATTCTTGGTATAACTTCAATCAATTTAAATTTATTGAGACTTATTTTATGGCCTTGAATGTGGTCTTTCCTGGAGGATGTTTCATGTATACTTGAAAAGAATATGTATTGTGGTGTTTTGGAGTGGAGTGCTATATAGATGCCTATTAGGTCTAATTTGTTTAGGTTGTTCATGACTTTCCTTTTCTTATCTTCTTCTTATTTATTCTATGCTTTATTGAAAGTGTGGTATTTAAGTCTCCAACTTTTATTGTTGAATCATCTATTTTTCCATTTAATTTTGCCAGTTTTCACTTTATGTTGGTGGGAGGATTCTGTTATTAGATGCATATGTTTACAATTGTATGTCTTCCTAGTGGATTCAACATGTTACCATTATAACATGTCCATTCTTGTCTCTAGTACATTTTTTTTGTCTCAATGTCTATTTTGCCTGATACTAGTATAGCCACTCCAACTCTCTTTTGGTTACTGTTTACATGAAATATTTTTTTAGTCCCTTTGTTTTCAATCTGTTTTTGCCTCTGAATTTATTTTTTAAAGATTTTTTTTTATTTATGAGAGAGAGAGAGAGAGAACATGAGCAGGGGAAGGAGCAAAGGAGGGAGAGAGACAAGAAGAAAAGCAGACTTCATGCTGAGCATGGTGCTCCACACGGGGCACAATCTCATGACCCTGAGATCAAGATGAGCCGAAATCAAGAGTTGAACGTTCAACCAACTGAGCCACCCAGGTGCCCCTATTTCTGTCTCAAGATTTAAAGTGTTTCCTTTAAACAGCATAGTTACATCTTGTTTCTTCCATCCATTCTGCAAATATCTGTTTTTTAATGGCAATATTTACTCCAATTACATTTAACATAATTAACTTATAAGGTAGAATTTACACCTGCCAAATGTCATGGTTTATTGTTGCTGGTATTTGTTGTTGCTTCTGTTGTTGCTTGTTTAGTGACATTTTAGAACTCATTCTAGATGCCTGGGAATATTCTGAAGCTTTTCAAAGCCTCCTGTGAACATCTCATTTCTCCACTTTTTAAAAAAAGGTTTTATTTATTTGTGTGTTTATTTTTAAGTGCAGCCCAACATGGGGCTTGAGCTCAGGACCCTGAGATTAAGACATGAGCTGAGATCATGAGTCAGATACTTAACAGACTGGGCCACTTTGTGGCCCCTTAAGGTCTTGTTTTTAATCTCTGCACCCAACTTGGGGCTTGACTCCACAACCTCAAGATCAAGAGTTGCACACTCCACCAGCTGAACCTGCCAGGAATCCCATAATTTCCCCACTTTTTTAAAGCTTTTTAGTTAGCTCATTGGTTGCCACAGTTGTTATCTACCAACCTAGCCAGGCTGATGTCCAGCATTTGCCTCTGTTTATTTTCTAGAAATCACCCCCAAGGAAAAAGCTATTTATACTGAGCAGGCTGTAAGTCATGTTAAATAAACGGTCTTGAGAGTAGTGTTTCAGGGAACCCCCAGACAGGTCAAATGATTGCAGTTCTTTAAGAGTCTTTGTAGGTGTCCCAACACCATTTTGTCTCCTCTGGTGGTTACCAGGCTGGTTTTCACCATGAGTGGTTTTCACCATTACTTCAGGCTATTTTTCATGGTTACTATGGGACTGGGGAAGGAGTGATAGGGAATAAGGGTAAATTTAAACATTGCAAAGTTTTGAATAAATGCTTCCTAGCTACAAGTGTTTGGTTAATTTCTAGAGTTCTTAAAATGTTTATTCTGACCTCTTTTTTTTGCCAGTTTTATAATTTCCTTTATGGAGTAGAGAATTCTAGGCATTCCTCATTCCATCATTTTCTCTGACATTACCCCAATCTAAGATGTTTTGATTCAGAACTTCCCAACCTTCAAAAAAGTGCACATCTAAAGTGTCCAGGAAAAATGATCCTGAAAGTTAATTGAATTTTCAGGATCCTTTAGTTACTCCTTTTTTTAAAAGATTTTATTTATTCATTCATGAGAGACACACACACAGAGAGGTAGTGACATAGGCAGAGGGAGAAGCAGGCTCCATGCAGGGAGCCCAATGTGGGACTCGATCCCAGGGCTCTAGGTTCACACACTGAGCCAAAGGCAGATGCTCAACCACTGAGCCACCCAGGCATCCCCTTTTAGTCATTCCTAAGGTCACTTACCCCAGTGTTGTTTCCGATAAGCAAGAGGAAAAATGTTGTTTTCACATGTGACTCCTATAAAGCTGTAGGCCAGGCCATGTTTCCCCCTCTACTCAAAGTTCTCTAGCCTCTCTCCATCTCATTCAGAATTAAAGTCCTTGACCTAAAAGTTATTAGCCTGTAAGTTCATATATGATCTGTACTGCTATTACCTCTAAGACCTCATATTCCACCACATTGCCTCCTGCTATAGCTACACGGGCTTCTTTGCCAGTCTCCAAACGTGATAGGCTTTCTCCCACGTCAGGGCCTTTACATCAGCTATTCCCTCTGTCTTGAAAGCTCTTCCCTGAGATATGGGTGGGTTAGTCACTCACTTGCTTCAAGTTTTTTTCCCAAATATCAGCTCAATGAAGCCTGCTTCCACCACTCAATTTAAAATCAGTCTGTCCCAGCATTCTTCATCCCCTTTACCATGCTTTTTGTCCACAGCACTTGTTGCTTTTCCTAACATACTACTTAATTTTTTAATTGATCGAGTCTATTGTTTACTGTCTACTTCCTTCCCTCCTGCACTTCCTTACACACATTAAAATGAATATTAGTCAAGGTAATGATTTTTTTATTATTTGTTCACTTACATATTCTAAACATCCAAGGAATATATATGTAATAAATATGTATTAAATTAATTAATTTCTTCTCCCTTCCCTTATATTCCCTTTCACTATTATTTATATTCCCAAATGAATGGGAAATATCAGAAAGGGAGACAGAACGTAAAGACTGCTAACTCTGGGAAACGAACTAGGGGTGGTAGAAGGGGAGGAAGGCGGGGGGTGGGAGTGAATGGGTGACGGGCACTGGGGGTTATTCTGTATGTTAGTAAATTGAACACCAATAAAAAATAAATTAAAAAAAATAATAAAATAAAATAAAATAAATCTTTAAAAAATTAATTAATTAATTTCTTAATTCTGCTCAGATTTTTCTTAATATTTTATCTGTTTTTATGGAATAGAAGCCAGTGCCTAGTATAGATTCTGGCACTTAATAGGCCTTTAATAATTTTTTGCTGAATGACATAATGAATATTATGCCCCATTACCAGCCCTTGTTTATGCAGTATATCAGGTAAATGAAATGTTCCACCTAAATGAACTTTCCAGATAACTGATCTTCAGCAAGTCTAAGTTTTACTATTTTTTTATATATCTCTTAATAGAATAAGTAAAGTAGTTTGCATGCCTTCCAAAACATAGCACAGTGACTATAATTTAACATTTTTTGGAAATGTTGCCATTTGGAAAACTGAAGAAAAGTGCCAGAGTAAGAGTTAAAATACTCGATTGTGGCAATGATCATTTCTTAACTGCACAAGCTTGGACAATTCTGTTAACATTCTGAACCTCAGTTTTATCATTTTTTGTTGTTGTTGTTGTTTTTTTATTTTTTTTTTCAGTTTTATCGTTTGTAATATGATAATAACTGCCTTGAATCACTCATGTATTGTTGTGAGGTTCAGAGAAGACAGTGTATGGGAACACTATCTGTAAATTGTAAAACTGCCTACAAATGCAAGATCGAAGTTATATAAATGTTTATGATTTGGGATGATGCTGGATATATATGAGCAGATTCCTCCTGGTGGGTGTTTAGGGAACAAAGAAGGGGTACCTTCAATGTGAGAATTGCTAAGCTTGAATAATGTTGGCGTTGCCTGTCATTTGTTGAAGACAATTTTATATTCCTCATGTTCCAAAGTGAATCTCTTTCAAAACTGGAATTTTGCAAGTCTTGTGGTCCTGGATTACTAATAATTATTGATGTTTTACATGGTTTAGATCCAAGGATGACTCTTGTGTTTTTAGGAAAATTTATTTTGCCCCTTAGTGCTAGAAATGTGCTCCAAAGTGCATAGACACCCAAATACCTAGGGACCCTTGGGACAGTGAAAAAAGAACAGATGAAGTTAGACCTGTTTGTCAGCTGATGTTCCTCCAGTTGGCCTGGGTGTTTTTTTGGTTTTGTTTTGTTTTTCATTAAGGAAAGCCTAGCAACATGTACTTTTGAGTTTTCCTGACTTTCCTAATCACAAATGGAAAGGAGTAATTTATTCACTTTTTTGGATTCTACATTATAGAGGAATTGTAAGATTAATGATTGATTTCTCATTTTGTCAGTAACCGTTATTCCTGTTCATAATTCAGTGGTTTAAACATTTTTGGTGAGCATTCCTTTGGGGAATTCAAATGTATAACAGGACAATATGTTATCTTTATGGCAAATGGATGGTATGGGTGGGCCTTTCTCAGTGGATGCAGTTTCCCTGCCTCATTCTCTGATGGTTGGAAGGTAAAGCCTAGGAGCACTTTAACTAAGCAGCCAACATGCCAACAGTTAGTTCATTCTACCACCCCACTAGCCTCCAGAAGTCCTTTTCCTAGCCATGCCTATTGGTCAGTTACAGTAACTGTTCTTTCAGATATTAATCACTGAAGAGCAGACCAAAACAGAGGTTGGGGGTATGAACAGTCAAACCTGTTTGGCTGTCTTAAGGTAGTTGTAAAAAGAAAAACCTTTGTTTTTGGTACAAAGGGAGAGAAAAATAGATGGAGTCAATGTGTTTGTGATATTTTAGATGTTGATGGCCAAGAAATCATCAGTTTTACAGCTGGTTAAATTCATCAATTGTGGCTCTTTCCAACCTCTCTGCCTTTTCAAATATGTCATTCCTCTGCCTGACATGCTCTACCTGCCATCTTTGGAATTGGACTTAACATTTGTAGGCTGTCAGCATTTCTCTTGCTATACAAATTATTATCATACTATCATTTTTTCTCCTGATGATATTATCTTTTGTTCACTTCATTGTATGTCTTCTCCTGGGTCCTATTTTTAATGCTTGCTTGCTTGATTGATTGATTGATTGATTCATCCATCCATCCATCCATCCATCCATCCATTTATTTATTTATTTTAGAGAGAGAGTGAGTGCATGGAGAGGGGCAGAGGGAGAGGGAGAGAGAATCTTAAGTAAACACCTTGTTGAGCATAGAGACCAAGCAGGACTCAATCTCATGACCCTGAGATCATGACCTGAGCGAGATCAAGAGTCAGACTTAACCAACTGAGCTATCCAGGCACCCCTCCTGGGTCTTATTTGTAAAATCCTACTTATTTATTCCACTCTGTTTCTCTTTTTCTTTCAATATTTATAGACTTCCACGAGGTCCAGACCTTGTGTTAGTTGTCTTGCACACATTATTTCATCTAAATGTCATAGCAGACCTATGAGTTATTACTTCCATTTTACAGTAAGCTAAATTGAGATCCAGAGAAGCCTAGTGACTTGCTCCAGGCTCCAGCTAGTAAGAGGCAGTGCAAGGACCTGAGTGCAGTCTGTGGAACTATACTGCCCCATTTTTCCCCTACTGTACTACACAGGCTCCTTTCTTTGTAGTTTCCACTAACTCCTCTATGAGTGCCCCATCTCAAACCTTCAGCGCCTTTGTGGGGCTTTCCTACAGTCAGAAAGAAATTTTGTCTTCTTAGTACTATGAGTCCATCACAGCATGGCTCCCCTAAGGGGAAGGCACTCACAAACAGTCCTGGAGAGAGACTTGGATGGAGAAGGTGGCCGTGAAGTAATTGGGATGCAGGCTTATGTCTCCCCTCCTCCAATCAGTAATGCATCAGCCCTCAGTAGTCATGGCAGTGATACCACAGGCAACCTTGACCCTCAGTGAGGCAGCACATAGGGGAAGCACTCAAAGCTTATCCAGGTTAAAAGCTGTCATACAGTTCAGTTAGTCCATAATGCAGTCCAAGCTTGGATTTTTCTTTCTATGTACCTTTTCCTTTCCTTTTACTTTTTGTATTATTTTCCTTTCATCTTTTCTCCTCCTCATCACCTCCTTCCTTACTCCTTCCCACCCCTACCCCTCCCTCCTCCCTCTCCTCTCCTCCTTCTTCTCCTATTCTCTTGCTCTCATTTTTAGTCTTGTCAAGAAGCATGTAAATATTTTGACACCTACCATGATAAGCATCTTGATATGTAGCTTTGGAATTTTCAGGACATCAAATCAGAATAGCACCCAGAAGGAAAGCACAGTGCAGATGTGTGTCTGAGCTATAGATGATCATATTTCAGGTTTCAAATTTGATCTTGGATGACCCCTTTTTTAAAAACTATATAGGAAAGAAAATATAAATATTGTGATTAAAACTCTTTATTGTGGAACACTTGATAAAGAAAGGCCATTAAGCACAGTCCTTGAATGCTATGCAATAAAGATTTCAGCAGTAACTTCAGACTTAAACATTTCTTCCTGTGTTCCACTTTATTGCGTGAGAATGCCCACAATTCAAACAGCTCTTGTTTACTGAGTAACTAAAATTTGCCAGATGTTTCATATACATTATTTTGAACTGTCATTGCTCTGCAAAAATGGATAATATGATCCCCATTTTACAAAGGAGGAAGCAGATAAAGAGAGAATATGCTATTTACCCAAGATTATGCTATTTGCTCTAACTACTAAATGACATTGTTGGGATTCATAATCCAGTCATTCTGACTCCTAAGTCCATGATCCTGCCACAACACCATACTTCTTTGCCACTTAACAAGTAGCCAAGAACATGTAATAGAAGAAGCTTCACAGTCTATGCCAAATGGTCTCTGAATGTCTGAGCTGAATATTAATTTATTGAAAGTATTGAATCCTGATAATCCTCCCCCATCATTTTATATATGAAGAAACTGAAGCTCAAAAGAAAGTAGTGATTTGCCCAACACATCACAGTGAGTCACTTAAATTAAGACATGACCTACCTTTTTGCCCCATTCCAGAATTCCTTTATATTCTTTTGTATTATTGCTGCTTCATGTGTATTCATTTTATGTATTTATTTAATGTTTCTAAAAGTCAGGAGCTGTGATTTCTGTTTCTCTTCTACAGAGTCAGCACAGGGCTGAACAACTGAGTTTTCAATGGGCATTTGTTAACTGACCAATTTTGTTGTTGTTAATGACAGATGTACTTTCTCTGACCTTATTAGAAGTGCAGCTTCCCTAATTACACAGTGTGAGTGTCATGACAGGCAACACACCTGTTGTGAATGGTAACACTAAAACTGGGAAGTATAATGTGCTGGGAACCCTTTTTGGTTTTCTGTCTGAAGTATTATGGAATATGATTCCCTTTTGCAGTTAGGGATATTGAAGCCCGAATAGGAGAAATGATTTGTCTCAAGGTCATAGGGAAATTCATAACAGAGCTGTGCTGATTTTAAATGTATATTTGGAATGGGAAATACATGTACATGATACAAAATTTTAAAATCAGAAGAGGTTAAAGAGTGACAGATAATTCTGAACCCCCATCCTTCAGATATGCAGTTCTCTTTCTTTTTTTTTTTATTGGAGTTCAATTTGCCAACATATAGCGTAACACCCAGTGCTCATCCCGTGTGCACCCTTCAGTGCCCATCACCCAGTCACCTCAACCCCCCGCCCACCTCCCTTTCCACTACCCCTTGTTCGTTTCCCAGAGTTAGGAGTCTCTCATGTTCTGTCACCCTCACTGATATGTTCACTCATTTTCTCTCCTTTCCCCTTTCACTATTTTTTTATATTCCCCAAATGAATGAGACCATATAATGTTTGTCCTTCTCTGATTGTCTTACTTCACTCAGCATAATACCCTCCAGGTCCATCCACCTTGAAGCAAATGGTGGGTATCTGTCATTTCTAATGGCTGAGTAATATTCCATTGTATACATAGACCACATCTTCTTTATCCATTCATCTTTCAATGGACACCGAGGCTCCTTCCACAGTTTGGCTGTTGTGGATGCAGTTCTCTTTCTGAGGGATAACCGCTATTCATTAGTTTCTTGTGTACCCTTGTAGACATAGTATGTGTACTTATAAACATATAAATATGGATGTTAAGTGTATCAATATATCAGTCAGTATGTCAGTATTCCTCACAGAACTAGTGCTCTCTATTGTTTTGCATCTTTGTTTTTTTTTTCACTTTATAATGTATCTTGGAGATTGCTCCACATCAGTATACATATTTAATTGCTTTGTTTTTTAATGGCTGTATTGTATGACTATATTGATGGGTATTTATGTTGTTTCCAGTCTTCTGCTATTATAAACAATATTGTAGTGTATGTTCCTGTATAAATGTTATCTCACACGTGTAAACATGCGCTGGGTCAAAGCATGTGTATATTTTAATTTTGAAGGCTTTTGCCAAATTTTCCTCCACAAATGTTGTAAGATGACCATTTTGCAAAATTCGGATCTGATAAAATTTATAAATGAAATAGTTACTGTTCATCTTCCAAAAAAGTTATTCTATTGACCTTAAGTTGTTCAATACAGAGTTTTTTTAAGAATGTTCAATCTTTACATTTAAATGTGAATTCCATTTAAAGAAATGTTATTTATACACATCTATTGGGTAAAGCCTGTGAAGCTGGCAAAATTTCTCTGAAATGCAAATGAATCTATACAAGCTGTGGTTGCAGTTATATTACCAAACCCCAGAGGTGTGCTCAGGTAAAAGTATCAGGAGAAAAGCACAAGGGGTTCAGATCCAACTAGAACAAAGTGAAACTACCACTAGGGCAGAACCAGTTGTGTGTCAGTTAACTGGATTTTTGCCTGGAAGGGGTAAAGGTCAGTGGGGAGCCTTGATTTTGTAGTGGTTGCTAATTTCCATGCTGTAGATACTCCTCTATCAGGGCTGATTTAAAGCCACCAATATTATAGCACTGAATGTGAAATTGGGAAGAGATGTTCAGACTCGGTTTTTATGAGTCATGATAAGCCAACTCCAGCACAACACTGGACAGAGCTCAAGGGAAGACAGCTTGAGAACATAAAACTTGGGTCTGACCAAATGTCAAATGACCTTGGCAGAAGTGAGCTGGCTATTCCTTGTGGTGTGTTTTCTTTGGTGAGTTTGGAGCCTGTACTTCTCCCAGATGATCTTTCCAAATCCCATCTGAAGATCATCATCTGTTTGGGCTCCCCAAAGTACTTATCTGAGTGGCCTGAACCTCTTAGTAGTCTCCAGTGGAACAAAAACAGCAAGGGGCTTTGTAAACTGTCAAATGTTATTCCAGTGTCAAGCATTTGTCCTGTTGTTAATCTGGCATTAGCTATAAAAATCCATAAGCCATATTTTAGCTGTTGTGGACATTGCTTTTATATATATAACATAAATATATATTATATATAATCATACATGTATATTCCATTATATACATAATTCTGTATATAATGGAATATTACTCAGCCATCAAAAAGAATGAAATCTTGCTGTTTGCAATGACGTGGATAGAACTAACAGGGTATTAATGCTAAGCAAAATAAGTCAGAGAAAGAATAAATGCCATATGATTTCACTCCTATATGGAATTTAAGAAACAATACAGATGAACATGGGGGAAGGGAAAGGAGGGAAAAAGAAGACAAAATCAGAGGAGACAAACCATAAGAGACTTTTTCAAAAAGATTTTATTCGTGAGACACACACTGAGAGAGAGGCAGAGACATAGGCAGAGGGAGAATCAGGCTCCCCACAGGGAGCCCGATGCAGGACTCGATCCCAGAACCCTGGGATCACGCCCTGAGCTGATGGCAGACGCTCAATCACTGAGCCACCCAGGTGCCTCAAGAAACTCTTAACTATAGGAAACAAACTGAAGTTTACTGGAGGGGAGGTTGGTGGGGGGAATGGGGCAGCTTGGGTAATGGTCATTAAAGAGGCACTTGATGTAATGAGCACTGAATATTATATGCAACTGATGAATCCCTAAACTCTACCTCTGAAACTAACAATACACTATACGTTAATTAATTAATTTAAAATGTAAAAAAAAGAATAACATTGGACCTTTACCTTAAAAAAAATGCATAAGGTATTAACTCACTTGCAGGGTCCAACATCAGCAGTTTCCTCCCCTAGCTGCATGTTACAAGCAGTGGGGGGACATCTTAAAAAATCATAGTGCCCACCCTTCCCCCCAGTCAATTGCATTAGAACAGCTGGGAGTGAAACCAGGCATCAATACTCTGTAAAATCTCTGCAGGTATTTCTGACTGAAATCTCTGCAGGTATTTCAAGGCTGAGAATTACTACCCCGTGCAACTTGGTTTTGCCACCCATCAACTACCACATCCCTTCCCTTATCATATGCCAGCTGCACTGGCCACCTTGCTATTCCAAGAACACACCAAATTCATTTATGGCAGTAAGGCTTTGCGTTTGCTGCTCCTTCTTCTGAGACTGTTCCTCCTCTGGCTCTTTGCATGTCTGGCTCCTTAAATTATTCAGCTGTCAGCTCAAATGCCACATCCTCATTGAATCTTTCCCCACTCTACCTCAATTAATTTTTCCATTCTATCACAGTACCCTGTTTTATTTCCTTCATTGCATGTATCACCATTGGAGAATATTTGATTTACTATTTACCATTTATTCAATATTTGTCTGTTTTCACCAAAATATCACCTACCTTGCAGGCAAGGCCTTTGACTGTATTATGCATTGTTGTTTCCCTGGTTGCCTAGGATAGTGCCTAGAACATAGTAAGTGTACACTCAAAAATTATTTGACCATCAGAGGATAGTTATTAAATACCTTCTATGGATGAACTCACTGGATAGATTCAAATACTTCCTTATGTGAAAATATAAACTGTATAGCATGGCATTGAGGCCTATTCATGATCTAGCCACCATCTAACTTGTCAGCTTTTCCTTTTTCGGCTTCCGGTCTTCTTTAAGCAGGAGGCCCATGTTAATGGCAGCAGTTAGGGAAGATGGCTTGGAACTGAACACTAAAAGGTTCATTTTAGCAGAGGAGAGTGTGTGTGTGTTCAGAGCAGGGAGAAGCTGGAATGTTTGTGACCATGGCAGGGGCCAGTGAAGAGAGCAGCGTGATCAAAAGATGGCTGCTGATGGAGGGAAATAGAAGACAAGTTCAGTAACATGACCTATAACTCTTCTAATGTATCTAACATTCTTCCTTTTACAGATCACTTGAACGTGTATTCTGTACCATTTGTTTTGCATAACTTTATGAAGTAGATAATGCCATTATGTTTATTCTCAATTTTTATTTTTATTTTTTTTAAGATTTTATTTATTTATGTGTGTGTGTGTGTGTGTGAGAGAGAGAGAGAGAGAGAGAGAGAGAGAGAGAGGCGAGACATAGGCAGAGGGAGAAGCAGGCTCTCTGCAGGGAGCCCAATGTGAGACTCGATCCAGAACTCCAGGATCACGTCCTGAGCCAAAGGCAGATGCTTAACTGCTGAGCCACCCAGGCATCCCTATTCTCATTTTTTAGATGAGAATACAAAGCTCGGACTTGTTGGGGGCAGTTGGAGCCAGGATTTGACACCTGCTCTTCTTATGTTTTTTAAGATCCTTTTTTTTTTTTTTTGAGAGAGAGAGAGAGAGCAAACATAGGAGGAGGAGCAGAGCAGGACAAGAAGACTTTGTGCCAAGCACAGAGCCCCAAACAGGGCTTGAGACCATGACATGAGCCGATACTAAGAGTTGGAGGCTCAGCCAACTGAGCCAGGCAGATGCCCTGACTCCTGCTCTTCTGATTGTCAGTCCACAGGTCTGTACACTTCCATTTTAGGGAGTTAGGGACAGATTATGCAAAGGAGAGCAATCTGGGCAAAGGAGATAAATCTGGGCCTGATTCCTGTTCCCCATCACTAGAGTTAACCATTAGTTCAAAAAAATAAGAAGTTTTATTATTTATAAACATTCCTAAGAAACCTCCCTATAAAGCGTTGGCTGAGAGCCCATCCATGGTACTGGGTTAACTGATACCGTGTTTCTGAGTGGGTAGGGCAGGTGGGAAGATGGTCACATCCATGGAATCAAAGGGACTCTGCTACCTTTCAAGTCCTTTTCACAGAAGAATTTCCTTTTGGCAGGTCCAGACTGTGTGCCTGGTGTTGTCTAGCCAGTTCCACAGGCCCAAAAGCAGTATCTTGGGGGAAAAATTTACAAGGCATTAACAATGCTTGAAATTGCTTTTCAAAGAAGAGAAGTCCTTGGATGATTAGGCCAGCGGTTCTAGGCTGTCCTGGCTCCAGAAAAAGTTATATCTATAGGATGCATGACCCTAAACAGGACTTGGGCTTATTCCAGTCTATGTAGGTCACTCAGGGGAGAAAGCACTTAGCTCCTTTTTTCTATAGAGTAGTGTTGTTTTTCAGGGGAAGCCCTTAAAGTCAAGAGTTGAGATTAAAAAAACAAGATAAGAATGCAGACTGACTCCAGTCTTCCTTGTATCACACTGAAGAGAACTCTGAGAAACGCATCATAAATTCCACTATGAGTAGAAGACTTCTGAACCCACCCTTCCTTAGGTTGCTACTATTTTCTTAGTGCCTACCACATTCCCTTCAAAACTAAGGGAACCAAGGTCAAGAGAGAAGTAGAGATAATGCACCAAGTTACATAGTGATTCAGTGTAACAGAAAGGCTAGTCCTCAGTTCTTCCTCTTTCCTCCTCTTTTTTTTACTATTCTGCCCTGCCTCTGTCTTTGAAGCATAGTGTCAGGATCCATCTGAGAAGAGATAATGCATTGACAAGAGCAAACATCAACATCACAAGTCATACAGACCTGGTTTCTGATCTTGCTTCTGCCACTTACTAGGTGGTGACTGTAGGTGAGTCACTCCGCATCTCTGAGACTTACTTTCCTCAATTCTAAAATAGGAATAGTAGCTACAAGAAAGAGAGTTTTGATGAGAATTAAATGAAGTGGCATCTTTGAAGGTACCTTGAATAGTACCCAACCAAAACACAGTGGGATTCCCCCCTTCTTTCCATTACTCTCCCCAAGAAGTCAAGTGTTACTCATTCTTCACACTTTGAAGAGGTAGTATGGGTAGATGTAGAACATTCGGGTCACATAAGTGAGGACAGAGACAAATAAGATATTTTCTCAGTTATAGTGGTTAAATAGAAAGTATATGTACCCTAGATTGAAACTGATCTATGTTCTTTGGTATCAGTAAGCGCTTCGTATCTCGTGTTTCCTCATATATAAATTGAGGGTAATAGTTTGTACCCTCCCTCCTTTGAAGAAAGGCTCAGCAAGATAATGAATATGAAAATTATTTTGAAATAATAAAGCAAATGTGCAGAGAATATAGTAGGCAAGAGGCTTGAGTTTTAATCTCATCACTGTCATTGACTGATTACTTAATCTTGGTCTTGTCCATTCTGCTTTCTGAATCTTGGTTTCCCCATCTGCAAAATGAGAATGTTGGACTAGATGATCTCTGCAGAGGTCCTTGTCTCTTCTGACATTCAAGGAGTTCATTATTCAAATAATGATAGATAAGATCTGTATAATGCTTTATGCTTTTTATGCTATTTTCACATGTATTATCTCATATGAGAATAGCATTAAACTGTTGGACTAGGAATACGAAAGCCTGGATTCTTGTCCCTATTTTGACATTGACTCATGCTATAGACTTAAGCAAGGTTTCCCCCTCCTCCTTCTCTGAGTCTCAGTTTCTTAATCCATAAAATAGGAGACTTGGGGGATGGGTTAACTTTTTCTCAAAGTTCTGGGGACTCCTACAGAGTTTCTCTAAGGTATACCACAATGCTAAGGCTGCAGAGGAGAGAAAAGGAGAGGTGTGTGTAGCAGGATGAGTTCTAAGTTTTTCCTATGCCTTCTTCAGGCAGCTGAAGTTTAATTTTATCTGTTTTCTGTGTAGAGTGCCTTTATGTAATATTTCACTTGTAAAAAGATTTTACTGCAATAGAAAAAAGAAAAAAAAACCGTGGGACACCTGGGTGTCTCAGTGGTTGAGCATCTGCTTTCAGCTCAGGGCGTGATCCCAGGGTCTGGGATCGAGTCCCACATCAGGCTCCTTGCAGGGACCCTGCTTCTCCCTCTGTCTATGTCTCTGCCTCTCTCTCTCTCTCTCTCTCTCTCTCATAAATAAATAAATAAATAAATAAATAAATAAATAAATAAATAAATAAAATTTTTAAAAACTTGAATAGATGTGCTTTGAAGCCTTAGGTATTAAAGGTGGGATTCAATAAAATAGCTTGTTTGGTAACTTCATTTCTGTTTTTGTTTTTACAAAACAGAATATTGTTAACACCTTTCCAAGTTAAAAAAAAAAAGTAACTGCACAGCATTCTACTTCATAAATATGGAATAATTTAGTCATCCCCTTAATGTTGGACATTTGAATTTTTCCAATAGTCCCTATTTACATAATGCTATATTGAACTTCTATTTTGTGCTTTTCTTATAAAAAGATTCCAAGAAATGGGATTACTGTTTAAAGGCTATGTGTATTTAACCTTTTTTTTGGATATGTTTCAAAATCACTCTCTTAAAAGTTTATACTCCCACCAGTAGTATTTCTGTGCCAATATTTGTTATTTATTCTTTACCAATCTGACTTATGAAAGTGATATCTTATTTAATTTGCATTCCTGTGGTTTCTAGCGAAGTTGAAATCAATTTTCATATTTTATTGATCATTTATATTTCTTCTTTTATTTTTCATGTCTGTTGTCCATTTTCTATTGCACTGTTCATCTTTATATATCCGAGGAAATTGACCGCTGTTTTTGCATATCTGATGTCAATATGTTTTCCTTAGTTTGTGGTTGTCTTTAAGTTTTATAAGAAAGTTTAAATGTTTTCGAGTCAAGTCTATTAAAATGTTCATTTATGTTTCATTATTGCTGTCCTTTAAAAGGCCTTTTTTTACCTTTAAAAGTTAAAAAATACCTATATTTTCTAATAGTACTTTAATGATTTCCTTTTGTTTTTGTTTTCATTGACATACTTAATCTACATGGAGTTATTTTGGTTTCAACTAGTAATTTAAGTTTATTCTCTTTCCTAAATGGTTAGCCAGTTGTTCTGACACCATTTAGTGAATAAGTCATCTTTTCTTCACTGATTCAAATAACATATATATGGAGTCTGTTTCTGTCTTTTCTGGTCACTTCCACTGATCAATCTATACTGGAGCCATTATCAAGCTGCTGTAATTACTATGGCATTATAATACTTCAAATGTTCGATAGGAAAAGTCTTACTACTCTTCCTTATCAAAAGCGTCTTGGCAATACTGCACATATTACTTCTTCAGGTAAACTTTGAGACTATTTTGTTGAGATTTTGTTTTACTTGTTTTTAATTTGTATATTTCATTGAGGGGGAGGGAACCAACATATTTACAATATTATATCTTCCTATCTAGGAATACTGTACATCTTTCCATTTAATTCAGATCTTATATTATATTCCTCAATATTTTTTTAGTTTTGTTCATGTAAGTCCCACATTCACACTAACCTGATGCTAAGTGTGAGAAGTCCTATGTTCTTCAGTCTTTTCTGTAGCTTCATGATGAACATGGTGATTTGATCTTCTCATTTGCATAATATGATACTGCAGGTGGTGGGTAACTCCCTTGCCTTACTTGATCTACTTTAAGTAGGATTTTTCAAAATGAACGTATTAAAAGAAGCCTAGTCAAACATTGACCTCAATTCATACTGCATGGCAGCACCAATGGGGATGACAAAAACCAATAGAAGTGGGAAGTCTATGGAAAAAATATCTGAAGTTGGTCTCATGACCTCTGTTACTGCTGGAGTTTTGGATCTTACTTAAGCTTTATGATGGAAGAATAGGACAACGAAGAAACATGCAGAACACCATCAGGCAGTCAAGGATTTCAGAGCCAGCTGACATGCAGAGGACCTCATGCTATCCCATTATGTGATCATTCGTAATCAAGGGTAGTCAAGGGTTTGCAGCTGTTCTAATAGGAGATTTGTCAAGCATTAAATGTGCAACTTGTTTGCAATTCTAGAGTGTAGACTTACTTCCTTCAATGCAAGAGGAGATTTTTGTATTTTGCCAAAAATTTCACAATGACATTTCTTGTGAGACTGATTATAGGTTGTTGATATAACCTTGCTGTTGGAGGTCAACAGTGTCAAAGAGCTAGGTACAATATTTGTAGAATCTGAGAAGGAGGAGATAGATAAGAGTTTGTGTTGTCTGTGTTAATTATTCAGTCACCTAGGCTACCGCATGGGAATAGAGGATTTTCTAGGGCCAACCTGGAGCAGGCAGGTGCAGATGTCACTTATACTTCTGTCAACTGAATACTGAGAAGGCATTCACAGGGCCATATACTTACTAGACAATGAACAAAGATACCTAACACCAACAGAGTGCTCTGTCTTGAGGCTACACCCACCCATACTACATTTCCATTGAATGCAGTTGCCAGATTTTTCTCTAGCTGTGTCACCAACTTCCTATGTCTTGGGACATATCATTTCAATATTTAGTGTCCATTTTCATAAACGAAGAGTCAGGCATCACACTGTAGCATTTTGTTATAAGACTTTTAATATCTTTTACAGTCCAAAGATGTTGTAGTTCTAATTAGACCCAGTGGGGTTCTGGCTACCAGGAGGCAAATACTGAGTTTCCTGGAAGGAGCAGCCTTATGACAGAGTCCAGAAATGGAATGGGCTGCAATTCATGAAAGGGTGGGGCAACCCTTTACAGGGATGTTACAAAGGGGATTCAAGCCTTGTACAGAGGAGTGGATGTATTGTGACGAAATACTATTTAAAATTCTTTCCAATCTGGGAGATGTTTAGCCTTATGGACTGTGATTTGGAGCAAACTAAGTGTGATGCCAGGAAGATCAGTTTTGTTTTAGCATCGTTTTCGTTAGTTATATAATAGGGTGTACAATAATCCTTATTATACCACTTTGTACAAGATTAACTTTTGTAAGCTAATGGGAGACATTTTTAACCTTATATTATTATATTTTATATCCTACTTTTCACTTATTGTTACTAAATGTTATGTGTTTTATAGTTACTATATATAAATAAATATGTATAATTATGTTAATATGTATTATATTTTAATTAACTGCTATAATTAAGAAAGTTGTTAACTTCAGCCATATTGGAGAGGTAGAATAAATAGAAAAGAAGTAACAGCAACCCAGTGATTGTACATTGGCTCTGCCATCATTTGGGGAAGTTGGTAATTCAGGCAGGAGAAATGGTTTGGAAGCAAACTTGAGAGGTTGTTCCATCTGTTTTTGTTCCTAATCCAAACTGTACAGATGAGTCACAATTCCACTTTCAGGAGATTCCTTCCATATCTATCTTTGGGACCCTCAACTACTCTGTCAACATTCAGTGTCACTTAAAACTTTAAAGTTACTATTCTGATGAAAAGAAACACAGGTGTCATATATATGCATTCATATGATTTAATATGTTATATACTTCATGTGATCACACATACACATATATACAAAGATAGAATTCAGGAACCCCATTGTGAGTGTATACCCATACACATGTGCATTCACACATACATCGGTACACACATGTATAAGCATGTTATTTTTACATAATGTTGCATATGACTTGCAATAACAGTGCCTCTCTGATACTGTTAAATGCCTTGATTTCTTGAAGGACTGTAGAAAACAAAGAGAAAAGACCGAATAACTGTAGATATAAGAGGCAGTGTTACATTAAGTTACTATCCTAGAAAAAGAGAGTTGAGGGATAAGAGACCATTGTTTTGCTTAATGTCTTACTTATTGGTAATACTTGTGACCTTTATATGAAAGCCTCCACAAATATATTATGGTTAAAATCCAGGTATCATTTGAGACTTCTTGAGCTGGATATGGAATTGTTGAATTGTATTGTATGCCTGAAACTACTATAATACTGTATGTTAACTACACTAGAAATAAAATAAAATAAAATAATAAAGACTCTTGAGCTGGGAAAAAGTTTTAGTGATTTTCCAGTTCAACCATTACATGTTATCAATAGAGCTCAGAGAGGATAAAGGACTTGTCCAAGGTCATATAGTGAGTTAGTAATAAGATTGAACAAGGATTCTAATCTTGTGACTTCCAGCCTAGTGTTCTATCTGTTATCAGGGACTGAAACATTTTTGTTTAACAGAGATTTTCCCCTGTAACCTCAACAGCTAATACCAGGTCTGGCCCATAATAAATGCTCAATGAATGTTAAATGTACGGTGGCATTGGTTGTGCTGAGCTTTGCCCTTGTTCCTGAGTAAATTATAAAGGTTATCTGTGTTTTAGGTCACATTGATTTAGGCCAAAAGACACTCTGGGACTAAGTAAAAACTATAGCTAGTGCTTTCATACTTTTTTTTTCATACTTTTTCGACAGTAACTTTCCTCATTCAGAGGGTGATTTACTTTTAGCAGTGGAATCTAGAACTCCTCTGGAAGCCCTAATCCAGTGGCTCTGCAACAATTCCTTTGTGAACTAGGGTTCAGGAGCGAGTATTTTCTTGTGGAAGAAGAGATTCTTCAATGAAGTATTCGTAATGATCCTATATAACTAATTAATGTGAAAACAAGTTCGGAGGGTTGCAGAAGCACCAAAACTTTGGGGATGTGCCTGTTCTAGAGTACCCATGGCACTAGATGTGAACCCACTGAAATTAGATACAGAGCCTCCCTTCTGGGAGTTGATACTCCTAAACTGAATGACACTCATAAGCTCTCCTTTCTGTGTACATATAACAATCCTCAGTTTGCAGCAGGAAAAGGCAGTTCATGGGGCACTGGGTGGCTCATTTGGTTAACTGTCTAACTCTTGAACTCAGCTCAGGTCTTGATCTAAGGGTCATGAGTCTGAGCCCCAAACTGGGCTCCATGCTGAATGTGGAGCCTACTTTAAAAAAAAGACTGTTAGTAAATTATGTGTTCTGTTTATAAAAGTAAAATCCTGTGGTATTGGGGCACCTGGGTGGCTCAGTTGTTGAGTGTCTACCTTCGGCTCAAGTCTTGATCCCAAGGTCCTGGGATCGAGTCCTACATCAGACTCCCTGCAGGAAGCCTGCTTCTCCCTCTGCCTATGTCTCTGCCTCTCTGTGTCTCTCATAAATAAATAAATAAATAAATAAATAAATAAATAAATAAATAAAATCGTTAAAAAATCTTGTGGGATGGTAGAAGGAGTACTGGCTTAGAGGCCTTGGTTTTCTTGTCTGTTAAGTAAAAGTAATAGTAGTGTCTGCCTCAAAACACTGCTGAGATTATTAATTTAAATGACATGTGTAAACTTGCCAACAGAGGCTTAGTTCATACTAGGTACCTATTAAGTAGTAATATTCTTCCATCATGGGCTCCAATTGAGTGTTCTACAGGCAAGTCACTGTCCCAGAACTCATTCTTGGAATGAAAAGGTTATGTTGTATGGTTTTTAACAGTTCTTTAAGCCTAGCATTTTGGAATTCTTTGACAAAGAGAAGGGAACGAGAGGGGAAGGAGCAGGGTGAGGAAGGGAGAAAAGGAGGAAGGAAGAGAGGAAGGGAGAAAAACAAAGGTTTTGCTGACCTGGCTACTACTGAATCTCCTACATAAAATATCCGTGTGTTTTCCGTGCTTCATCTGTACATGTTAGGCTGAAAAGGGAGAGAAGAGACAAGCTATAGCTAAATGTATGTGTTTTTCTCCCTGTTTACCCAACAGCAATTGCTCTTCAATTTTTCTTCCTTTTCCCTACCACAGATATGCCTCCTCTGCCAAAAGAAGTCTCCCTATAATCCCACTGTCTCCCATAAACTAAAGTGCAGCAGTAAATAAGAGGGACTTGAATAGAAAAAGGGGTGGAGCAAGGGGATGCACAAGCTTAGTCTGTCACAGGGCCCAAGCATGAGAAGTTCTGCATGTTTCAGAGCAGCAGGGTGTGTGTGTCTGCTTACATCTGGTGCTGACTCTGTGTGCTTGTGGATATCCCTGTTCCACTAGTGTATTCATTTCATCAGTGTTTATTGAGGGCCTGCTGTATACCTGTATGCCAGGCCTGTGTTAGGAGCATGGAGGCAAAATATTGAGTAAAATCAGTGATTTGAGTGGACCTTCATGCCTTTCTTGAGCAGCTGTGATCCTGAGAATCTCTGGGTCTGAGCATGTGTGTACATGTGTGAGTATGTGTCTGTGTATCTGTAAAAACTCCACAGACATGCATGACAGCAATTGTTTTTCTTCTGCTGGCTGCAGAAGACTTCCTTTCACCTGGTGTGATTCACTTCAGAAAGAGTGAGCTTTATCTCCATTTGATTTTTATAACCTGTAGGATTGGGGATGTAACCAGTAACAATTTATTTTTTAATTTTTTAATTTTGTTACATTTGTTTTTATTTAAGTCCGATTTGCCAACATATAGTATAACACGCAATGCTCATCCCATCAAGTGCTCTCCTCAGTGCCTGTTACCCAGTTACCCCAACACCCTGTCCACCTCCCCTTCTGAAACCTTTTGTTTCCCAGAGTTAGGGGTCTCTCATGATTTGTCTCCCTCTCTAATTTTTCCCACTCAGTTCCCCTCCTTTCCCTTAAAACCCCTTTCACTATTTCTTATATTCCACATATGAGTGAAACCATATGATGATTTTCTTCCGATTGGTTTATTTCACTCAGCATTATACCCTCCAGTTCCATCCACGTCAGAGCAAATGGTGGGTCTTCATTCTTTCTGATGGCTGAGTAATATTCCATTGTGTGTGTGTGTGTGTGTGTGTGTATAAATATATATATATATACACCACATCTTCTTTATCATCAAGACAGTATGGTACTGGCACAAAAACAGGTAGATAGATCAATGGAACAGAATAGGGACCCAGAAATGAGCACTCAACTCTGTCTATAAAGTCTCTACAGTGCTTTATTCATTTTTTACAGAGCCACCAGTAGCTTTATAATTGTACTTCTGAATTGAATTTCTGACATTGTATTTAAATCCAAATTCTGTAACTCTGTGGCAGAGAGTATTGTTTCTGGTTCTTTCTTTTGTGGTCATTTTGTCCAGTGCAGAGTGGCTATATGAGTGAGCTGAGTCAAAAATATCCACGACCTAAGTAAGATACTCCCTAAATGATTCCGAAGAGGTCAGAGACCAGAAAATAAAAGAAAAAGAAGAACAGAACAAAATAAAACAAAAGGACCACTACAGTGAAAAACAAATTTTAAAACAAAGTAGTAAAAATAAAAAGCCAAAAACAAAGAAGAAGAAAAAAGAAAAAAAAGTAAAGAAAAAAGAAAAAATGGGGGGATGTGAAGTGGTAGAGAAGAAAGAATGTAATCTACCTGAGGGGTCCTAGAGGGTGATCCTCTTGGTTCTGAGTGTATTTTGTTCTGTATGTTAGAAGATGTTCAATCCCAAATTTATATAAACCAGCAGTACTTCTAGAAAGCCCCAACATAGACCACAGAAACATAAACAAGATAAAAGAGGGGGGAAAAATTGGAAGGAAGAGAGAATGAACCAACACTGTATTCTACTTGGTTCTGGGTGTATGTTGGTCGTGTTTTAGAAGGTACTAATTTCCACCGTTGTAAAACAAACTGAGGCAGAAAAAAATAAAAAGCAAATACACATGTCTCTTATATCTACCAAATTAAATTGAATACGTTGAAGGGAATCCAGAAGTGAAAAATATATCTAAGACATGTAATTGTAGAGATATGAAAGTCAAAAAGGAAAAAACATAAATGAAGAGTTGGTAAAATATTGTAGTTAAGGTGGGAAAAGAAAAAAATACTGGGAATTTTTAGTTTGATATAAAAATGAGTCATAATGGGAAAAAAAGGTGAAAAAAGGAACCTCTAGTTCTATATACTATTTTCCCTCGGTCCTGGAGCTTTCCAGCACTGCTTGTTCAGTAAACTTGCTTTTCCCTTGTTCTTCCAGCTGGTCTTCTGGGGGAGGGGTCTGCTGTGCTGATTCTCAGGTATCTGTGCCTGGCTTGAGATGCCCTGCCCCTTGCCAGGTGCCAGGCTCAGTGTGAGCGGTTTATCCTGTGAGGCCTTTGTTCCCTAGAGGCCTTGCCTCTCCCAGGCACGAGGAAAAACAAAAATGGCCAGTGGCCAGATTTTCAGCTCTGGAGTTGAGCTCCCGGCAAGTAACTAACCGCAGTCTCCCAGTCTGCACTGGCCTTAGATGCTCCTGGGGGCAGGCGCAGGTGCACTGATCTGCACAGCCTCCCCGGGTGCCCAGTGGCAGGAGAGTTCTCACTTTTCTGTGCCCTCCACACTTCTGCCTGTCCTAGGGGGAACAAAGGATCTCTGGCTTTGTCTGCTTGGGCGCCCTGGGATCCGGGGAGCTGTGCTGCTTGACCCACACTCCCGGGGACTGCCTCTCCCGAAGGAAATGGAGTACAGCCACCTCCGGTCCATTGCCTGGCTCTAGGGTAAAGGCAGCTCCAGAGCTGGCCCACTTAACTGGCTTCTCCCAGATGCCCCAAGGGCGGTGGTGCTCCAGCCCTTTACCATGATGGGACTGCGCTTTGCAGTGAGCTTACCCCCGGTGCCCCTCCAGGAATCTTGAGGCTTCACTGTCCCTCCTGCGATTCTGCCCAGGTTCCCTGCTAAGCACTTTTATGTCAGAGAAAACTCCGGCATGGATTTTTAAAGTTCCCGCTTCTCCAGGGCTGGGCTTTCCTGCCTTGGAGGCTTTTGCCGCTCTGCTTTAGCCCTGCTAGTTGCACTTCCCCTCCCCCACCTTATTCTTTTTAATTTTTTTTTTTTTGCCTTCTTACCTTGTTAGAATCTAAAACTTTTCTCTCTGTAGCATTCCAGCTGTTCTCTCTTTAAAGCTCAGGTCGAATTCGTAGGTGTTCAGATTGTTTTGAAAGTTATCTAGGTAAGTTTGTGGGACCAGATGAGTTGATGACCCCTACTCTTCTGCCATCTTGCCCTTCCCTCTAAATCACTAACAATTTAAAAACAATGAGAAATCTTGTGGAGTTCTCTTTCATAGAATTCTTACCCATAATTTTATTGTGAAAAACAGGCACCATCTTAGCTTGAGTATGATCCTTTGCATGATTACAGAGGTCAGGAGTTAGAAACATTGCCTAAGTCCAAGTCTCTGCTGTGTTATGCTAAGGGAGCAGTAATTTCTGTCATTGATCACTTTCCCATGGACATTCATGGCTTTTAGTACAGGTAGAATATCTTATTTTTAAAAACCAGTGAGTGGTCCTTATAAAGGAAGTATCAGCAGGACCTCAGTTGTGCATCTCTATAAAAACACCTATGAAAACCAAACAAAAAAGCATCGAATTAACCCAGGTTGTGTGATTCTGTGTGATCAAATTGTTAATGGCCATTCTCTGTTCACTTCTGTCATCTGGCAGGATATATCCTTATGCCCTTTCTGCCTAGAAGTACTAAAGGAGAGAGAGTCTGGAAGTGCATTAATGGGGCATCTCCTATTCTGTTTGTTCTTCCAGGGAAACAGAAGTACCTGTGTGCCAGCAGAAATGATTGTACCATCGATAAATTCCGAAGGAAAAATTGTCCATCTTGTCGCCTCCGGAAATGCTATGAAGCAGGGATGACTCTGGGAGGTATGATACTTTTCCTCCTTCTCCTCCCTCTCCCTCTTTCATTCTCTCATTCTCTCTTTAAACCAGATTTTCCTCTTTGGTACTTCTGAGGTGGCCAGCTCTGCTCTAGATACAGACTGACTCCTTCATATCCTATGTGGCCATCACCCAGCTAATGGCTTTCTTTATCCTTAAGCATGTCACACCCCACTCTGGGGCTCAGCATAGGAACAGAAGGTGTGAAGCAGGGATCAGGACCCATCAGGGGGTGGTGAGTGAGTGTGGAGTGGACTCTGGAGTCCCCAGAGGACACAGTGATACTGGCCTTATGTGTTGAATGATAGCTAGGATGAAAGAACTACAGAATCCAGAATAATCACAGGTGCAGGATGACCCAGGCACAGGCTGGCCCTGAACACCCAGGAATAATCTCAGTTAACTATTTCTATATTGTAGGGCAGGCCACCTGGAATGAGAAGCTGCTTCTCTTTGGAGGCTATGACTAGGCTGCCAAGCAGAACCAGTTTCCTATTGCATCTCTCCCCAGGGTTGAGCAGGCCTTTTAATCATTTTCTTTTCTTTGCAAATCCATTGATAACTTCCAAAAGCATTTTTTCAGGAGCACAATAGCTTGACAGAGGGAAGATACAGCTTTTTTGAGGGCAGCCATTCATCATAAGCTCTCTGTCCCCTACCCTGTGTCTACCGTGAGCACTGTCACCATTCCAGAAAGGCTTGGCTTACTTGTATATTTTCCCCTTCCAAATTCCTCACTTCTTCATGTTCACATCTGCTCAGTGGCAGGGTGTTTCTTGCAGCTTCCAAAAAGAGGCATCTTTCATGAGAAAAGCAGGCTCATCAGTCTACTTTGATTTGAAAATGGAACTTGAAAAAAGCCCTTTTCTGAATGTTTGAAACTATAGCCTCCTAACTGATTATTCATTATCAGCCTGGAAAACCTGAGTTCCTGGAATCCTGCCATTTCTCCTCCACATCTCAAGGCTTATTTATTTATTTATTTATTTATTTATTTATTTTTTATTTATTTTCTCAAGGCTAATTTAGAGCACTTGTGCATCTCTGGTTTTTTTAGGGTGCTCAGTACCTTGTCTGCCTGTGTACATGGTTACAGAAACAAACTTGTTTCCTAACTCTGTGTGGGTATTCATGCTGATAACTGTGTCTGCCCCTCCTTACAGGGCAATAATAGTCTTTAAACAGACCAAAGTACTACAGATGAATTGACTCAGGTTCAATTTGAGACAGTTGCAACAGAGCCATCTCAAGTAGTGTCTAGTACTCCCAGACCTTGCAGGCAGATGCTCTGTGAGTAGTTTCCCAGGCAGCCGCATTAAATGAGACTCAAATTTCTGACTCAAAGACCAACCATGCTCTTATTTGCTTGGTGTACTATGGAGAAATCCTACAATTATGGTCTACTGTTGGGAGGAAGGAGGAGGACTGGGGTGAAATGCAGAAGGGAAGCCAAGAAAGGTGACAAGGGACTGATAGGAGGGAGTTTTCTTCATATGAATATTACAACCCTATGGTGAGAGTTCTGATGCACTCAGGTCTCAATTATTTAGCCCTCAATTATTTAGTGATGGGGGCTCCCAGGTACAGAAGCCCCTCGGCTTTCCATCTGTTGATATGAATTATAAGCCTGCTTTAACATAGGTGAAGATTTATGGTAAAACAAAAAAGTCCTTATAAAGTTTGAGTTCAAATCTTAAAAATTAGTTTCACGTTTTAGCCAACATCTTTCTTTTTTAAAAAACAAGATTTTATTTATTCATGAGAGACACGCAGAGAGAGGCAGAGACATAGGCAGAGGGAGAAGCAGGCTCCTAGCAGGGAGCCTGATCCAGGACTGGATCCCAGGACCCCCAGATCATGACCTGTGCCAGAGGCAGATGCTCAACCACTGAGAAACCCAGGTGCCCCAATATCTTCCATTATAAAACACTCATGACATGGTTATAGTGAACCCCTTTTCAAAAGGAGTAATTTCACTACTTCATATATTAGTCCAGCATAAATCTGTCACTTAATTTCATGGAGAGAGTGGTACAGTAGGTTTTCAAATTGATTTATTGGATAGAATGCTCAAGTTTAAATGGGCTTAGTCAACACAATGAAAAGAAGGTGAGAAGCACTGTGAATGGCTTTTGTTTCAGTTTCACTTCTGTGATATTTATTGAATGTCAATTGTGTACAAAGGCACCATACTGGGCAATAGAGCTCAGGCTGGCAAACTTGAAGAAATGTCTACAAGATACAACGATTCTTGATACTGTGTATGTGGCCTTGCCTTTGGAGTCAGACAGATCTAAGTTAAAGGCCCAGATCCATTATTTACTGTGCCCCTTCTAAGCCTCAATTTCTTCATTTATAATTTAGTGATATCACTTTCACAGAGGCATGATGAACATGAACATCCTTAGTAAATGACAAAGTGCTAGACAAATGTGAGGGCTTACTATGACAGTGAAGTCACTAGTAATTTAAATGGTAAGCTGTTAAAGCACTTCCCAGTTGGCTTTTGCACTGAGTTACTTGCGTGCCCTATAATATTTAACTATTCTAACAGGCAGGGAGAACATCACCAGAAATCACTCTTGATCACCTCAAACTTAAAGAAGCTGATTCTAGTAGTTAAGGGAATCATATATTGTATTCAAGTACCATGTCAATAGCATCCCAAGTATATGCCCACTTAAAAACCATTGTTTGAAAAACAAACTTTTTCATTTTGCTAAACTTATCTCCACATTTCCCGATTCTCTGCTGCAAACCCTTCTCAAGTTTATGATTAACTTGCAAATTCAGTGTACATCACACCTTTACTCAAAACAATGGAAAGAAAACATAAATGTAGAGTGGCCCTTCTACATTAGAAGAATGTACTTCTTCTAGTAGTAGACTTCCCTTTTCATAAGATTTGGGTTTAACATAGACATTCTGATCATACCGAAGGAGAATTCTTATAATTTTGTTTTATTCTTTCTGTCACTCAAAACAGTATAATATATTCTAAAATGGCAATTTTCCATCATAAAATTGGGACAGTGAGATTTACCAAGGACCTTTCTGACACTCTCATTTTGTGATTCTGGGTCTAAAGTCACAGAAAAAGCTTACCAGCTTTCTTTTGATTATGTATCCACTGCCTTCAGAAGTTTAAACAGTCTAGAATTGAGTGTTTTGACTTGCATAATAATTTTAGCTATCTCAGTTACAATGAAGTAAGATATATTATGTGTCTAAAAGTAGACTGGATGCACAGATTATTGAGGGAGTAGAGGGCAGAAGGGTTATCCTTGTATCTTAGTTCTCTAAGAACTGGTACTCTACAGCTGATGCTTGCTTAGTGTTGAGGCCTCAAGATTTCTAACTGGCTTCGTCTGTAGTGTTCCGTCTACTGTTGGGTGATGGGATCACCTTAACTCAGAGATATTTAAAACACAGAACTTTTTACCTTTGTGCTTCTAGCCCTATCTACATGCTCACTGCTTGTTTTCTTAGCAGCTCTTGGTGTTTTTTGGTGTTTCTAAGGGTGGTTGGAGTCTCGGAGTGGATCACTTACAGACTACCTTCAGGCTATGAACTGCCCATTCACAACAGGGATAGGCCTTTCTTTATACACAGTTCATTTCTGGCTGCTTTTGAAAAACACATTGCTAATTGCTTCAGGAATCTGAACCTCTTGCCTAATTATTTCTTTCTTTCTTTCTTTCTTTCTTTCTTTCTTTCTTTCTTTCTTTCTTTCTTTCTTTCTTTCTTTCTTCTTTCTTTTTGTATGTTTTTTTATTGGAGTTCGATTTGCCAGCATATAGCATAACACCCAGTGCTCATCCCGTCAAGTGCCCCCCTCAGTGCCCGTCACCCAGTCACCCATCCCCCCGCCCTCCTCCTTTCCACTACCCCTTGTTCATTTCCCAGAGTTAGGAGTCTCTCATGTTCTGTCACCCTCACTAATATTTCCCACTCATTTTCTCTCCTTTCCCTTTTATTCCCTTTCACTATTTTTTATATTCCCCAGATGAAAGAGACCATATAATGGTTGCCCTTCTCCAATTGACTTACTTCACTTAGCATAATACCCTCCAGTTCCATCCACGTTGAAGCAAATGGTGGTATTTGTCGTTTCTAATGGCAGAATAATATTCCATTGTATATATATACCACCCCTTGCCTAATTTTAATGTAAAAACACACTTACAAATATATCCAAAAAAGGACCTTCCGTCTGGTGAATTAACTATGGCTTTTTCAACAGCCTATAATTTTAATATAAGTGCACAGCCATCTCTCACTTTTCTCTGTATTTCCCAAGGATATACTTCCAGTTTCCAAGATGTAATAAGAAAGAAAGAATTGCCCTGAGCTGTCATCTTCTCTTCTAACCTTTTCCTCCTTCTCACTTTCCCTCCTATTACTCCCCAAACATTTATTTATTTGTTTGTTTGTTTGTTTGTTTGTTTTATTTTTGCATTAAGCAACTCTTGAGTTCTTAGCTTTTAATAAATGACATTAGTCCCTGCTTTTACTCTTGCCTTTCCTGGACCATGGAAGATGGTAGGCCTTTCAGGAATTTCATGTAGCAGCCAAACCCCAGAAAAGGAAAAGAAACCTAGAACATGTGAGAGTTTAAAATGTTCAGCGTTTTCCTCAGTGGTTTACTTTAACATATTTGAGAAATCTCTGTCCTACTACGAGACTGAGCTTTACACCTGAGACTCAAAACTGTTAGCATATCTGCAGGGTTTTTTTTTTTAAAGATTTTATTTATTTATTAGAGACAGAGAAGCAGAGACACAGACAGAGGGAGAAGCGGGCTCCATGCAGGGAGCCCGACATGGGACCCAATCCCGGGTCTCCAGGATCAGGCCCTGGGCTGAAGGCCGCGCTAAACCGCTGAGCCACCGGGGCTGCCCCAGATCTGCAGGTTTTAACCTCCAGGATTCTTTAGTTGGGAGGATGGCTCAGAGAGCCCATGGCCACGATCTGATATCACCATGGATGCTATGAATATCCTTGTGGTTTCCAGTGTTGAAGACTGTCTTGATGCCAGCTCTTTTACCATTCTCCATGCTCAAGAGCAGCCCTGCATTGGTACTTTTGGATCACATGTCCACACATGTCCAGATGCAAGAGGGTGATTCCAATGCTGAAACACTATTCACAGCATGATTCTTCAGGAGACGAGTTTCATAGCATTTATCCATCCATGTATTTATCTGTTCATCCTTCCAACCAGTCAACTAGCTAGTCCTTTTATCTTTCCATCCATTCACTCATCTATTTATTCATTTGGCAAATATCTATTGAGTACCAGCTATGCACCAGACACTCTGGTAGGCATTGTGGGGGAGCAGTGATGAATAAAATGAAATCCTTGACCTCAAAAGGTTAAACATTAGGAGACAGACAGTGATAATGAATACATCTTAATCTTAAAGGATAAAGAGGAAATGACTGGGAAGAAGTTGAGTGAGACAGAAGGGAAGGGGGCATTCAACGCACAGGGCACAGTTAGAATAAAGGCACAGAGACATAAGTAAACATGTATGGAGGGTTTGAGGAATGGCAAGTCATTAAAATGACCAGATTTGGGGAAATGGGAAAGGTAAGTTAAAACTGCATGGAAAACAGACTTAGTTATTATGGCTAAAATGTTTGGATTTCAGGCAGTGAAGGATCTATGACATGGGCTAGACATATTCATATATCATTTTTTGCATTTTTACATTTGGTCTTTTTAAGACAATTACTGGCAGCATGAGTGTGGTAGAGGGGAAGACCTAAACTTTAGAAAAATACATAGTAGGCCAGGGAGAGAGGGAGGGGGAAAAAAGTCTAGCACCAAATTTTGCTTAACACCTAAGATTACAGCCTTGATTCCTGGGGTTAGTTGCCTCCATTAAGATTGATACCTGCAGGGGATCCCTGGGTGGCGCAGCGGTTTGGCGCCTGCCTTTGGCCCAGGGCGCGATCCTGGAGACCCGGGATCGAATCCCACATCGGGCTCCCGATGCATGGAGCCTGCTTCTCCCTCTGCCTGTGTCTCTGCGCCCCTCTCTCTCTCTGTGACTATCATAAATAAATAAAAATTAAAAAAAAAAAAAAAAAAAAAAGATTGATACCTGCAAGTACTAGCCATGTATGTACATAAGTCTGTCCCCTAAACAAACTTCTTGCCTTTGTCTAGCCTAGTGTTTCCTGGCATGGGTTCTGAGAAAATTAGTTCCATGACATGGTCCATGAAAAATGATTTTTATGGTCAAATAATTTATGTAAACCTACATATTATGGTTCTGTTCAGGAAGATTTATTGTATGTTAGCATAACACAGACTTTGGCAAGTACTGCAATAAAGTAACATGAGGAGCTTGGTAACTCAGGATTCCTAGATTTAATTCAACCACAGAAGCACTTTTTTTCATTTAATACCTGTTAAGCACTGTTTTGTGGAATAAACTTTGGAAAACTTGGGTACAGATAGGCAGACAATACCTCTAGCCCAGTTCTTCCATTTTGTAGATATGTATGCCATTGCTCACCAGGATAATCAATCATAAATGGCTTCATGACCAAAGGTAGACCATCCTCACCACGTCTCAAGAGGACACACCAGAGGCCTTTAAAATCACTGAAGTAAACCATGTGGGGTCTGTAACATTATTGTCATACATAAAGGTCAGGATGTAATCCAGGCCAAAGTAGCATTATTGTCAAAGTCATCTAATGGCCACAGGTAGAAATTCCTGACTCAAGAAAGATAGATGCTAGACCAGTTATTTCTGACAAATATAAGGATTTCCAGCATTGTACAGAATTATCACTAAATATTTTGGTGAAGAATATCCAGATATTATTTCCTAAAAATTTTAATAATCCTTTTGTGCACTCTCTAACCAGCATTTCAACATCTACCCAGACCTTCATTATGGTGCTACCACATAACCTCTTTGATAAAGTAAGAGGCCTAGAAATCACAGAGTTGTAGAATTTGAGTCCCACTTTGCACCCAGTGATTCATTCCCCTCTACCCCCTGTTCAGCAGCTACAGAGTATCATAAAGAATCAATAATGTGGAACTCAGTCACTGGGAACTTCTCCCTTCTCCTTTGACTCTAATTAGAGCCCTAAAAGTCTCCAGGTTGGAGATACAAATTGTAGGTCTCAATTCTAAGAAGGATGCTGCTCCCACACACAATTCTCAGAGACCGGAGTGCTCCTACACGTCTGCATAACTAAGAAGCAGAATTGCCCTACAGACTTTGATATCAATATGCACAACGTGTGACTCAGTACTTACAACCTCTGTTTTTCTTTCTTTTGCATGGTTTTGTTTTGAGAGATCCTGTAATATAGTGGAAATAGTGTAAGGCACTCAGATATAGACAGGACTCATTTCTAGTCCTGGCTCTGCCACTTACTATCTTAATGGCCTTGGACAAATCAGTAGATATTTTCGAACCTAACTTTCTCCCAACTGTACCATGGGAATAATAAAACTGTCCTTACAGAAATGTTGTAAGTTTGTTTAAAAAAAAACTGGTACATAGTAGGCACAGAACGTTTATCACTGTACCCTCCACTCCTTTTATCAATGAGAATTAGCCTATGTGCTCCCAGTCACCACTGTTATTACAGTGTAGCTTTTGGTACTAGTTCCCTGGTTCTTTGTTCTCAGTATCACCTTCGAATCAACTCTGAAATCTGTTCTCTGTAGTCTAGATCACCGTGCTCCTGTTGATTACATACATATTTGGTGACACATTGTAGGGAAGAGGGTATATACTTCTCTCTAATTATAGTTCCCAAGAGAACTTGTGTGTAGAGAAACCAGAGTCTGTGTCTCATAATTCCTTCAAACCAAATTATCTGGGACAGCACATATATGTTGTAGTCTATCTTTGAGTCTTTGCTTTTAGAGAACTATGGTTAGAAGTAAATAATTTTTTCAAGTCATGAAAATTGATGATACCCGTGTCTGGTACTTGAATGAGTATCTTACTTGTAAAATTTCCACTTAAAATGCTTGAGTTTTTAAAGTGTAATAGGAGCAGAAAGATTTTATTGTTGTTTACTTTTGCTGTAAGTGCTCTAAAATCCCTCAGTTGCTCTTGAGAGAGTAAAATGATGTCATAGGCAATATTTTTCAAAGGCAGTAGGCAGAAAGCTAAGAGTACACAGAACACAATAGGTCATATATACAAAGGCAAGTATTTTCTAAATATAACAATTCAGAAACAAATTATTTGAAATAACTGCTTGTTTGAAAACTTTTGATTTAAAAAGATAGCCACCTGTTTTTACAAATTATAGGATGTAGCCTTAAGATAAAAAAGTGTTTAAAATAGTTTCTTATTGAACTCAACCTATACATACAATTTACTTGAGCAAGATGCTTTTTTAGAGCATTTTGCACATCCTTTGAGATCATATGTATATGGAATAGAACTAAGGGGAAAAGTACATGGCCACCCAGAAATCAGTAGAGCCTTCAGATTGTCTTTTATTGAAAAGGTTTCCATGACAACAAGTATTTAGAAGTAAACAAAATGGCATCACTACTCTAGATCACCTTTTCTAAAATCAGGTTCCACTTTCCTCAGTCTACTCAATCTTAGCTGTACTTTTTAGATCTCTTAAGCCAGGCATAGAAATGGGTTTCTTTCCCCTGCTGAGTACACCATTGGACCAATGGTTCTGTGGTTGAAGTGAAAATTGATTGTTGAGGGATATTTCAGCCTTCTAGCAGCCAGCAGTTTTAAAAATGTAAGCACAAATCCTGAAGAAATCACCTGCACAAAACTTGGACTGGCATTTAGAACTAAGAAGAAAATCTGGATCTTGACCAAGATAAAAAGGTCACCAGCCCAGGCCTGCACAGGGTGGTGTGTCATGCTGGCCACAGTGAGACTGAGGACTCTTCCCAGGGTGGAAAATGAGGCATAGACACTTTGATTAGTGAGCTGTTAGGCACAGAGACATTAGTTTCGAAGCATTCCCATCTCCAGGCTGAGTAATAATGCTCTTAATATCATGGGATTTTTTCGCTGCTGCAAGAAATTCAGAAGACCAAATAGGGAGGCTCTGCTGGGCTCTGAGTAGCTGTAATGAGACTGTTAAATTCTACCTTCTTCTTTTCCTCCACATCCCCCACCCCCACAAACTAATTATTGCCCGCTGTGTACAAGGAGGCACACACAAGCATATACATAAGCTCCTTAGTATATTTGTCAATAAGGCAGAAAAGAAAGGAGGAAGAAAACAAATCTAAGGAAAGAATTTTCCATTTTCTCCCCCTTGCCTGTCTTACAGGGAGGTAGGAAAAGAGAAAAGAAGCCCCAGTCTAAAATGGCAGCCACTCCCTTTGCCCAGTTTTGCATGCTGCCTCTTAAATCAGAGGACCTCACTCAGGCATCTGATTATGGAGACTGCTGGGTACAAGCCATCTTTAAGTTGCCACATTTCACCCTGTCTCTTTATTTTCATATTAGAAAAATTCCGGGTTGGCAAATGCAAACATCTCAAAACAACCAGACACTGAAGGAAGGCTGACCAGCTTCATTCAGAAAAAGGATTCTAGTGGGTTCCAATGGATAACTTGAAAACACCTTGGAACATGAGACTTAGGGTGTCAAGTGTTTGCTCCTCAATTGCAGATGTCAACATTGGAGCTGGGGGCCGCCCTCTTGGTTAACGACTCCCCACAGTGGGACCAATCATTTCCCTACCTCACAGGGATGTTGTGAGGACTAGCTCTAGAATAATCAATTATCATTCATGCAGTACTATCACAGTTGTCAGTTTCTGTAATACGACTTGGCATTAGCACTGTGCCCTTTGATTATTCTTGATCATATGTGATGGCACTCAGGTGGTTGGATGAAGTGAAGCTCTGGCTTGATTGCTGGCTTTCTACAGTGTGCTGCCAGGAAGAAGCTTTGCTGATGGGACTCCAAGTGCTACCTGGAACAGGAAGCCACTATGCCTATCTGCAGCTTCTGTGGCCATTTTTACTTGCTTTTCAACTTGTGAGTTTTCCCTTACCTCCATTTTGCTGGACCATTGCCAAGGACCTAGATTTTAACCTCAGGCCCCATCACCTAGATGAAGGCAGTAGTTGATCCACATAAGTGCAGTGAACAAGGACCAGATTTCTGCTTCTCCTGGAGGAGCAGCCCTAAGAAGCCAGCTGGCCCCTCTCTCCAAACAGAACAAGAGACCAGAGTAAGTTATTTTTGCCTTATTCCCAAAGTCAAGGCGATTCTGTTTGTAGAAACACATACTCTTAGCCCTTTCATAAAGAGGGAGGAACTCAAAATTGAAAAAAAAAAAACAGCGCCAACTTCTCTTATTTCCTGTTTTTTTTATAAATTTATTTTTTTATTGGTGTTCAATTTACCAACAAATAGAATAACACCCAGTGCTCATCCCATCAAGTGCCCCCCTCAGTGCCCGTCACCCAGTCACCCCTACCCCCCACCCACCTCCCTTTCTACCACCCCTAGTTTCCCAGAGTTAGGTTAGAATGAAGGGGGAAAGTAGATCAGACTCCACCCCTTACTTCTAGCCTTAGTTCCCCCACAGTACCCCAGTACTCCTCATCCACTTGCCTCTCCATCAGGTATGAGGTCTTGTTCTTCTCTCAAGCCAGCCTCAAACTTTGCATTATTCTAAGAGGAGAAGTGCTTGGAGTTGGTAATATCTTACTGTTCTTGGTCTCTGCCCCAAAGGCTCCATGTTGAATCCAGTTTCCTTCTGGTGGATGTGGAGTCCTGAGACTAGAGGCAGACAAATATGAGAGTCAGAGCACTGTCTGTGGCTTGCCTGGAGCCTGCATTTCCACCCTCTTCTTTCTCCTGTCTCCACCTACTCTCACTCTCTCTCTCTCTCTCTCTCTCTCTCTCTTTCTTTCTCCTGACTCAGCAACATTCTGGAGAAAAGCCAAAGAAGGACTTCAGGAGGGAGGGGAGTTTCCCACTCCTTGGGACAGAATTTTAATCTCCAGGCCAACAAGAGGTTCCCTAATGTGGATTGAAAGGCTAATGTAGTTTATTTTTTAACTGCTTTCTATTTGTTTGAAAGTTGCATATTTCTGCTAGTGAATTTTCCTTAATAAAGCCACTAATAATATATCAGTGGTATTTTCTTATTTACAACAGACTGACAGAATTAATGCTGTTAACTTTGAGCCTTTTTTACTTTTTCTTTTTTTTTTTTTTCTCGTTTGCTTTCCAGGTCATGCTGACCTGTTCAGCTTGGGCTGTTTCACATTTGTTTTTAATGTCAGTTTAAATGTAATTGTAAAAGCATGTATGCTCTAAATTCATGTAGTTACTTTTTCCAGTGGAAAAGCCTGGTATGTGAAAGCGTTTCCAGGCTCTACAATTTCACATGAGCAGATTTTTGGTAATGACTCTGTGCCCCTCACCCAGGATGGCATCTGGACAGTGACCCCCTTTCTTTTGGCTCACTAGTCATAAAGAGACTTGGAAATAGTTTCTGCCAGATCCTTTGCTTTGGCAAGGCTATGCAGCATTGCATATCATTTTATTATTAATTACGTTTACCCCTCCATGAACTAAAAACCATTAGACTAAATAGTCCAACAATAAACCTTGAAAGATAAAATTTGATATTCCTTTTGCAGGCTATTTCTCTGACTCAGAAATGGGACCGGGAGGAGAATGGAGGCATGGGGGAGAGGACCAAGAGGGCGTCTTGCCTGAGAAAGTTTGGCCTATACTTATTAGTGTACACTTATATTTGTATGCACCCCTTACTCATCTTTCATTCCATGCTTGCCAGAGACTGGCTCTGTTCCCTGTCTTTTGTCCCTGTCCTACTTCTTCCCCACTCATCTCCAACTGGAAGTCAGGATACTTGTGTCTGTTTTGTGATCTGCTACTATCTAGCTGTGTGACCTGGGGCAAAACGGCTTTGGCCTTCAGTCTACTCCTCTTTAAAACAGGGATTGGTTTGAATGGGAGAGGAAGGGATAGATAAGAGCTGGGGCCCTCAAGCATTTTCTTGGCAATGTAACCTTTTCTTCAAAATCTGATGAAGAGGCCCAAATGTAGATACGGAATAAAGCACTGGCATTCTGATTTGAAAGAAGAAGCCAGATGCTTACACTCACTTTGCATCCTCTTGGGGGCCCTAGTGGAATTTGTAGACCTCTTGAGGCTCCACTTTCATAGTAGAGTTGATGTCTGGGGGTCTTATAATTCTGATTCTCACTCCTAATTGATTTCAATCCCTGTGGAAACTCTGTATGTTTCATCAGTTATCTTATTCAGAAAGAAGTTTACCTGATTCCAATAAAGGGGATGAAACAGAGCAGTGTGGGGCCTAGGAGCTAGCAAAAGGCATAATCTATTGACTTACAGAATTTACTCAGTTCTAAGCACCTTTGTCTTAGCATGCTTTCTCTTGGGGCAAATTACAACAACCCTGTGAGATGATCCTATTATTCTTTTAGGATTCCAAAACCTGTCAGGTTGGCCCTCAACCTCTGGCCTGAGACCAGATGCCCAAGGTGGGAGGCAATGCTTCTTATACGTTGCCACCCTAAGTAGTTTTTCAGAACTATTGATCCACTATTGGAAGATCCACTATTGGAAAACAAAGATCCACTCTTGGAAAGCATCATAGCCTGCCCATTGGCATATACTTTTACCAGTATAACACTTTCACTGAGATCATTTTATTTCTTCCTAATAATTGTCCTACGCTGTAGTCAGGTGAGATTGGAGCCAATATACAGATGAGAAAACTGAAGTACAAGAGAAGTCAAAAGATATGTTAGAGGTCATGTATCCCATAAGACTCTGAATTAACCACCACAATAATAAAAAGCCCTTAATTGTAAATAATGTTTTAGAACTTTGATGTCCTCATTCCATTGTGTCTCCTTAAGTTCAGTGCATTTTTTCATCATGCTTCAGTCTTGGAGGGTCCTTCTAGTGGTGTAGAATCATCTCTTTACTCACAGGTGCCGCCACAGTATCTATATATTCCTCATTAAAAACTTCATTATTTAGGTATTAATGATATCCCCATTTTACAGATGAGTAAATTGAGGCACAGAGAGGCTAGGTCTTATCCAAAGTCACACAGCCAGTAAGTATAGAGCCAGGCTTTCTACATCAGATGGTCTGGCTCCACGTTCTTTGCTCTTCACTACTGCCTTTTATGCACATATGAGAAAACCAAGTGCAAAAGAAGGAAAAAGATGTTCCCAAGGTCATACACTGAGCTCCCCTGGATCCCAATGCAATGTCCATCTGATCTTCTAAGCCTGAAGTTGCACAATTAGATCCCCTGACTACAGTCTCAGTGGGTGAAAAGATGGTCTGCCAGGGTGATGTAAGCGAGAGGCCACAAACTAGCTTTCCCCAGGCCAGTATTCACTGACAACATTCTGTTTGCCCAGCACAGCCTTTGTTTAGAAAATTGTCGTAGACTGCCCCCAGCCAGGGTATCAATCACTTTCACTGTCCCCAGCCTACCTTATTTTTGTGTGCTAGGCAGTTTTACTTATTTACATATGTGCCTGACTAGTGAAGATATTTGAGTTCATGATCCCTTTATTTAAGCACTGGAATACCCAGGCACCTGTGCAGACACACTTACTCCTATACGTGCATAGAAGTATGGCCTAGGCTGGTTTCACAAAGAATTTGCAGCCCTGCAGCAAACATGTCTTTATGTTTACTTAGCATTTAGAATTACACTTAAGAACTGAATTCAGTTTTACAGGCAGTTATGTGCAGAAGAAACTCAGTCATTGTTTTTCATTTTATAATGTGTTACTCTTCTCTTCTCTGCTGTATCTGGCTTTCTTAATCCTGCTGTTCCTTCTTCCCTGTGCCTGAATTTGGTCACCTGCAAACCATTCACTCTCTACTCATTAGAAATGGATGGAGAGGGAAGGAATCATTTTGGGAGGCTCATTATGTGCCAGGCATTCTCTCTCATTTAGTTTTCATGAGTGTCCCAAGAACTAGGTGATGGAACCCCCATTTTACAAATGAGGAAACGGAATCTCAGAAAAGCTGTGAGAGCAAAGAGTTCAAAGATATTAAGCAAGTAATTGACATAGCTGTATTTGACCTTAAGATCATCTGACTCTGAAGCCTGTTATCTTGCCCAATGCCACACTTCTGTAAGAGGACTGTATTTATTTTTTATTGCTGCATGACAAATGACCACGAATTTGGCAACTCCAAACAGTACCTATTTATCAGTTCACAGTTCTATAAGTCAAAAGTCTGACAAAGCCTGACTGGTTTCTCAGGTCAGGGTTTCACAAGTATGAAATCAAGGTATTGGCCAGCCTGCATTTTAATCTGGAGCTCAAGGTTCTCGTCCAAGTTCATGTGATTATGACAGGATTCAGTTCCTTGCAGTTGTAGGATTAAGGTTCCCATTTTCTTTCTGGCTACCATCCAGAGGCTGCTCTCAGCCCCTAGAGGCTGTCCTCATTCCTTGGCACATTGATCCCTCCACCTTCCAAGCCAGTGACAGAGAATCTGCCTTATATTGAGTACCCCCTGACTCCATAAATGTCTTTCCAGAAAGAGCCCAGTCCCTTTTAAGGGTTCATCTGATTAGCCGAGGCCCATTGATGATAACCAACCTTAAAATTCAGTTGAATTATGACTTTAATTACATCTATCCAGTGCTTTCACAGCCACAAGTAGATTAGTGTTTGACTAAGTGGAAGAAGATGTGTGAATAACCAGGGATCAGGACTCTTGGCTGCCATCTCAGCAGTCCACCTACCAGAGAAAGCGATTCTTTTATGCTCCCAATTTTAAGGTGAGATATGAAGAAGAGAAACATCTTTGACATAGGGAGAATGATTCAAGTTTACTTTTTTTTTAGGATTTTATTTATTCATTTGAGACAGAGAGAACATGAGCATGGTAGGAGGGGCAGCAGTGAGGAGGCAGAGAGGGAGAGGGAGAAGGGGGAGAGAGTTCTGACATGGGACCCTATCCCAGGACCTGGAGATGATGACTTGAGCCAAAGGCAGATGCTTAACAATATGAACTACCCAGGTGTCCCTGATTCAAGTTTTCTAAAACTTGGGGAGATTCACCTCACTTGCCTCTTCCCTGTCCATGGATGAGAAGGCCTCTTATCTTGAGGTGGCAAGAAATGAGGCTAGAATAGTACCTAAAGGTCACAGTGGCTATAGAAGCTACATATAAATCACATCTACCTCTCCTTAGGGATACACCATGGAACCTGAATTGAAAAATCTTTCTCTGGTACTATAGAGACAGCCCTCAAAGGAATCTAATGCCACCAGGCTGAAAAGTGAGTTCTCCATAGGATCCAGGCAGCAGGATCCAGACATCATGTCAGGTGCTCTGGTCCCTTAAAGAGGGGGGACAGGTAGGGAAAGGGAAGGAACTTGACAGGGGCCCTTTGTTGTCACTGATCTGACCTGAGACTGAAAGACAGGGAAGAGCTGCAGAGCAACTCAAACACCTTTAGAGTATCCACCTTTACTCCCTTTTCTCCTGGTTTCACCACTCATTTTATGTAAACCAATGGGTCTCTCCTATAAGAGGAACTGACAGGCCTGTGCCTCACATGAAAGAGTTAGATCTGACTCTGGGGCTCAGGTGCAGGAGGAAAGAGGGGTGTGGGGGTGGCCTTCATGGAAGAAAACAAGGCCTTGGGCATTGAGTAACAGCTGAGACTAGCAAGCCTCATTGTCCAGCATTCCAAGTAGTCTAGCAACATGCTGGCCTCTGCTGCAGAAAGAGAACAGAGGATCCCCTGGTAGAATGAATGGAATCTGATTTCAATTACGTCCAGTATAGTCACCCTCTTCAGGCAGAGAGGCCAGAACACCTGGTGCAGCTTGGGCCACTGTGACTGCAGGGACAGCACATTACCTGGGTCCTAGAGTCAAGTGTGAATGCAGCTTCTTTGCCTTAAGCTGGTATCATATATATCTAGAGGAGGAGGATGTGAAAATATCAGCAAAGTTCTCATTAGCACTATGCAGAAAAGGGGGAGTGATTTCATGTTGATGGACTCTCCCCACAGTCTCTACACATATTGATTTTGCTTGTAATGAATTTGCTTAGGTCCACGAGTCATCACCCCAGTGAGATCTGAGTCATTGGTGGGAGAGTCGAGGTGACAGAGTGCACTGCACTGATTGCACCAGCACCAATTGCTTTGTCCCCGTACCTTTCAGAAAAGCCCATGGATTCATCTGTATAAAATTTATTTAGATTCTTTTCTTTTTTATCAATAGCATGAGTAGGGCATGACGAATGAGACAACTGCCCCAGAGAATAGTCTAGATTCACAGCATTATTCCATAGAACTTTCTGAGATGATGGAAATGTTCTATCTGTATTGCTGAGCACTTGAATGTGGCCAGACTAAGGAATTAGATTCTTAATTTTCTTTAATTTTAATTAATTTAAATTAAAGTAGCCACATGTGGCCAGTAGTTAGTGTGTTGGACAGTGTATATCTAGAAGGAGCTCAGAAAGGTAAGTACTGTGATAGACAAAAAACAAGTTAACTAAAAGAGAGCTGATGTAGCACAGGGAACTCTGGGTTAGGAATAGAAACCCCCGGGGCACCTGGGTGGCTCAGTGGTTGTGCATCTGCCTTTGGCTCAGGTTGTGATCCTGGGGTCCTGGGATGGAATCCCACATTGGGCTCCCCACGGGGAGCCTGCTTCTCCCTCTTTCAATATCTCTACCTCTGTGTGTTTCTCATGAATAAATAAATAAATAGATAAATAAATAAATAAGTAAATAAATAAATAAATAAATAAATAATCTTTTTTAAAAAAGGGATAAGGGATGCCTGGGTGGCTCAGCAGTCGAGCGTCTGCCTTCAGCCCAGGGCGTGATCCTGGAGTCCTGGGATTGAGTCCCACATCAGGCTCCCTGCATAAAGCCTGCTTTTCCCTCTGCCTGTGTCTCTGCCTCTCTTTCTGTGTGTCTCTCATAAATAAATAAAATCTTTAAAAAAAAAAAAAAGGAATAAAACCCCAGGGTTTTACTCTTAGCTCTGCCACTAGGTGACCTCACTCTTTCTGGCCTCCGCATCCCCATCTTTGACTTGAAAGGGTGGATTAATGTCAGAAGTCCCAAAATGGTAGCTAAGGACTGAATTTAACTTTGAAATACAGATGAGTTCCAGGAAAATTTTTAAATATTACACAGTTGCCTTCTAGGGTTCTGTGTATGTGTGTGTGCACATGCATGTGTATGGCAAAGCCAGGAAGGCCAGTAGTCATTTACTCTGGTTCACCAGAGTTTCTGCCATTCACCTACACACACACACACACACACACACATGCACGCATGCACACACCACTGCATTATCTATGTACACCCTGAAGGTATATTGAATCTGTGACCCTTGGATGAGGTGGTTTCTAAAGACCCTTTCTACTTTGTCATGCTGTGAATTTTTAGGCCACTATAATGCTCTAAACCTGTTTCTACTTTGGGCACATGACTAGAGTATGTTCATAGTTTCCTGCCTCTTGTCTTCTGGATCTGATGCTAGTTACTGAAGTTTGGAATCAAGGGTGAGGATGGAAATCAGGGAAGATATAACCCTAGCCCCACTCCTCAGCTCTGCTGTTTGGCTAGAAGTAGGGTTCAGGGCTTCAGAGACCTTGAGGAGGCAGCATGATATAGTAGAAAGAACATAGCCTTTGTAATGAACAGACTTGTTTAGAATATTGGGTTCTCTTTCTTGATAGCTGTGTTTCCTGAGTTTATTCACATGTAAAACAGGGATAGGATTTATTCCTGATCTAAAATCATTGTGGAATTAAATGATGCAATGTGTTCACGAAGTGAGGCATATGGAAGACCCTGGAAAATAGTTACCCTTCTTTTTCTTAGTTGCTTTGGGCATAGGGCTAATTACATCTCTGTCCTCTTTCAGGCTGGAATGGGGAACTACATGGTCTTTCAGTTCCTGAGCTCAAGGCCAGAAACTGCTAGTGATGAGAAAGATGGGGTCTACCTTTAGAAACTGTACCAAGGGAATAGACCCAGGAGGCACTGCCAGTCTATGGAACCCTTGCTGACATGGGTTCACCAGATGATATTTTGGGGGCCAAGCCTCTAAATCTGGTAGTAGATGGGCCCATACCTTCCATCCCATGCCCTTGATGGAAGGTGGGAGGTGGGAGTTGACAGCATGTGTGCATATCTCTTCATCACAGAATGTGCAAGCCCTACAGAAATGGTGGCTAAACAGTGTCATCTTGCACTCAGGTTGATTTTCCAGTCTCCCCTGTTACTTTGTCCTGAGTTCTCTGTGCTCCTCTTACACACCACCATTTTCTCTTCCTCTATCCTAGTAGTTGATCCAACATGTGATCCATTTTTGCATTAACTTACTGAGTTGCACTATGACTGGAGTTTGCAGGACTTATTTTTCTAATTAGAGCTGCAAATCAGTTCCAGAAAAGTATCTTTTTCTATAGGACCCAGAAACATATCAGCAACAGATTTTGTTGTAATTATCCATTTAAATTGAGCAATAAACTTATCTCTTTGTTTTATTTATTTATTTATTTATTTATTTATTTATTTATTTATTATTTTAAAGGGATTAGATATAAAGTGGTTTATGGTTCTCCCTAGTGCAACTGCCTGTGCTAGGCCTCAAAGTTATGACCTTTTCAATTATTTATATTTCTGCCAATATAAATGCTAGGGAAAATAACACAAAGTAAATATCAGGATACCCAGGTACCTCTAAATTGTGCGTGTGCAAGAATGGGGCGGATAGGGTGAGGATGATTCTTAATGTTTAAGTTTGGGATTATTATAGTTTTTAAAAGATGTGATTTCTATCATCCTTTCTCATAGCTGCCTCTTAGTATGGTTCCCATTTTACAGACAGAGTCAGGGATATTCTGTTACTCCCTTGATAATATTGAGGATTTCAGCTCTTTAGCTTCTCAATCTCCCCTTTTCTAAAGAATAAGATCAGTATGTGTGTTATGGCGTATGTTCAACTATGGGCATAATGTCTGACAATTATCTGTATTCAGTAGAAAAAGTAACACGAGGAAATTCCCATTTCTTAAATCCAAGGTGGGACTGAGGAGAAAGCAAGATATGACAGTTTGGGTTTAGTAGGATTTTAGAACGATAAATCATTCATTCAGCCAGTGTTTAAACTGAGCACTTGTCCTTAAGGAGTTTAGATTCTGTGACCAGAGAGAAGGAATATCCTTATTTTCTTAGCTTAGGCAACCTTTCTCACAGGGTAGGTGATTTGTGTGTTTGGCCATTGATAAATGAATCCAAGTTTCCTTTCCTTCCCAATAGCCCGGAAGCTAAAGAAACTGGGGAATCTGAAACTGCAAGAGGAAGGAGAGGCTTCCAATGTCACCAGCCCCACTGAGGAGCCAACCCAGAAGCTGACGGTGTCACACATTGAAGGCTATGAGTGTCAGCCCATCTTTCTGAATGTCCTTGAAGCCATCGAGCCAGGCGTGGTGTGTGCTGGACATGACAACAACCAGCCCGACTCCTTTGCAGCCTTGCTCTCTAGCCTTAATGAATTGGGTGAAAGGCAGCTTGTACATGTGGTCAAGTGGGCCAAGGCCTTGCCGGGTAAGGAAATCAGAAGTGTGGGCATGGGATAAGGGAGAGCGTATTTAGTGAATTGTTCCTATGGGCCCGCACCATGTCTTAACTTATGCAGTCCTCACCATAACCCTATGAAGGGGAGGGATTGGTATAATGCCCACTTTAAAAATAAGGAAGTTCATAAATCAAAGAGAAGAGCAGCATTATAGAGTATCCCATGTCCCTCAAATCAGTACACAGTGATCACGTTTGGATGTTTAAGCCACAGACATAGCACATTTCCCCATAATCAGAGATCACACGGACATACCCTTCTATGCTTTAAGGTACTCTTCTATATGTGCACACACAGGTATACCTGCAAAGATAGTCTTGAGCCTGACTGATATTCTGTCTTCAGTATTACCCTCATACCATGGGAGATCTAAAGAATACAGTATGGTAGAAAGAAAAAGTTGGGAGTCAGAATACTTAGATTCTAGTCTTAGCTCTACTGGTGCCTTATTGTGTGACCCCTTCCCTTTTCTGGGTCTCAGTTTCTTCACCTATACTATGTGAGGAATAGTTGGGCCTAAATTGATGGTTGTCAAATTTTGCCTCAAGAAACTCTTTTAGTGCTCTTTAAAACTGCCTTGGGAATTATAGTGGGAAGAAATATTAGGTGATAATGAAAGAAATACAAAGTGTTTGTCTAACTTCTGCTTGGTTACTTCCAGTAATAGAGAACTCAGTCTCTCCCTAAGGCTATCTGTTGTTTGAACAAGTTGCATTATTAGAATATTAGAGCTTGAGGAAGCCTTAGAGCTCCTCTCTCCAAGGATTCACAAACTTTCCTTGAGTAGCCAAAGTCTTTATTTCTTAAAAACATTGTATACAGATCCAAGTGGAGCTGGTTGATTTAAAGCCAGTACCTCTAAAAAAAAAAAAAAAATTAAGCCAGTACCTCTCCCTCACTACCCTGAGAGAAGCCTTGGGTCACTCTTCCAGAATCTTAGGGCTTCAAAGAACACAGTTTGGAGACAAGTGAAGCATAAACTCTATAAGGGTTGCCTTAATCCTAAAATTCTGTGACTCAAAGATTCTTTTGGAACATCAGCAACCTAAACCTGTTACAGAGTTAAAGATTAACCTGCCTTCTAAGAATTGCTGCCATTCAGATGGAAATTGATAGTGAACAGAGCAGTTTCATTTGTATTACTTGATTTGATCTTCATAACAGTACTATAAAGTAGGGATTCTTTTTCCTATTTAAGAGAGAAATACACTCAGGCTCTAAGAAGTGATGTACTTGGCTACAGTTACATTGTCTGAAAGTAGCAGGGGCAGAACTTAAGCCCAGGTCCCCTCCTGATTCCAAATCCCTTCCTCATCCCACTCTACCCATAGTCTGTGTGGTTCCCCTATAGTTCCGGAGCCCTGGGGTTTCCAGTGAGGGGCCAGAGCTTCATCTGAGCCTACCTGGATCATAATATGATCTTGTTGCCTTTAAGACATTGCATGTTGGCTATCAAGCCTTTATTTTTTCTTTCTAACTCAAAAGGCCCAGGCATCCAGCAGACCATCCTAACACCTTCCTTGCTTGAGAAGCTGAGGTTGGTTAGACAATAAGATCACTGGGAAGAAGGCCCACAGACTGGTTGTGTGTGCAGTGTGACAAAACAGAGGGTTCACAGAGGGAGGAAAAACCACAAAAAAGAGAAAGTTGCTTTAATTCTTATCACTTATTCAGCTGGATGTCTTAATGCCATGTGTGAGAATCCGTTTAATCTTCCTAGCTGTTGCTAACCACTTAAATCATCCTATTTTTGAATAGAGAACCTTTTTGTAGATCCGATTCCACTTAATCCTCACAGCAGCCCTGTTAATCATAGGAGCTATGATTTCCATTTCAAATGACAAGGCTCAGAGAGAAGAGGTTAACTAACTCATTCCATTTGGGTTACTTAACAAATGGAGCCAGAATTTGAGCTTACGTTGCCTGGTTTCTAATTTGGTGGTCTTTACAGTAACCTACTGTAAATCATTATGGCAACGTTTGTATGCCTGGGGGTCACTGGCTTTCCTCAGCCCATCACCCAAACCGAGAAACCCTCTTTCTATATTAACAAGTCTGCAAATCAGTATCAGTTCACCATCTAGCTCATCAGAGGAGATGATCTCTGACCCTGAGTCATTTAAAATGGTAGCTTCAAAAGAAAGCCAGTTACCACATTCATAAGAACTGTTTTTCATATCATCAGTAATTACCTACTAGTTCACGTTATTTGCTCATTCAGCAGATTGACTGCCTGTCCTTTGCAAGCCACTATGCTAGACATCTACTTAAATAAATTTTGTCAGAAGTTTTCTGTGATGGTTATGATATATGTAAATCACCTAGGATAGTACCTGGACATTAATAAATAATAACTACCACTTGAGGGTGTATGAGTAGATTATATACAGTGTATTTATAATCAGATGCTTCTGATTTGGAATCTTAGCTATATACTACTAGTTGTGCAACCTTGAGCAAATCACATGTCTACACGTACTTCTGTTTTTTACATTTGCAGAGGTGGTAGAACAATCAGTAACTTGCTAATTGTTAGTAACATTGAGATTATATAGAAAGAGGACACAATAGTAGATGCTGTGTAAATGATGGGTCATTATTATGAGGCTTGAATGCTAAGCCACTGCTTTCACTAAAATCAGTTTAAGCTGCCACCAGCCTTGCCTAGAAGCTCATGCATAGATCCCAAGGATGATTTATCTTATTTGAAGACCTTAGCTGTCTGATGCACTATAACACTAAAGAATTTCTCTACTGGCCTTTCTTTGGACGTGTGCTCCAGACTACATATGAGACTACAGGTTTCCACTGCAGATTGCTAAGAAATTATAGTTGACTACATTTTATTGAGAAAACAGAATCTCAGTGAAACTTTCTCTGCTCCCTAACCTGTTTGGTGTGTTTCAGAACCTGACGATGACTCCTCTTTATTTCTCCAGAACAGTAGTAAGTAGGTGTTAAGTGAAGATGTGCTAAAGGAAACTTGGAGGCTGGGGCTACTGTCCTCAAGTCATCCCTTAGTTAATAGTCATGCTATCTGGGCAGGCGACTTCAAAGGCTGAGCATTAGAAAACAGAGTTAGGTATTGTAATCATATTAGACCTGTAGGAAAATTAGCCTGCTATGTTGCTGATGTGTACACAGTAATTAGGATTGAGCACAAAGGAGGTCTCACTAAGGACCATTAGTATTATTACAACTAGTATTACAACCAAACTAAGCTTTCCCTTTTTTCTCTTCTTTGTTAGTTCCTTGGCATCTCAAGGAGGGAAAAAAATCATCAGTACTGACGACTTCTTTGGTACCTGTATAGTTTAATCCCTGTTCTCCCTACGCACCCTCATATTCACACACTAAGCAGCCAAGTCTTTCCTTGCTTCTGCTTCAGAGGTTCAGGTTTCAAGCTCCCAGGCCTTTTCTCCAAGAGGTGTTCTATGCTTGGTCCCTGCATTTGTGTCCTACCGGGAAGAGTCAGTACCAGGAGGTCTGTGCTACAGAATGACTTTTGGCAGGAGATACTCTGGGGTCTGAGACTTAAGCTAGTTTGTCAGCATATCACTACAGTGAAGAAGGGAGGCACAGGTCTGAGAGCTAAGATTGCAGCCAATTCATTGAGCTGCAGTGCTGGTGATATGGGGACTCTGTGGTCCCTGATGTCTAATAAGCTTGGGACCTAAAAGAAAAGAAGGAGGAAATAGAGTTTTAGGGTAGGCAAGAACCAAACCAGCAGAACAACGTGTCTAGATAGTGTAGACTTCAGACCTGGGCCTGTGGCTAAGAAACACTCAGGACCTTGGTAGTGCTTGAGCTGTGTTCTTCAGCAGTAGAGTGGAAAAAGCTCTGAAGTAGAGAATCAGAACACCTAGGTTCTAGTCCCAATTCAGCCACATATAGACTGTGTGACCTTGGGGAAGTCAGTGAACTTATCTGCCCCTCGGATTCTTTGTTGGCAAAATGGATGTCACATTGTCTATCCTCTTGGGTTATTGTGAGAGTTAAATTAGGTCATCAAAAGGAATGTTAGAAGCTTTACCTAAATTCATGAAAGCATTTCTAACGAGATATAGCAAAGCAAAGTTTCAGATAATTCTGGATCTTTTGGAGAAAGGAGAAATGGGATACTGTTAAGAGATGAGCTCTGAGGTGATGCTCCAAACATTCAGCTGCCTCAAAACCTCCAGAAAAATATAGCTACATCTGTTCTACCTGTGTGGTATTGTGGAAGTAGCATCTAGGAACCTCTGTTCTCTGAGACTAAGGGAGATAATTTGGATATCATCTAATTCTAATTTTATAAAATGAAAAAAACTGGGGGTTCTTATTCCATTTGATTTAATAAATATATCAAATTAATAAATATTATAAATACTGAATTAATATTTCAAAGATGTGTACTCAAATATCTGAACTGTGCTATGTACTAGGGAGGAAAAGTTAACAGAAGGGATGGTTCCTGTCTTCGGGAATCGACAAGTCTTATGGAGGAGACAGATGTGTACATAAGTAAACCCCAGTACTGTGTAATGAGTGCTATAATTGGGTAGGGCTATACAAAGTTCAGTAAGAAGGTAAAGGAAGAATCTTTAAATCTTCTGCTTAGATGAGTTGGTAAAGGCTTCACAGAGAAAGGTGCTTTTCAGTGAATATTGGAAAGATGAATTGGTATTTATCAGATGGAAAGCCTGAGGAGGGAGGAATGCATTCTAGGCAAAGGCAACTGCCTGTGTAGAGATAGCAGAGTTATAGAGGCATGAGAAAGTATGGTGTATTCAGCAAACTAAGTATTTCAAAACAATTAGAACCTAAAATCTGAGAAGTAGCAAGAAATTAGTCTAAGAAGGCAGGTCATAAAGAACTTGTTTGTGTATAATAATGGCAGTAGGGCAGAATTGGCAGAGTAGGAAGCTAGCAGAGCTTGGTTATTTGTTGAATAGAAAATAATGAACAGGAAGTTAGAGTCAGAAAGAGAATCAGAGAAAAGAGAGAGAGCCCAAAGGTGGTGTAGAGAAGTCAGTGGCTATCAAAGGCATTCCAACGTATGCTGATATGTAATAAAATCCATTTCACAGTGTTGTCAGAAGGGACAAATAAGATTATAGCTAGAAAAGGTCTTTGTAAAGTGCAAAGTGCTGTTCACATAGAAGAAATTATTATTACACTGCATCTTCAGGAAGGCCCAGTAATCAAGAGCCTGTGCTCTTTGGAGTCAGACTACTTGGCTTTAGAATGTGGTCTGCCAATTACTAGCCTTATGATCTTGGACAAGTTACTTAACCTTTCTGTAATTCACTTTTACAGATTCACAGAATGGGGTTACTAATTGTACCTACTTTTTATTGGATTGTTGGGAAGATTAAATGAGTTAATATAAGTGATATACTTGTTAAAGAGTTATTCATTATAAGCAGTCAGTGTTAGATTATTACTCTCCTCCAACTGACAGTACCATCTTTTGCCTCCCATCATCATCTCATTTAAGTAGTTCACTGAAATAGGAAGAGCAAGGAATATTATCCCCACCATATAGTTTGTTCTTGCCCTGCTCCTCAGCATTAATGGCCCCTGGGGCTCCTCAGGAGCTGCCTGAGTGCCAGTGGTTCTCACCCTAGTGGAGGTCTGGGACTTCATTCAGCTCATCAATTGCTCAGTCTGACCACTGCCTGTACCTCATCTTCAGGCTTCCGCAACCTGCACGTGGATGACCAGATGGCAGTCATTCAGTACTCCTGGATGGGGCTCATGGTGTTTGCCATGGGCTGGCGATCCTTCACCAATGTCAACTCCAGGATGCTCTACTTCGCCCCTGACCTGGTTTTCAATGAGTAAGTACTCATGGGCCCAGAACTCACATAAACATAACCCCTGGCCAGACCTGACTGGGGGTGGTGATGGTAATGGGAGCAACAGTGGGGGGTAGCCCATTTGACCTCTAGGCAGTAGAGGCGCCAACCAGACTTCCCAACCTGAGGTGGCTTTGGCCTGCTGAAAGGCCACCTGGTGGGAAGCAATGGGGGATTGGTGTTGAGCCATTCCTTTCTCACCCAAGACCTAGTATTTTAGCCAATTTCTGACCTGCCTTGTAGATTATCTCAACGTCATGTCAGGGTCCCTTTCCTTCACTCCAAGCAATGTAGGGAATGGACAAAGAGACTCGCTATGAAAGTTGAAGTTCCCGTGGTCCCTTTGCTACCACTGAAGGCTACTGCCAATCACAGTTTGTAGTAGCTCCTCTGTGCCAGGACTATAGGAGATAGTTTCTAAATCCATTCTCGTTGAGCCCTCAGAATTAAGCTCAACAGGGACACCTGGGTGGCTCAGCGATTGGGCGTCTGCCTTCAGCTCAGGGCGTGATCCTGGGATCAAGTCCCACATCGGGCTCCTTGCATGGAGCCTGCTTCTCCCTCTGCCTGTGTCTCTGTCTCTCTCTCATTGTCTCTCATGCATAAATAAATAAAATCTTTAAAAAAAGAAAAAAAAAAGAATTAAGCTCAACAAAACAAAGTGACTCACCCAAGGCATGTTGGTGACAAAATTCAAAGTATGTCTGTATAACTCTCAGCTCTTATACTGCCTCATGGTGGTAAGTGACAGGGAGGAGCAGCTCTACCACTCTCTGGCCATGTGACATTGGCCCAGCCACTTCCTTTCTCTTTAAAAAAAGGTTTAAGTGGTGCCTAGGTGACTCATTTGGTTAAGCATCCAACTCAAAAACAGAGGATCATAGGGGAGGGGAGGGAAAAATAAAATGAGATGAAATCAGAGAGGATGACAAACTGTGAGAGACTCTTAACTACAAGAAACAGACTGAGGCGGGCAGCCCGGGTGGCTCAGCGGTTTAGTGCCACCAGCTTCCAGATTTCCAGCCCAGGGTGTGGTCCTGGAGACCCGGATGGAGTCCCATGTCAGGCTCCCTGCATGGAGCCTGCTTCTCCCTCTCCCTGTCTCTCTGTCTCTCTGTCTTTCTGTCTCTGTGTATGTGTGTGTGTGTGTGTGTGTGTGTGTGTGTGTCTCATAAATAAATAAATAAAGTCTTTAAAAAAAAAGAAACAGACTGAGGGTTACTGGAGAGGAGGTGGGTAGGGGGATGGGGTAATTGGATGGTGGGCATTAAGAAGGATACGTGATGTAATGAACACTGGTTGTTATATGCATCTGATGAATCGCCTCCCTCTACCTCTGAAACTAGTAATATATTATATGTTAATTAATTAAATTTAAATAAAATTTAATAAATAAATAAAAATACTAAAAAGAGATTTGATTTATGCTTGCCTGCCCACCAGCTCTATTTATACTTCATGAATTTGGCCAAGGGCTGAGATTCGGGAATTACACTTTTCTCAACTAAAATCTCTGTTCTATAATTTCCTGTGTCACTATCTATGGGCAAGACTTGACTTCTCTGACCTTCAATTTCACGGTCTGTTAATAAAATACAACTTTCTTAAATGGTTTGTTATGATGACTAAAATGAAAGCTACTGGATGTGAAATGCCTGTCCCATAATAGGCAAGAAATAAAAAAGAAGTACCTTTCTGATACTCTTTCCCTAATAGTGATAATTTTCTCTATGCTTGCTGTTTGAGGTCCCCTGATAGCATTGTGAGTGGAGCTGCCCAAAAAATTCTCCCCAAGGACCTGGAGCCAGTCTCACCACAGAGAATCCTTTTGGTCAGCGCAGGAATTGACCTTCCTTCCCCTCCAGCCCTCTAACCCAGAAGAGCCTTAAAATAAAATGTACAGGCTACTGGTTCCTTCCAGTACAGCAGGGCCATATGGGGGAAAATGAGTATCCCCAGCTGCCCTCTTCCAACCCAGCTAACTCTGGTAGCCAGGAGCTAAGAATAACCATTGGGCTTTTGGCACAACTTGCTTTATAGCTTCCAGATTTCCAAAGAGTTACCTATGATGCCATCTTCTGGGGTAGTAGGCCTCTAAAAGCCCTCTTTGTGTGTAACTCTCACTCCTACCCCCTACCCTCCAGTGATTGAATTAACATCCTGCACCACCCTTCCCATCCAGAGCCCTAAGACCCTTGAATCTTTGCAAGGTGTTGATTATTTTCTAAATCCTCATTTCCTTTTCCGCCTCGATATGAGTAATTGGGCACTCCTTAGCTTTCTGGCCCACTCCCACGTATCTCTTCAGAAGGCACCACAGGATGGGGTGCCAGGGTGGTTCAGTGGTTGAGCGTCTACCTTTGGCTCAGGTCCTGATCCCAGGATCCTGGGACTGAGTCCCATATCAGGCTCCCCAGAGGGAGCCTGCTTCTCCCTCTGCCTATATCTCTGCCCCTCTCTCTGTGTCTCTCATGAATAAATAAATAAAATCTTTAAAATAAAGAAAGCACCACAAGACTCCTAACATGGGCAGGGTCCTAGACCAATCAAGCCCCAGAGCTCCTGAAACAACAGTGCTCCCGTTCCTCTTGTAGGAACCACTATGGTAGAGCTCTTCAAGTCTCTAGAAACATCTAAACCAGTATTTCTCAACAGGAATGCTGGTGACATTTTCAGAGGAATAATTCTTCATTGTGTAGGATGTTCTTGCATATGGGAATATGTTTATATTCAACAGGCCTGGCACCTGCCAACTAAATACCAAATAGGATCACAGTCACTGTAATAGTCCAAGTTTTTCCCACATACATCTAGTGCTCCCTAGGGAGGTAGTCCCCTCCAGTTGAAAGCCACTAATTGTGGCCAGCCTACTCAAGATACTCATAGGGAAGCTGAAGACCAAAAGGAGAGAGAAGGACTCTGAGCCAACCCATTTCCTGATCTCTTTGACATCAGGCCTGTCATCAGGCCTGCTTTCCTCTCTCCTCGTCAACATCTTTGGGGAGAACTCATGTTGTGAGGGTAATAGGTGGGACCCCAGCTATGTGACCCTGAATAAATTACCTAATGTCTCTGAACCTCAGTCTTCGGGTCTGTAGAATGATGAGTAGCATTATAATGGCACCTTCCTACTTGTCATTTATTGAACACTCACCATATGCCAAGCACTGTGCTTGGTGTTTTGCAATGTTCATCTCTTCTTTTACCACTCTCCTTTATTCTCACCTACCTCTGCTCTCTTCCTGAATTCCACTCCTGCTCCTTGTTTTCTTTTTTTTTTTTTTTATTTATGATAGTCACACAGAGAGAGAGAGAGAGGCAGAGACACAGGCAGAGGGAGAAGCAGGCTCCAGGCACCGGGAGCCTGATGTGGGATTCGATCCCGGGTCTCCAGGATCGCGCCCTGGGCCAAAGGCAGGCGCCAAACCGCTGCGCCACCCAGGGATCCCTTCCTGCTCCTTGTTTTCTATCTTCCACTCTCTTCTCTCTTTCCACTAACTCTCTCCCTACTCTTTTTGTCCTTTCTCCTTCTTGTTCCCTTCCCCTCTGAATTCCTTCCCTTGCTTTTCCTCCTCTCTTTCTCTTTTTTCCACATTTCTCTGTCCCTGGGACTTGCAGGAGTGTTAGATCAATCCTCCATATTAGGGCTGTGATTTCAACTGTAAAAATACTGCAGTGTTATCACCAACAGAGGCTTGCAAGTACAGTATAGACTGGAGCTGGATCAGGTCCCAGGGTCAGCAGATCTTATTCAAAAATTCTCTAGGGTGAAGGACCTTGGAGCAACACTGCTTTGGTCAGTTGACTTGTGATACTGTTTAAATACTTCCTCTTTCTAGCTGGTCTCCAACCTGAATTGAATATACCATCTGCCCGCCTTCCCTTTATCTCCAGGCCAGCCAAGATCTCTCTAAGATAGGATGCTGACCTTCCACCCAACCAGTACCAGGCCTTCTTAGCCTATGGAACAGGGGAACAGGCTAGTGGCTTGGGGACCAAAATGTCAAACCACAGCCTTCAAGCCTACTGCTCTAGGAGGTCTTTCTCCTCACCACTTCAGTGGATGTCAAATTCCCTTTCCTTTCTCCACAAGATATAAAATCAGTTTTTGTAGGTCTTTTTCTTTCTCTCATTCTCTCTCTCTCTCTCTCTCTCTCTCTCTCTCACACACACACACACACACACACACACATACACACGATTTCTGAAGTGCTGAAAACCAGGAAGGCCAACTAGCAGGAAGATGCTGTTATCTTCATAGAGGCTTGCCATGGCCAGTGATAAGACAGAAAGATTGTTCCCCCCTGAGAAACTGCTCAAACCTTGGCCATTTCCCTTTATAATTTATAGGTGCTAATGTGATGATCTGTTGACAAGCCACTGTAACAAAAACAACTCACATGTGTTTACTACTCCTGAACTGTGATAAGAAACCACCAGTATATGAGGAGTACCTCTTCAAGGTACATTTAGATTGGACATTCAGAAATACTTCCTGGCTGATTTGATAAGCATTAGAACTCATTTTGAAGGGACAGTGGGGAATCTTCTTCCCTGGGAGGTTTTTTGTTTTTGTTTTTTTTTTAAGTGACAAAATTTCTAGCAAGGGAAATGACACTTATACCAAAAGACAGGGGAATTGACAGGATAAATTACTGTGGCCAGTTGGGGATCCTGGTGTCCTTATGTTAGGATTTGATTTCTAAAACTTATCTCCTAGAAATACTCCATATTGGGATGCCTGGGAGGCAGGTTCTGGCTTTGGCTGTAGCTGGGATATTAGAACTGTAGTCAGGGAGACCATGTGCCTGGCCCATTGTGTTCATTTGGTTAGGCTTTCCTGTCTCTGTCTCAGGAAATAAGAGGGCACAGGGACCTGGAAATTCCATGTGCTAACCCATATCCTGACCAGGGAAGATGAGTAGTTACCAGGATGTCAGGATTTTGGGAAAAAAGAACAACCTCATTCCTTGTCAATAAAGCACCACCCAGAGAAACTGCTAGCTCTTCTTGGAGAACCTGGGAAGGGGAGGGCAACCAAAGACATTCTCTCACAGCTTATTGTTAAGCCTTTCCTTCTTACTCCTTTCCTTTCTCTGGATGTCTCCTCTTCAGGTACCGCATGCACAAGTCCCGGATGTACAGCCAGTGTGTCCGAATGAGGCACCTCTCTCAAGAATTTGGATGGCTCCAAATCACCCCGCAGGAATTTTTGTGCATGAAGGCGCTGCTGCTATTCAGCATTAGTAAGTGCTTGGAGAGATACAAATAAAATGTCCCTGAGGTCATAGGCACTCAAAGGGGAACCACTTTTACCATTAAAGATTTATCGGGGAGAAGCCAGCTCCTAGGCATTTTCTTTCTTCATTCACCCTCCCTCCTCCATGCTCCCTTAGCATCCTTTTTTCCTACCAGGTATGAATTTCATGACCACAGACTAATTTCTTTGCTAGAACTCAACGTCTATTAGATCCCTACCTACCTCCAGCCTCTCTTTGGAACAAGGCTTTTGGGGCTGGCTGTAGCAGGTCTCTGAAATTTTCCATAGCATCTCCCATAGAAACAGGCAAAGATCACCTTAAATTTATTGCAGAGCAGAAGGTATTGCCTCCTGAAAGGAATGTCCTCTTCTGCCAGTAGTAGGAGTTCCATGTAAGCAACCCAGATAGGGTTTGTTAGGCAGGCAAGTAATCTTTCTTTACTGTCTCTTCTAAACGGAGTGCTGTCTTAGCCCCCATAAGGAAAAAGATAGGCCACATTTGATATTCAAAGCTATATATTTTAATTGTCTAAGTCAGAGCTGGACTGTGACATTGTAAAACCACAGATTCAAAGAAAGGTGTGGATAAGAAGACTAGAAAAAAGAAAGGCTCAGTAAATTGTATTTACTTGATGCCCTTCCAATTGGGTCCAGCTAGCCTTTTGTCTAGAACTTCTTGGCTGACTGAAGGACCCAGGCGTACAGACTTCAACTGACAGGAAACCAAGTAGATGGTTCCCTCCCTGTGGGGGTGGGGGTCAAGTTTGTGGTCAGAAAACTTGGTGCTTTGTCTAATGCTTCTTTGTGGGCATGCTTCTCCTCCCCATTCTGTCTTCATCCCACATCAGTTCCAGTGGATGGGCTGAAAAATCAAAAATTCTTTGATGAACTTCGAATGAACTACATCAAGGAACTTGATCGTATCATTGCTTGCAAGAGAAAAAATCCCACATCCTGCTCAAGGCGCTTCTACCAGCTCACCAAGCTCCTGGACTCTGTGCAACCTGTAAGCAAATGATGGAGGGTGCTTTGTCAGGGAGAAGCAACTTGATAGAGCTAAGTGATCATATACTCTTCTAGGATCTGGCACCTCTTGTTGGGTGGTGCTTCCATTCTCCTCTGAATATGAATGTGGCCCAGGAAGCAAATGCAATGGAGAAGAAAGGAACATGGGTCACAATGCCCCTGGATGTTGTGAAAGAGGTGGAGGAATTGAGAACAGAGCAGTTGGGACTCAGGGAAAGGGCTTAGAGCAGATAAGTTCTCTAGGCAGACAAAACAGACCTAAATGTTTTTCCCCTCTTCCTTGAATCACTTTTGTATGTTTGTACGCGTGTGTGTATGTGTGTGTGTCTGTGTGTCTGTGTGAGAGAGGGAGGAAGAGAATGTAGGTGTGCACATGTGTGCATTCTCATGCACATGCTGGGAAGGAGGAACACACAGTCCTGAGTCAGAGAGCTTGCAGTTGTGTAAGAGATCTCTTGGGAGCCCCCAGTAACTCCCTGGGGACCATTTAGTGTATGCATGCGCAAACACAAACACGTAGAGATAGGGAGGATCGGGGCCAGGGAAGGAGGAAGAAATTAAAGGTGGGGGGAAGAGCCTGACTGAAGCCAACTCCTTGTCAAGCCTGTTTTCTCCCTCTTTATTGCTCCAGATTGCTCGAGAGCTGCATCAGTTCACTTTTGACCTGCTAATCAAGTCCCACATGGTGAGCGTGGACTTTCCAGAAATGATGGCAGAAATCATCTCCGTGCAAGTGCCCAAGATTCTTTCTGGGAAAGTCAAGCCCATCTATTTCCACACGCAGTGAAGCTTTAGAAGCCCCTGTCTTCTCACCACCACCACCACCACCCCCGCTCCTCTTTTCAGATATCTTCTGCCTGTTATAACTCTGCACTACTACTCTGCAGTGCCTTGGGGAATTTCCTCTTTTGATGTACAGTCTGTCATGAAGGTGTTCTTGAGTTCTATTTGCTGTACTTTCCCCCCTTCTTTTCCTCCTTTCCTTTTTTTCCTTTTTTTTTTTTTTTTTTTTTTTTTTTTTTTTTTTTTTTTTTTTTTTTTTTTTTTTTACCTCCCTGTCTGATCCTCCCATGGCACTTTCAGACTCTGCTCCCTGCCATGGCTCTTATCTGTGTTGTGAATGGTGTTGTATTTCTTTAATTCTGTGATGATCCTCATGTGGCCCAGTGTCAAGTTGTGCTTGTTTATAGCACTGCACTGTGTGCCAGCCACACAAACGTTTACTCACCTAATGCCACGGGAAGTTTAGAGAGCTGAGTATCTGGGAAAACAAAAATGAAAACAAACAACCATCCTGAAACCCCAAATCCTGTAGGGTTTCTTTTCCTCTTAAAGAGACAAACACAATTCCCCCAAAGAGGCCAACAGTGTGACTAGAATAAGGTGAAAATCGCAAGCCCATAGGGAGTCACTATTCTCGCGCCCCCCACCCCCAGCTCAGCCTCCCTGAGAGACTTTATTTTCTGCCAATGGCTATTGCCGTTAGAGGGCAGGATGACCCCAGAGATGAGTTAGGAGGGGAGAGACAGATTTAAGAGAGGACTAAGAGGAGAGGTGGATCACCAGTACCTGCCCACAGCGTTGGCCCCTGATGGCTAGACTGCTTAACTGCAGTCCAGTTCATCTTACTGAAAATGTGCTTCTTGTTTGAAAATGTGTCTGCATGTGAACGCCTCCCCTCCAACCAAGCCTTTTTCTCTCTCACCCTCTGCCTCCACCCTCAAATTGACTTTCAATAAGCTTTTCTAAGAGCTTTGAATTGAATGTTCTCTTTTGCCACAACTTGGCCACTTCCACTGAAGAGTCAGACCAGTAAGAAAGAAAGGAGAGATCTGACCCTTTGGAAGGCCTTTTCCAGAGCCAGGTCTGCTTTCCCATTTGTGGGTCAGGGAAGAGGTTGGGGCTGGAGTCAGAGGAAAAAGAATCGATACATTGATTGTTTTCCTGCTTAGGACACTGAAGATTTGATCACTCTCTTCTCTTACCTTTAAAAGACCTGAATGTTTTCCGCTTGACTCCATATGCACCTGTGAGAGCTCCTTCTTACCTGTCCTTCAGTGGTTTGTGGGCCTGGACCTCACCAGACTGTATTACAGCCATATTGGTGATACTTGTCCATTTATTTGGGCACGTTCACAGACTCTGCTAAGAGCTGCTACCACCAAGAAAGCTAGCAAGCCAGCAGTCTTTATCTATCTCTAGATGCCAGTAGGCTCAAAGACTTCTTACCAGATATCTTTCATCAACTCTTAGATCTCTGGAGCCCTTAGACAAACTGGAAAGAAGGCATCGATGGGATTGGACAAGCTGGGCATCTTGCCCTTGTACCCTAGAGATGATACCTTCCCACCAAGTGGAGAAATATTTACTTCTTCCTTCAGAGCAGCTAAAGGGGCTATGCAGGTCAGGGTTAAAGAGAAAACTCAATTACCAGGGTGAGAAGAATGAAGGCGCTAGAACCAGAAACCCTGTATATGCTGTTGTTGCCACCTAGCGTGTCCACCTGCAGAAGTCCTGGGAAGAAGAGAGAAGAAATAAGAGGAGACTGACTACTAAACTAAAGTCTTCAAAGGCAAAATCTAAAGCCAGATGGGCACCATCTGGTCAGTTTATGCATCATTCTCCTCCACTGCTGATTCTGGGCTCTGACGTTGGCCATACTCACTCAGACCCCCCCCCCCCACCTTTGTTACTGCCTCTCAGCCAGAGGGAGACTGAAACATTTATACTACAGAACCATGACCTCCTTTGGAAAGGTCTGGTTGGCATGGCTCCAATGGGCTGCCATCCATGAACTCAGGGTGTGCTCCTGGAACACTGGTTTCATATGGTCCTTTGGCACACCTCTGTTTTGCTGACTTTGCCCCTCGCCCCCAGTCCTGAGTTCAGGGGGAATGTCCACCTACTTTCTCATCTTGGCAACTGCTTCCTCACTTAGCTCTTATGTTCATCTGCTAAACACAAGAAATTAGGGGCCAGTTGCCAAGCTGCCCATTTCACTCTACTTATTGAGAAGGTAGTTTCTGAGTGACATGTTACTATCTACATGGGTTTCCTCCCCTGGTTTCTGTGTTGATATTAATAGCAAAATGAACTTGCAAAACAGCTTCTTTAAATAACAAGAGACAGGGGAACCTAAGATGGGTGATACACCAATCCAAGACTGCTGGACAAAACTAAAGCTGACAGGTTCTCTTTCTGAGGTAGGATAGATGAATTCTGTTTGTTTGTTTTTTGTTTTTTTTTTTTTAGGACATCATCATTTGGCTTATGTAAGCTCATGAGATTACTTCTGGCTGTTTTAAACAAAACAAATCAAAGAAAAAACAACCCATCACTGTTTTTAGTTACACTAGGTTATAGTTTAATAGTTCTTTTACATCTGTTTTAAAATGATTTTCATCTTTTATGGTACATGGATTTGATTATATCATTCTAATATCTCTCCTTGTAAATACTGGATGCTCTCCTTTTTATTTCTGTTGACTACCAAATTTTTCACCTTTATGGATTTCCCAATTGTGACTCTTGTCTTTATGAATATATATGTTTTGTATTTGTGAAAGCCAAAAATCAGTGAAACAGCAGTGTAATTAAAAGCAGCAACAACTAAATTATGCTGAATTTCCAAATGGCGAGACTAGGGAAAAAACAGCCTGAACCAGGGTTTAGGCCCAGTGTTTTTTTGCACTGGGGTTTCAGTGAGTGAAGGAGATCTTAGTTTGGCTTTGTTCTCCCACAGAAAAAAGGGGATTTTTTTCCTTTTGGCCATTGATGTTCTAGCCAGTGTAATTGACAGAAGTCTCATTTTGCATGCACTCTGCTGTACAGAGTTAATGTGGTTGGTACACTGTACTCACCTGTGAAGGATTGGCCACCTAGATCCATTCACCTGATGAATGGAAAGATGAGGATCCCTCCCAGACAAGTAATGGTAACTATCTCCAAAGAAGTCTGCAGTGCTCAATGGGGATAGAATGAGGAAGAGAAAAAGAAGGAGCACCAGGGAGAATGCCCCATCTGTGCTGCCAGAGAGTCACAAACTCTGTGGTCAAAGAAAACAGTCTTGTGGCAGTTTCAGCTCTTGTTCATTTGGCAGCTCTTCTGGGCCTGGCCTCTGAGCTGAGATGAGGGTTGGGTTCTTTGTTCCATAGCTTATCTGTGCCACAGACAATACCATTGTTCTTGGAGAGTTCGTTATTTTTTTAATGAGAATGGAATTTTTCAAAGAATTCTGTCATTTATCTTTGAAAAAGAAAATCAGTAATACATATATTTTTATATATGTTCACTGGCATGAAAAAAAAAGAGAAAAAAGCTTTGCTTTGTCCTTTGGATAGTTGCTGAGGTGATTTCAGGTTGAGAAATAATGTGCTGATGCTAGAGTCCCTCCCTGTCCATATTCTACTTCTAAATACATATATGCATATATAGCAAGAGGTATTTCTATTTGCACTTTAAGAGAAAGTAGTTTCATCATACACATGATAGTGACACTACACGAATGACCTAACTTTGAGCTTCGAGTAGCTTCTAAGAGTTTGTTTCATTAGCCACAGTACAGACATGGCCTTGCCCTCTTTGCTCTCTTGATATTCTGTGGGGCTCCAAAGCCCAAACCACTCCCCTCGACCCCTTCCCATCCCTGTGCCAGGATTGCACTTCACAAGACTCTGCAGACAGCCCTGTAACTATCCCTGTGTGGCTCTGGGGAAACAAGAGGCTGACTACTAATTATCTTGTGCCAGTTCCCCAGGTGAGAGGGCACTGGACCAAAAGAATGGCCTTTGTGCTCAACCCCCTTAAGGGGTCATGGGAACCAGGAATGCTAAAGCACAGGATCAGATCCCAAACTGAAAATCAAAATAAGCCATTTAGCATGTGCATTTTCTTGTAAAAGGAGGTTTATACCCCTGCTGCCTTTTATAGGCAGGTCTGTTTCTCACCACTAATCTCTTTGAAAATCTTTGAAAGCATTTAAAAAAAAAAGACAAAGAGATGAAAACATCACATTATGTAACCAAAGATTACACTGTATCTGCTAAGATACCAAAATTTAAGAGCATGGAGGGAGCAAACATTAGTGCCTCTTTGGTAAACTATCCAAAGACAGACTAAAGGACTTTGTTGTTCATTGACTTATAAGAGTTTGTGGGTTTTCCCCCAAACGATATACATGTTTAGCAAAGTGAAAGATAATTTTGAAAAAAACTGAGTTTATAGGTCCTTCACTAAGTGATTTTATAAGCATAACTAGCTTTCTTTTTCTCTAGTAGTTGCTGAGCAAATTCTTAAAGCTCCATTATTGCATGGTTGGAAATGGAGCTGTCTTGGCCACTGTGTTTGCTAGTTCCCATGTTAGCATATCTGAAGATGTGAAGCCCTTGATGAGAAGGGGAGCATTTAAAGGACTAGATTTTGCACTAAAGGGACAGCAGGCAGAAATTCTCATTTCTGCCCACTTTGGATGACACAAAAAGCTCTCTTGGGTTTAAGGCAGAAGGTTGAAATATATTGTAAATTAGTATTTGTATCCATGTTTCAAAATTGAATTATATATGTATAGATATAATGTGTTCTGACAGCTTTATCTTTCTCTGCACCTTTATATTTGGTTCCAGGTCATAACTGATACCATGTACTTATGAGAGAGGCTACAATGACACTTTGGAAGCCCTCTCAGAATGGACAAGATACCTGGGTTGATCAGATAGCTAAGAGATCTCTGCCTCTATTGGGGCCTTACCCATAGGGGAGGACAGGATAGGGTACATGATGTACTGCACTTTACTAGCCCAAGACAGATGAATGTGTAAAGGGTGGTGAAGATTCATTGGAATCAACTGGGATTTCCCATAGGGAAGGCCCAGGCTTGGGGCCAAAGGCCCACCCGAATGACTAACCAGTAGACCCCTAATGGGACCTGAGCGTTCGAAGAAGGAAGAACATTCTTTGTTCTTCAACATCCTTGTGAGAAAAGGGCAGTTTCCTACACTTGGGAACCTGGAGCAAGTGCTCCGAATTTTACACAATTCACTCACCTATGATTGAGGTGCTCTTGCTACTGGGTGTCTGTGTGCTCTAATTTTGGTTTTGGATATGTTCTGTAAAGATTTTGACAATGAAAATATGTTTTTATCTGTTACAAAACTGTCAGTGTACTTACTAGAAGTTGTATCTCTGTAGATGCAGGTCCATCTCTGCCCCTGGGTAGGGATGTTTGGCTTCAATTAAGAAACTGACACTGGGGTCTGCTGCCCAGAGCCTCCCAACCATAAACCATTTCTAGGTGAAGGCAGAAAACTCTACATTAGTCACTCCTGCTTTTCAGATGCTTAAGCTGAGGTACCAAGCCACTTGGAATGTTCCTTCCCCCAGAAATTAGTGATAAGTTTTCCCCATTTAGCAGGTAGACATCATTTTAAAGGGAAAAGCAGCCTTGGCACAGTTTTGATTTATCCCCATTTGATGTAGCCAGAAAGTAGGTAATATGCATTGATGGGTTACCAGCCCCAATTCAGTATAGTGGGGGTACTGAACCCTTTCTTTACCTCACTTGTCTCTTAGCCTTTTATGGAATTAAATGCAAAGCTATGGACTGAGTAGTCCTGCTAGGCTAGAACAGTCCCCACATGTACTAATTGATGAGGCTGTCTATCTCATGGCTGCAGATTCCATGGGCCCCCAAAAACTGAAACACACACATACCCCAAAGGAAAGAAGTTCCTAATGTTGTTGCTGCCCGGGTGGTGCCCTCCCTGGCTGCTGCTTTACATTTTGGGACTCTGTTCCCCTGCACTGCAGGCAGGCCAGGCCTGCAGTCTTTCCCAACCTTAGCCCTTGGTGCTAACTGTCCTGCAGTGAAGTGCCTGTGGGATTGTCCTGTCCCATAAGCTCCTCAGGTGCTGAAAGTAGCCACCACTGGGATAACCCAAGCTAACAAAAGAGTCCCCTCACCGTTCAGTGACACCTTTCTGCTTTCCCCTAGACTGGAACGTTGATTAGGGAGTGCCTCAGATGTGACATTCTTGTGCTGTCCTTGAGATTAATTTGGCAGCAAGAGGGAGCAGACAATGTAACCAGATGTAAGAATTAATTTTCAATGTTGAGGGAAAAAAATAAAGAAAAAAAGAAAGCATCATATAAAGATGTTTTTAAAAAGAAACATTAATTTTGCTTGAAAGTTCTGATGGGGCTTAAAAAGTTCTTTTGACTGGTTCTTAGAGCGGCATTTGGCCTCCACTGGGTAGCAGGACCAGCCCCAAGCTCTAGTGCTCTGTTCTTTTTTTGTAATCTTGGAATCTTTTGTGGCTCTAAATACAATTAAAAATGGCAGAAACTTGTTTGTTGGAATACATGTGTGACTCTGGGTTTGTCTCTGTCTCTGCTTTCAGAAATAATATCCATTTGTAAAATACTGGCTTGCTGGTCTGCCAGTTAAAACTTGGCCACGGCCCCTGTTGTGGCTGCAGGCTCAAGTTATTATTAACAAAGAGACTCAAGAAAAGCTGCTAATGTCCTCTTATCATTACTGTTAATTTGTTAAAACATAAAACCATCTAAAATTTCAGGGGAATGTCATCAGAGATTTTTAATTAGCTCTTTTTTATTGGCTGTCTTTATTGAAGTCAAGAGTTGGTACCATGCCCAGTGGCCTTTTATGCTATGTTGATTTTCACATATTTTAAAAAATCTTTGCACAAGGGTTATAAATATGCCCTGAGTTGGCCCTAGAATAAGTTGAACTGAGACCACCAAAATATCAAAGAGTCTGGGCTAAGAAAGCACAAACGGACCCTGATGACCCATTACAACCTTGCATCAAACCCTGAGCTTGTCAACCAGTGGAAATACACACAAAACCCAGCTGTTAACCCTCATCTTCATCCTTATGGGAACATAAAATGATTGGGAGCTTCACTGCCCAGTTCTTGCCAAGCTTCAGATAAGGAATGGGCATGTTCATATTCTCACTGTTTTTCCAGAGCTCTATCGTCCTTGACCACCCAAGTAAAATCTGAACCAGCTCTCTTTGATGTTTTTAAGGGTTTAGGCAAGGTGGCCTCCTGTCTCCTCCCAGCTTGGATACCAAAATGAGATCCCAGGTTGAATTTCTGAGCTTAAGATATAGACCATCAATGAGGTGTGACAGATGCATTAAGGAATAATATGAAAGCTCCCTGTGCCTCAGTGTCCTCCCTAGAACAGGGATTGTCACCATGTCTCTCAATGGGCCCAGGCTAGGGATTCACTGAGAATGTGTGTGACCCAGCTGGTGAGACTATTGCTCTTGCTTTGTTCCCTATTAAAATGTGAGAACCCCTGAACAGGATCCCAAGTTGAGATATATTTGTCATTGGCCACCTCAGAGTGGATAGCTTTCTCAAATTATTCCTGAACACAGTGCTTGATGGAGAGAAGAAGAAAACAAGAGATTTTGCTGATGTGTGTGTCTAAGTAATAGAGAATGTGTATGCTTGTGGGTTGGTTATGTGTGTCAGAGCCTGCCTCTATAAGACCCCTCTGACCACCATTGTTTGGTACTCTTCTTTTGTACCCACAGAGAGTGGTCTAACAGCCACCCTACTTGGTTTTATTAACCACTCAGTTCCTGCCTAAAGTAACAAGGTTGTTAGCTTCCACCATACATTTTCCAAGGGATAGCAGAACACAGAGGTCAGGGGAACAAGGATATTTGGTGTACTAAAGGGAGCCCAGAGGCTCCAATATATGGTCCAATATATGACTTGCTCATAGTCATATAGCTAGTGTATAGATAGGATTCTGACCTGCTGATTTACTTGCTATATGGTACTGAGCAACTCTTTGCCCTTTTCCAGATCTTAGTTTTCTCATCTATGAAATGAGTGTATCTAAAAATGTAGAATAAGACTGAATGAAATGGGAAGCCCCTTCCAATATCGAAATTGTGCTTATTGCAAACTACAGTAGTAACACCTTTGTTAATCATGACATAAAAGGGGAAAGGAATGGCTCTTCATTATCCCCAAGAGACATAGTTTGGGAACTAAAATCCCCATATTTGTACTCAACAAAAAGTTAATGAACACCTGGAGAGAAGAGGGTCAAAACAACATTTGAGTCCTGTGTTACAGATGCTGTCAACCCCTTGATTGATCGGGAAAGGGCTCAAAAGTGAAATAATTTGTTTACCATGTAGATGATCTCATAAGTAGCAGAGATACTTAGGAGTTAAGTAAGCCACAGTCCATGCTTTCAGTGAGTTTACAGCCTATTAAGTGCCTTACGCCAGGCCAGTCTGGGGCTTTAACTTATCACATCTAACTTCCAGCCTTCTCACATCCGTCCCTCAGACAAGATTAAGCTACCTTTCATTGATAATTGCTGCCTTTTAAAACTAGAAGGGGTTTTAGCAACTAGCCCAAACATTCTTCACATGAGGCCAGGCCAAAAAATTATTGAATGTTATTGCGAATTAGGACCCTTGGCAAGGTTACAAGCCCTAAAACACCCAGCTTACCGTCTCTTCATATGCCTGCAGGCAGCATGCCTGGGTGGCAGGGCACCTGAGAATCTTTACCATCCCTTTGCACACTGGTTCAGACCCCTGATGAGAGAGCCTCTGCTTCTCATCTGTTTTTCCCATGTATACAGTTCAGGGATCTCTATTCCAACCATGGCACGTACTTCACCTACCATCCACTCCAAGAGGTTTTCTTCATGCCATTGTTGAGGGTGGGATGAGAAAAGGAGAGAATTATTGGGAAAGCTGGAGAAGTAACTGTAGAAGCCACGAGAAAAATTTTAAATGACAAAATATGACAAAATAGGTTTCTGAGTTAACAGGCAGATGCAGATGATTCAAATTCTCAGAATCTCCTGCCACCATTTCTTCATGCCACAACTTCCCTTCTTCCTTCAACTACTTCCCCAGGGTACTTCAAGCAAGGACAAGGCCATTTGGGAAACTTGGACTGGCTGCCAACCAGGAAAACTGTACCAAGAAAGTCAACTTAAGCCAGACTCTATGCAAATAGCCGTACCCTTCCCAATCCCCATTGGGCACTTTGAATCTCAGATCAAAATAGGCCAGCAGAGCAGCAGATGCTGCGAGAGGCACATCACCTGCCACCTGGATCATGACACTTGTCCCCAAAGGAAGTAAGGCCTTAAGGCCTTTTGATGCTTATACATAGGGCTAAGAGTGGGTATGAAACTTCTGAAAGAACCTCACCACCTCAAAAGACTGCAAGGATTCTTCACAGAGGCACAATATCCAATTATTCCCTCATTCACTTGTTCTTTCATTTATTCACAAACTATTTGTACAACCATTATGTATCCTACACAGGAGTAAGAGAGACATGGTTTCTGTCCTCATGGAGCTTCCAGAATAGTGAGAGAGACAAAAACACAGACGATTGTAATATAATGTAATGGGTACTGTGGTGAGGGAAGTTCAAGGTTCTGTTGGGGTACAGAAGAAAAAATGCCTCTCATGGAGTAGTGGGAAGGTCTAATTGGAAGCCTTCTTAGAGCAGCCTAGGCTATGACCCAAGTTGAATGAAGATGGGCCTGAGGGTAGAGAAAAATGTATTCTTAAGGCAAGAGATAGCAGCAGCCTTGTTAGTGAAACTACAAATAGTTTAGCCTGAGGGAAAAGTTGGAAGAAGGTTGTGGCTGTGAGAGACCAAGGAAGAGTGGAGGCACAAGCAAAGCCAATGAAGGCCTATGTGTTAAAGAGTTTGTACCTTTACCTCAAGTTTAAAGGGAAGCCATAGAAATCCTTGGCAGCATTTCAATTCACAGAACTTATGATCTCATATGAACCTCACAACATCCTGTGGTGGCAGGCAGGTCAGAGAAACGAATAGTACACTGAATGTTAACTAACTCAAATTTGGATAAAAACTTTAAAGAATAATAGTAATATTTTAACTAGTGTGATAGTAAAGAATCCACAGCCAGAAAGAAATGAAAGCAGAAATTCTGGAGGTAAATGAGTGTCAAAGCCAAATGTTACCCTGAGAAGACTGAATTTCTGTATTGATGACTATAAGAGGTGAGAGAAAAAGGAGAGAAACACCAGGACTTGCCCAAGATGGGAAATGTTATAGGAAAACTCCATATAAGGCTGGTACCCTAAAGGGGTATACCCTCAATGTAAAAGTAAAGAAAAATTAATCTGTCTCACAAAAGGAGATAGCAAGAAAACTTGCCTCACTTGATCTTGGCACTGGGTGAAGAAGAAAAATAAACCTCTCATGAGAATGTGTAGCCATAGGTGGTCCACATAGAGTTTTGTAATCCTAATTCAACATGTATGAAGTCTGAAAAACTAGAAGCTGAGATCTCAGATCAGCAGTTCCCACAGGTGATGACAAAGGCAAATCCCCTGAAAGAATACATTCAGGCCTCAAAAATTCCTATATATAATGGTCCAAAGAAAAAGAGCATCTCATGGTCAAAAGTTACACACACGCACACACAAAATAAGATACCCTGAAAAAGTCCATAAAAACAATAAGCATCAGAATCAAACCCACAGGGACGCCTGGGCGGCTCAGTGGTTGAGCGTCTACCTTTGGCTCAGGGCATAGTCCCAGGGTCCTAGGACTGAGTCCTGCATCAGGTTCCCGGCAGGGAGCTTGCTTCTCCTTCTGCCTAGGTCTCCGCCTCTCTCTGTCTCTCATGAATAAATAAAAATTAAGTCTTAAAAAAAAAAAGAATGAGACCTACAGACCAAAGAATGTAGAACCATCACAAATAAAATATAAAGTTAACTTCATTTAAAGTGATTAAAGATATTTATAAAATGCTTGAAATATAAGCAAGGAGCAAGAAACTATGCAGAACAACCAAGCCAAATTTTTCAAAATGTGAAAAAGAATAAAATAGAATCTCTAGAACTAAAACATAGGTAGTAGAATCAAATATAACTGAAGAGAGAATTAGGAAAATGAGAGATATGCAAACAAATTACCCATAGTGTAGTATTGAAAGACAATAAAATACAGACTCATATGTATATAACATTTTATCCATTAATCTGTTAGTGGACACTTAGGTTGTTTCCAAGTCTTAAGTATTGTACATAATGCTGCTATGAACGTGGGGATTCAGATATCTCTTCAACAGAGAATTTTGTTTCCTTCAGATATGTTCCAGTAGTGCAATCACTAGATCATATGGTAGTTCTATTTTGAATTTTTTTAAGAATCCCCATACTGTTTTCCATAGTGGCTATACCAAATAACCCCACCAATACAGAAGAGTTCTCTTATCTCTGCATTCTTGTCAGCATTTGTTTTACCTGTCTTTGATGATAGCTATTCTAACAGGTATTAAAATGAAGTGATATCTTATTGTGGTTTTGACTTGCATTTCCCTAATGATTAATGGAGTTCAGCACTTTTTCGTGTACTTGTTGTTGGACATTTGTACATTTTCTTAGGAAAAAAATGTCTATTCAGGTCATTGGCCCATTTTTAACAGATTATTTGGGGGCTTTTTTGGGTTTTGTTCATTTATTTGTTGCTATGGAGTTGTAGTGTTCTTTATACATTTTGGATATTAACCCCTTATCAGATATATGGTTTAAAAATACATTTTTTATTCCATGGGTTGCCTTTTTATTTGTTCCTTATTTCTTTTGCTGTGCAGAAGCTTTTTAGTTTGATGTGGTTCCCATTTTTTTTTATTTTTTATTTTGTTCCTTTTGCCTCAGGTGTTGTATCTAAAATATCATTGCCATAACCAATGTCAAGGAGCTTTTTTCTTATGTTTTCTTCTAGGAGTTTTACTGTTTATAATCTTATGTTTAAGTATTTAATACATCTCAAGTTAATTTTTGTGAGCAGTGTAAGATAGTGGTCTAGTTTCATTCTTTTACATGTCAATATCCAATTATTCCAGCACCATTTATTGAAGAGATTGTCTTTTCTCCATTAAGTATTTCTTGGCTCCTCTGTCAAATATTAGTCTACTGTATATGCATGGATTTATTTCTGCATTCTCAATTCTGTTCCATTGGTCTGTGTGTCTGTTTTTATGCCAGTACAATACTGCCTGTTTTGATTATTATAGCTCTATAATATAGCTTGAAATCAAGAAGTGTGATGCCTCCTGCATTGTTCTCCTTTCTCAGGATTGCTTTGGCTGTTTCTGGTCTTTTTAAAATTTCATATAAGTTTTAGGATTGTTTTTTTCTACTTCCATAAAAAAATGCCATTGATAGAGATTATATTGAATTTAGTCTATAGATGGCTTTGGGTAGTATGGACATTTTAACAACATTAATTCTTCCAACCCATGGACATGAGATACCTTTCCATTTATTTATGTCTTCTTAAATTTCTTTCACTAATGTCTTGTAGGTTTTTTGTTTGTTTGTTTTTGTTTTATTCATGAGAGACACAGAGAAAAGCAGAAACATAGGCAGAGGGAGAACCAGGCTCCTTGCAGGGAGCCTGATACAGGACTCAATCCCAGGACCCTGGGATCATGCCCTGAGCCAAAGGCAGATTCTCAATCACTGAGCCTCCCAGGCGTACCTTTCTTGTAGTTTTTAATGTAGATATCTTTCACTTCCTTGGTTAAATTTATTGCTAAGTATTTTATTGTTTTTGATGCTATTGGAAATGGGATAATTTTCTTATTTCTTTTTCATATAATTCTTTGTTAGCATATAGAAACACATTTTTGAATGTTAATTTTCTACTCTGAAACTTTAATGAATTCATGAATTAGATGTAACAGATTTTTGGTGGAGTCTCTAGGAATTTCTCTATTTAAAATTGTATCATCTGCAAAGAGAGATAATTTTACTTCTTTGCTTCTAATTCAGATGCCTTTATTTCTTGTTCTTGCCTGATTGCTCTAGTGAGGACTTTTAGTACTAAGTTGAGTGGTAGTGAGAATAAGAGTGGTGAGAATGGGTACCCTTTGTCTTGTCCCTGATTTTAGAGGAAAAACTTTTAACCTTTCAGCATTGAGTATGATGTTAGCTGTAGACTTGTCATATAAGCCTTTTTTATGTTCAGGTACATTCCTCCTACATCTTTCATATAAGAATTGTTAAGAGTTTTTGTCATGAATGGATGTTGAATTTTGCTCACTAACTTTAGACTTTATTAAGTATCCACATAATATTGTTAAAATAACCAAAGTTTGAATGTCAAAGAATGGAAATATATATACTAGGCAAATACCAACTAAAGAAAGCTTTTCTGTTTATATTAATAACCAACAAAATAAACCTATGACAAAAGCATTACTGTAAATATATAATAAATTTGTGATGATAGAATGTCCAGTTTATCAGGAAGATAACATTATTTTAAATGTGTATGCTTCTCATAACCAAGTCTCAAAGTATATAATGCAAAATGTGAAACTAAAACTGACTGTTGAACAATGCAGGGGATAGGGGTACTGCCCCTCTATGCTGTTGAAAATTCACATATAACTTTTGACTCCCCCAAAGCTTAGCTACTAATAGCCTATTGTTGACCAGAAGCCTTACTGATAAACATGAACAGATTCACACATATTTTATATATTGTATGTATTATATGCTGTATTCTTACAATAAAGTAAGCTAGAGAAAATAAAATGCCAAGAAAATCGTAAGGAAGGGAAAATATTTTTACAGGATTATAATCCACATATAAGTAAAAAGCCCATATATAATATACTTATGCAGTTCAAACCCATGTTGTTTAAGGAAAAAGTTAACAGACTTTACATTATACGGGGAGATTTTAACATATTTCACTCAGGAATTGATAGATTAAGAAGACAAAAAAAAGGTAAGTGTATAGATTTGAACAGAAAAATTAAACAAGCTTTTTTTTTCTTTCATATATGGAACTTTAGACCCAACACTGGAGAATGCATATTCTTTTCAAGCACATATAGAGCACTTTTGAAAATGGTCCATGTGCTAGGTCAGGAGCCAGAAAAATTATAGCCCTTGGGCAAAATCCAACCTGCTACCTGATTTTGGTTTTCCTTTTTCAATAGTTTTATTAAGATATAATACCACACATTTCATTCATTTAAAGAGTATAATTCTGTAACTTTAATTATATTTATTGAGTTATGCATCCATTAATAGTCAACTATAAAATACTTTAATTACTCCAAAAGGAAACCCCATATCTCTTAGCCTCTCACCCTCCAGTCTCTCCATACCTACTTCTCTCAGCCCTACGCAACCATTAATCTACTTTCTGTCTCTACAGATTTGCCTGTTCTGGACATTCCATGTAAATGGAATTTTAAAGTATTTGTCCTTTGTGACTGACTTCTTTCACTCAGCCTACTGCTTTCAAGTTTCATCCATGATCTAGCCTGTGTCAGCATGTCATTATTTTTATTGCTAAATAATATTCCATTGTATGGACATACTACATTTTGTTTATCCATCCATCATTCGATGAACAATTGGGTTGTTTATATGTTCTAGCTATTATGAATACTACTATTACTACTATTAACATTCATGCACAAGATTTTGCCTGGACATCTGTTTTCATTTCTTTTGGGTGGATACGTCAGAGTGGAATTTCTGAGTCACATGACAACTATGCCCAGTTAATGGTAACTTAATTTGGTTGATTCCAAGCCCTCATTTATTTTCTTTACCTTTCTTTCTCATTTTGTCTCTTTTTTTGTCTCTCTCTTCCTATCTCTGTCCCCTCTCTCTGTTGCTTTTTCTACCTCATACCCTTCTCTTTCTTCTCTTATTCTGTCTTTTCTTTCTCTCTCTCTATTGCTTTCCCTTCTCCTGATGCTCTTATTCTTTCTCATTTCTATGCTCCATTCCTTTTTCCCAGTTGAGTTTCTTTCAGTCTCTCAAATCTCAGTCTCTCTCTCTCTCTCTCTCTCTCTCTCTCTCTCTCTCTCTCCCTTTCCCTAATCTTCATCTCTGAGCTCTCCTTTAAGCTCTGGCTAATTTCTACAAAGTACCAGTACAAAACAATCCAAATAACGCAGTTAGATTTATTATTATTATTGTTATTTTATTTTAAATTCCAGTAATTTAAATATCATACAGAGTGATATTAGTTTCAGGTATACAATATAGTGATTCAACAACCCAGGGCTAATCATGACAGTACCTTCTTAGTCCCCATTACCTATATTACCCATTGCCTCCACTCACCTCAACTCTGGTAACTAGAGTTCTCTATGGCTGAGTCTGTTTCTTGGTTTCTCTCTCTCTCTTTTTTTCCCCTTTGTTTATTTTCTTTCTTAAATTCCACATATAAGTGAAATCCTATAGAAAAAGTTAAAAATAGAACTACCCTACAATCCAGTAATCCCGCTACTGGGTATTTACCCCCCAATACAAAAACACTAAATCAAAGGGATACATGCACTCCCATGTCTATAGCAGCATTATTTATTTTTTAAAAGTTTTTTATTAAATTCCAGTTAGTTAACATACAATGTAGTATAATTTTCAGGGGGACAATATAGTCATTCCACACCTTCATAATATAGTAACATTATTTACAATAGCCAAATTATGGAAGAAGCCCAAGTGTCCATCAACTGATGAATGAATAAAGATGTGGTACAGATACACAATGGAATATTATTCAGCCATAAAAGGAAGAAATCTTGCCATTTACAAAAACATGGATGGAGCTAGAGAGTGTAATGGTAAGCAAAGTAAGTCAGTCAGAGGATGTAGTTAGTTTTGAATTGTTTTAAGGTCAGTGTGTAGATCAAATAGATCCAAAATTTGCCTTAAATATTCCAATTCAACAAGTATTTATAGACCACCAACTGTATCAGATATTATGCTTGATTTCATTATGCATAATTTTATTGACTCTTCACAACAAATTTGCAAAGAAAGAAGGGACTATTATTCCCATTTTACAGATGAGAAAATTGAACAGAAAATTGAGGTTTGGGGTAGAAAAGGAGGCATGACTAAAATTGCTAGAATTAAGATTTGTTTCTGGTTCCAATGTCCATGCTATTATTACTGTACCAGGCTGGGAGTGATTAACTCCTATCCCTAGAGTTTGAAATTAAGAGTAGGAGTGGAGGGTAGGTGTCAGAAAGTGTTGGAAGGTAGAAAATATCCAGCTGGTTATAAGTCCTAGCTCTCCACTTGTCCAATTTTCCACCCAAATTTGCTACACTCTTGACATCTTTCTCAGACATTTTCCTGCCACAGACCCTGAGCCTGTCTTAATCAAAGTGGAGAGAATCTTAGAATTTTTGTACCTTTCAGTCAATGCAGTCTGGAAAGAAGTTATATTCTTCAGACCTGGTACCTGGCATTGGGTTACTATATTGTGTCTACTGCTTCCGCCAGTGTTCTTTGCTGCTAATTGAATGACACTTGGTGAGTTAGGAGTGAGACATAAGCATCTTTGTAGCCCTTAAGCTTCAATATTCTATTCCCTCACTTCATGCTTATCCAGTGCATAAGCTTGGTTTCCTGCCTGGTTATCCTGTTTCATGTAGCTCTAGTCCTGGGGCTCTTCGCCACCTCCCACTTCAGCTTTACTCCTTTAGGGGCAGGTTCCACTCATATGCCTCTCTTCCATAACCAAATCTCATATTACTAATCATGTGAGTGATAAAGTAGCCCCAATTCTTCCCTGCCTCATCCTGCCCTGGATGGGCTACTTATATCCACTTACAGTCGGGATAGTCTTCCCCTATGCGATTTTCTCTCCACTAGGCCCATGTTACCAAGGACTTAAGGCCCCTGGAATTCTTATAACTGAGTCATGAAAAAAATCAGAGTTTAGCCTTAAAATGAAGGCCCAAGCCTGGTCTCCCCCATCACATTATCTTACTTCTACAGCTACAATCCAGAATGGAATTAATTAGGTAGTACACATTTTTCAGGTACAGCATAACCTTTCCATGGGGAACTCTGACTGACAGATTCTAATTTATAAGCTTTATTCTGGTGCATAGACAAACACTGCAGTGCTCAGACTGTATCTTTTGAAGGTTATAGCATTTAGACACCAAAGCTCTTAATTTTATTGGAAATGACAGAAAAATGTCATACAAATATTTCATTTTGAGGCATAATAATTCCAACACACACCTCTTACTGCAGTAATTGCTACCCACCCACTTGCATTATGATCTGAGAGTCAGTCACAGGAGGCCCCAGCTCCCTGTTATGTCTGTTTTCAGTGTCCCAAGGCAGCAGAAGTAGGCTTCCTCTCCCTCCATGATGGTTTGCATAATGAGCCCTTTTGGATGCAAATTTAGTATTTTGGTATATTCAGTGTAAACACAGAAGTGTCTAACAAATATAATGGAGCTATTGAGCCGTATTCTTAGCCAAGAGTCCCTGCTGGGCTGACTGGCAGAAGTACCCTGATCATACCAGCATTTAAGGAGTAAGTGTTGCCTAGAAGGAAAAGAAGGAAGAGAAATGAATATACACAGGGGCACTCACATTTTGATACTAACAGAGTGAGGGTAGACAACTGGGGATCCCAAGAAGGAAACTGGACAGAGAACTCCAGTGAGAAAGGCTGAAAAGTGAACTTAGGAGAAAAGACTATGCTGGTTAAAGCAGAAATGAGATGAGAACAGAATGTGAAATAGAGTGGAGCATGTGTGTCCGGGAAAGACATGAACTGGGAAAAACACTGGGCATGGTGACTCGAGAAAATAGTGTACAAATCAGAGGTGGAAGAACTGCCTCGAGGTTGGGGGCAGTTGTAGCCACAATCCTGGTGCTGGCATCCAAACATCCTGGAAGGAAATATGTTTCTTTAAAGATGAGGGGAAGAGGGAGTTATCCTCAACACTGAACTAAAGACAGAGGAAATGAGAAAGCAGACTTTAATGTCATTATAGCCAGAAGTTTGGGTTGAATTCTCTTTCAGAGTGAATACATGTGGGTCACCACAAGGAGAGAATTTGTCTTTTTTTTTTTTTTTTTGAGAGGGAGAGAGGGGAGGAAGGGCAGAGAGAGAAACTTAAGCAGGCTCCATGCCCTGTGCCCAGTACCTGCTTCCCTCTGTCCCCTGCCCCACAGGGCTCGATCTCACAACTCTGAGATCATGACCTGAGCCAAAATTAAGAGTTGGATGCTTTACCAACTAAGCCATCCAGGCACCCCTCAAAAATTTGTCCTTCTTAGTGCAAGAGGCCCTGATTTTAGCCACCAAAACTCTGGTCAAAGAGGAGTTTATGAATAAGGTTTTAGGGAGCCAAGTGTTGAAGAGAAAAGGGATGGGAAAGATTTCCTAATGTTTTATTTCCATATATATCCTTCCATTTTAAGACTCCTAGTAGTTTTCATCATAATCAGACATGCCTGAAATTATCACCAGATGACTATGGTGGATGTCACTTTGTCTCTATGACCCTCAGTTTCCCTTCCGCAAACTGAACATAATTTCACAATGTTGTCATTGAGGTATCTCAATAGGTGCTAAGTGAATTTAATGCAGCTCTGACTCTCTCCTGTTGGCCACAAGAGGGTAGACACAGCAAATCTCAAGATTATAGCACCACTTACCCTTTGCTGCTGGGTGGTCTGGGCCTTGGGCCAACTGGCTCTTCCATTAGACAAGTGGAGCAAGGGTCTGGTCTGGTGACCCCTGCCAGATTGAGCATAGTATGGATGACAGGGAAATGGAAAAATGACCAAAATTAGACTATTCTCACATGGAAGTGGAGAGGAGATGGCAGCTACAAGGATGCTCAATGCAACTGAGAGGTCACCTATTACCAGCTCCCCATCTTCACAATTTCCTGCACTGAAGTAGAAAGTGTCTTTGATCTCAGTCAGGTGAAAGCTGTCCCTCTCTGAATCATTTAGGTTTTCTAATACTTGGCTCAACTCCCTCCATTGTTCCTTTCTCCCTCTCTTCCACTTTCCTGCTTCTATCCCCACTCATTGGAATAGCTATGAGAACAATCCTCTGTGGGGCTCTGCCAAGCCTCCAGATTTTCATTCTTTGTACCAACATTTATGGTTATGTTAGGGAGATACATGGCTTCAAACCTCTTCACTTGTCTTTTTATCCTAGACTTTAGTAAATGAAGGGGAGCAGCAGGGACTAGAATTTGTTGAATCCTAAGCATATGCTAGATTCACTGCCAAATACATTTATTATCTCATTTAATTAGTTCAAAGGTCTTATAACCACTTACAGATGAGGAAACTAAGGCTGAGAGGAAGGTTATATACTCATGCAAAATCACATAGTTAACTATGTGAAGCAACAGAGACTTTGGCTTTCTGTTTCCAAATCCAATGCCCTTGCCACTATGAGCACCTCTAAGAAAGCCTAACCCTCTGCCTCCACCTCTATCAAATCTATGTGGCAAAGATTCCTCTTCTTGTTTTATATATGTGTAGGCCACCACATGTGGTAGAGATGAGGAAACATTTATAAGTGACTTCCACTCACACTCATACTAGGCATTCTTTTAGTTGTCATGCCTCATCCCAGGTAATCAGGGAGAAGGTACTGATGACTCCTGTTTTCATTGTCATTCTATGGATCTTTGAGCCTTTCAGCATCTTCCTGAATACAGAACCTTCCTGGCCTAAACCAGATGCCCCCTCCATTCTTTCTTATTCATATCCTGATGCCACTACTCCCTGGTAGGACCAGTTCTTACCCTTATTCTTAGCCTAGAGTCCTCTCGTAGGAGGACTGGCAGAAACACCCTGATTGTTCTAGCCTGGATAAGGTAAATGCTGCCTGGAAGGAAAACAAACTTAGTCCTGTACCCATGGATGCCAGAAATAGAACCTAAAGATGCACACCTCATGCCTCTCATTACTTTCCCTGTATAAAGCTAGTCAGGATTTTTAATAAGATAGGCCACCAAAGTCGACTGATTTTTGCTATTTGGCTGTGGCCTGGACCAAATCTGCACCTTGAAAAGATGGTGAGCCAGCCAGGCCAGAGAGCTTGGCCACAGCTGCTCTGGGTGCCCATAACCTGTGCCTGGCCCATTCCCTAGCCCTGCAGTTTTATTAGCTTCATTTTTATGTGCTTTTTAACTCTCTGAATGCAGCCAAAACCAACATCAAATAACATTAGGGAACACAAGGTCATGATTCCCCCAACCTCCAGTGCTCAGCCCCCCAAATCACTCAGGAGCAGGGCAGGCAGAATGTGCTATAGTTTTCTTCTTGCTTGTCTTTTCAGAGGGTGGGGGAGGAATGCTGCTGCTCTGTGAGGCTATTCTCAGACACTGCTGCCTCAGAATTCACTGTGAGACATACTTCGGGTCACCATAACCCAAGAAGCAGAAGGAAGGAAAAAGAGGGGGGAGAAAGAAATCCCAGCCAGCAAGCAATCCTCAAATCTTTCTCTTCGAGGCCACAAGTACTGGGCCTAATGGTCCTGGCCAGTGCCTGCTGGAAGGGATAGTTGGAGAAACCAGTCCTTGCCTCTCTGCCTCCTTACCTCCCTCCCCCAGTTCTTCCTCTTTCCTTTCTTATTTCCTTCCAGGGCCAGCTAGGAGCAAGCATTCCAATAGGCCTCCCAGATGGGCTGAATATCCCAGTCACCCCAAGAGATTCACTTGTCCCTTCTCTTGAGCTCTTAGGTAGGGAAGCCAAGAGCCGCAGACAGGTCTGGGAAGTTTCCCAGCACAGCAAGCTCGACATTGGGCCTGAAACAAGATGCAGGAGCCAAACTGCCCCAACTGAAGGAGTTCCCCAGCCTACAGAAATTCAGAAAACAAGTTTAGATAATAGTTTTCCTCATTCATAATACTGGGACATAAGGACAGGACTCTAAGATTGACTGGATAGAGCCTTGGCCTCTCAGTCATGAGCCAGAGGTTCTAGTCCTGTGTGTTCTTGAAGTCTTTTTACTCTCTTGGTCTCAAAATCTTCCAGAAGCATAGCATACATTCTATTATGTAGCTTCTGAGTTTTTCTTGGCCCTTCCTATCGAGAATATTTAAAAGTTTAATATTTTCATCTGTGGATAATTATGAATTTATATTTGTCTCTATCTCCATCTATGAACCTATTTATATATCTAATCATCTACCTAACTACCTATCTGTCTGGGTTAAGCATAGTATTTAGAATTCCTTATGCCAGTGAAGAATAAGATCAATTAACTACATGGCAATTCCTCTTCTGATTGTAATCTCTCTCTTTTTTTTAATTGGTGTTCAATTTGCTAACATACAGAATAACACCCAGTGCTCATCCCGTCAAGTGCCCCCTCACTGCCCGTCACCCATTCACCCGCACCCCCCGCCCTCCTCCCCTTCCACCACCCCTAGTTTGTTTCCAGAGTTAGGAGTCTTTATGTTCTGTCTCCCTTTCTGATATTTCCTACCCATCTATTCTCCCTTCCCTTCTATTCCCTTTCACTATTATTTATATTCCCCAAATGAATGAGAACATATAATGTTTGTCCTCCGATTGACTCATTTCACTCAGCATAATACCCTCCAGTTCCACCCACGCTGAAGCAAATGGTGGGTATTTGTCATTTCTAATAGCTGAGTAATATTCCATTGTATACATAAACCACATCTTCTTTATCCATTCACCTTTCGATGGACACCGAGGCTCCTTCCACAGTTTGGCTATTGTGGACATTGCTGCTAGAAACATTGGGGTGCAGGTGTCCCGGCATTTCATTGCATCTGCATCTTTGGGGTAAATCCCCAACAGTGCAATTGCTGGGTCATAGGGCAGGTCTATTTTTAACTCTTTGAGGAACCTCCACACAGTTTTCCAGAGTGGCTGCACCAGTTCACATTCTCACCAACAGTGTAAGAGGGTTCCCTTTTCCCCGCATCTGTAATCTCTTTTTTTTCTGTGGGCTCTTTTTTCTTATAAAATGAGCTCAAAATGTAAATTAATGAGTTCATTTTGTCCATTGGTAATAGGAACATGTAAATAACATTTCCTTCAAATGAGAAACTATTACTAATAGAGAATAGATAAAGCTATTTTATTATGGTCCATGAAAAATTCACCTCCAGCTGAGAAACTGTAATAGATTCTTGGAGATCCAATCAGAAGCAATATTTTTTCTGCAGATAGGTCAGGTATAGAAATGCTTGTTCAAGCTCCCTCCTGCACCCCCAAGCAGTAAGGAGTTTGATACAGAGAAGGAGAAAGTGGAATGAAGCTCTAGGCAGTCTTGCAGCCTATATCATAGAACAGGGAGATGGGCAAGAGAAGAAGCATCTAGGTCACCTTACCATCTCTTCTCTTGGTTTATCAGGTTATACCCAAAGTTCCTAAACATTCTTGGTTACCAATGCCCTTAACTTGGTGAAAAAAGTTATTAATTTCTTACAGCATCTCTGGGCTAAAAGAAATATCTAACAGTTTCATTTATGAAGTTTTTCAATTCAAACAACTCAGTAAGTACTTATGTCTTAATTTAGTAGCTGCTTAAAAATAATACACATAAATAGAAAGATAAATATTAATATACATATTAATAAACAGTAAACTATCATTTTAAGTTATCTTAAATAGCCACACTTCAGGCCATGTATAATGTCTTAGATCTTTGAATCCAATTAGACATCAGTATCTTCATTTCCTGTTCCATATGGATTTTCATATAGTACACAATTTTTATCATGGAAACCGTCAAAAGGAATAGAGCGCAATCTAATATTTAAACTGTAAACTACTTGAAGCTAGTAGCTTGCAAGATGTCTGACATATATGAAGTACTACTTAATGTTTCACTCAAAAGATTAAAATATGTCACAATGTCCCTGTTTACTGTGGTACACTGAAGAACCTCAGCTTATAATTCAGGAACCCCAGGGCCATAAATTTCTGGACACTCTTAGTCATTACTTCTACCTTTTCCCTCCACTTGATGAAATGTCTTTCCTTAGTTCTTTTTCTCCCACACATTCTTTGTTGTAATAGCAATCTAAAATAAGATGGGCATGTCTGCATCATCCATAAAATTGCCATTGAAAATGTGTTCCACTCACTCCTTTCAGTGCATGCTTAACTCTGTAGCTCAGCAGATCTTTTTCTTTTCTTTTTGTCTCTTTTATTTATTTATTTTTATTGAAGTATAATTAACATACAGTGTTTTTTTACTTTTAAATATGCAATATAATAATTCAACAACTCTATACATTACTCAGTGTTCATTAGGATAAGTGCACTCTTGAATCTCTTCTTCTATTTTACCCACCCACCTCCCCTCTGGCCATCACCAGGTAGTTCTTTCTATTTAAGGGTCTGGTTTTTTGTCCCTTTTTTCTTTGTTCATTGATTTGCTTTTTAAATTCCAAATATGAGTAAAATCATATGGTTTTTGTCTTCTCTGATCTATTTCACTTAGCATTATATCCTCTAGGTCCATCTGTGTTATTGCAAAAAAAAAATCACATTCTTTTTTAAGACTAATATTTCATTATATCTATATCTATCTACATATCTATCTATATATATATATCTACATATCTATCTATCTATCTATCTATCTATCTATATATATATAGAGAGAGAGAGAGAGAGAGATCTCAAAACTTCATTCTCCATTCCTTTATGGATGGACACAGGCTGCTTCCATATTTTGGCTATTGTAAATAATGCTGCAATAACCATAGAATATCTTTTTGAATTACTGTTTTTGCTTGCTTTGGGTAAATATTCCAGTAGTGGAATTACTGGATCATATGGTTATTCTATTTTTGATTTTCTGAGAAACTTCCATCCTGTTTCTACTATGACTGCACCAATTTGTGTTCCCACCAACAGTACACAAGGGTTCCTTGATAAATGAATTCAGTAAAGTCAGAGGATACAAAATTAATATAGAAAAATTGGTTGCAAAAAAAAAGAAAGAAAAACTGGTTGCATTTCTGGAGCCTGGATATCTCAGTTAGTTAAGCGGCTAACTTCAGCTCAGGTTATGATCTTAGGATCCTAGGATTAAGCCCTGTGTTGAGCCCTCTGTTAAGCAGGGAGTCTGCTTCTCCCTCTGCCCCTCCTGATAATACTCTCTCTCTCTCTCTCTCAAATAAATAAAATCTTTTTAAAATATAAATTCAATTAGCCAATATAAAGTACATACTTAGTTTTAGAGGTAGAGTTCAATGACTTATCAGTTGCACATAACACTCAGTGCTTATCATATCACATGCTTTCCTTAATGCCCATCGCCAAATTACCCCATCTTCCCACCCACCTCCCCTTCTTCCCCTTCTTCCTATAGTTAAGAGTGTCTCATGGTTTTTCTCCCTCTCTGATGACTTCCCATTCAGTTTTTCCTCCCTTACCCTTTAATCTTCTGTGCTATTTCTGAAATAAAATCTTTAAAAAAAAAGAATTTGGTTTCATTTCTTTACACTAATAATGAAGTAGCAGAAAGAGAAATTAAGGGGAAAAAATCCCACTTACAATTGCACCAAAATAATACAATAACTAGAAATAGACATAACCAAGGAGGTGAAAGACCTGTGCTCTGAAAACTATGAGAAATTGATGACAGAAATTGTAGATGAAACAAACAAACAGAAAAATAGTCCATGCTCATAGATCAGAAGAACCAATATTGTTAAAATGTCCATAGAAAAGCAATCTACAGACTTAATGCAATGCCTACCAAAATACCAACAACACTTTTTTCACAAAACTAGAACAAATAATACTGAAATTTGTATGGAACCACAAAAGATCCTAAAGGGCCAAAGCAACCTTAAGAAAAAAGCTGGAGGTGTCATAATCCCAGATTTCAAGATATACTACAAAGTAGCACTGTTAAGCAGGAAGCTAGGTATGAGCAATAGGAAGGTGAGCCTTAGATGTCCTGATGGAGAGCCCCAACTGATAACCACCCAGGGACCACCCCGTTGCACCCATCTACCAGTCTGTCTATGGTTACAGAATCCCAGCAGTGAAAGAGTTAAGTTTGCTGAACTTGTTGCACTCATGCAGAAAGCAGCCACTTGTCCTTATTTGACTTCTGTCTCTAGAATAGAAATAATGTTGGTTTCCTACCCTGTGCAGGTATTTTGAATACATCTTGGGAAGGAAAATGAATGGTTGGCTAACTATTATATATTTGGGCCTGTCATTCAAATGCTGCAACCATAGAACCCACTTTAAAAAATTATTTAAGACCACACCTTGGAGTTTTCAGGACCTTTGTCTCCCTTGACTGGCCCACTCCTCCCTTGGAGTGTACTTTAGTAAAACTTTTCTCTGCTTTCATTTCATTTCATTGTTCTGTAATTATTTACAGTGGAAACAAAAGGAATCAAGGCTTCTTTCCTTTTACATCTCGTTCTTGGTAACAGTAGTACTCAAAACAATGTGGTCTGATATCCCCATCAGATTGGAAAACATTTAGAAGCTTGACAATAGCAAGTGGTGGTGATTATTAGAGTAATGGGAGCTCTCATATATTGTTGATGGTAGTGTAAACTGGTACAACCACTTTGTGAAAATGTTTTTAATTATTTACTAAGGATGGATATATGCATACTCTATGTCCCAGATATTCCACAACAACTGGTATGACCTGAAACTAATGTTTCTGTGCACCATGATATATATCTATATCTATATCTATATATCTATAATCTCCCTTATGATACATATATGATCATGATAGTATTGTTCATAATGACCAATAACGAATTTTAAATCAATCTAAACACTGATATAGAGTGGAACAGATAGATTGTAGTGTGTTTGTATAATGCAATATGATATGGCAATGGAAACAAAGAAACCATAGTTATACGCAACATGTATTGATCTCTCAAACATGTTGAACATGTTGAGTGAAAGAAACCAAAGAAGAATATACACTGTATGATTCTGTTAAAATAATCTGCCAAAAGGGAAATCTAGCTATATTTTAATGGATATATATGTAGGTGGTAAAACTATGTTTAAAAAGACATAATCCTGGTTCTGCCAAAATAAGAATAGCCTCAGTGGAGCTGAGACTGAACCTCCACACATACCTAGCAACGATGACTCTCAAAGAAACAGTACAAAGCTGAGTTAAGATGCACCACTGCTCATTCCTGTACCTCCTCTGTGTCAACAGGTTCTAGTGAGAATTGATCTTCCACCGCCATCTTGTAGCAACAGAAAATTTGAATCAGCCTTCTATGAGGTTAGTGAACCAGTCAAGGGTTGATGTTGCGCCTCATTTGGAGGCAACAGTAGTGTGCTCTACTTTCACTGGAAAGGTATCAAAGAGGTAAACCTCTACTCCATCACTTTTGCATAGGTTGCGTCAGCAGGGCCTAGAGAGAAGCAGAACATACATGCCCTCTTGGTCCTGGTCCTATACCTCAATTGGGGAACTGCTCACTTGAACCAAAACGATGAAATGAAATAAAATATTTAAATAGGACTCTGAATATCATCATATAATGCCCAAAACATCCAGAATCCAATAGTCAAATACCATACCAATCAAGAAAAATCACATTTGAATGAGAAAAACAATCAGATGACACCAACATGGATGTGACTCAGATGTTGGAATTATCTAACAAGGATTTTAAAGTGGCCACCAAAAATATTATGCTGAGTGAAATAAGTCAATCAGAGAAGGACAAACATTATATGGTCTCATTCATTTGGGGAATATAAATAATAGTGAAAGGGAATAGAAGGGAAGGGAGAGGAAACGAGTAGGAAATATCAGAAAGCGAGACAGAACATGAAGACTCCTAACTCTGGGAAATGAATTAGGGGTGGTGGAAGGGGAGGGGGGTGGGAGGTGGGGGTGAATGGTGACGGGCACTGAGCGGGGCACTTGACGGGATGAGCACTGGGTGTTATTCTGTATGTTGGCAAATTGAACACCAATAAAAAATAAATTTATTATTTAAAAATGCTTCAATAATCAATTAAGTTTTCTTTGGATCAAATGAAAAATAAAATATCTCAGCAAAGAAAACTAAGCTGTAAAACACTAATGGAAATTACAGAATTAAAATCCAATAACAGACCAAAAAACCTTATTAGTTAACCTTAGTAGAATGGAGATGACAGAAGATAGAATCAGTAAACTTGAGGACAAAACAATCAAATTCATACCATATGAATAATAGGAAGAAAATAGACTAAATGAAAAATTAATAGAGTGTTGGAGACCTGTGGGACAATACCAAAAGATCCAACATTTCTATCATTAGAGTCCAAGAAACAGAGAAAGAAAGTGATACATTTTTGAATATTGAAAGAAAAGAACTATAGACCTAGATTTCTATATCCACCTAAATTATACTTCATGATGCAGGAAAAACAAATTCTCAAATAAAGGAAAATAGAATTTGTCATCAGCAGACCTACCCTAAAAGAATAGCTATAAAAAGTTCTCTTAATAAAGAGTAAATGCTAATGGAAGAAAGGTTGAAACCATAGAAAAGAAAGAACATTGGAATGGGGTAAAATATGGATGAGTAAAATAGACTCTCTTACTTCTCGTTAGTTTCTTAAATCAATAGTTGATAAGTGAACTAAAAGTTATCTAATCTGATATAGTGCCCAATGTATGTAGAATAAATACTTAACAAATTATATTTTAAAAGTGGGGAGGGTAAGGGGACATAAAGAAAGTAAGGTTTCTGCTCTTATAGCAAAATAGTTAAACGGCGATACCAGAAAACTGTGATAAGTTATGTAGGTGTATTGTAATATCTAGAGCAAACACTAAGAAAATGATATGAAGAAATATACTATAAAGCACTACAAATAGATCAAGATAGAATCCTAAAAAATGTTCAAATCATCCAGAAGAATGTAAGAAAGAAAAGAACAGAAGAATAGGAAACAGAAAAATCAGATAGGGAAAAATGACAAACCAACATAACAATAATTACCTTAAATGTAAATGCCTCCAATATAAAGAAAAGGCAGAAATTCATAGAGTAGGAAAAAAAATAACTAACTTAACAAAATGCTTTCTATATGACACTCATTTTAAATACAGTGACATTGCTAAGTTGAAAGTCAAAGGATGGATAAGATGCACCATGTAAACGTTAATTTAGAAAGCAGGAATATGTATATCAATATAAGATAAAATATACTTCAGAATAAAAAAAATGACTAGAAACAAAAAAAGTTCGTTACATAATGATAAAAAGAGCAGTCCACTAGGAGGGCATACACTCCTAAATGCATATGTATCAAACAGCTGTCCATCAGAACACAAGATACAAAAAAATGAAAGAGCTAAAATAGACAAATTTACTACTGTAGTAGTTGGTTTCAACACCCTACTCTCAGAGCTTTATAGAACCACCAAACAGAAAAGAAACTAAATAATACAATCAACCCAAATGATTATACATGCATATGACAAAGAATAATATTTATAACAAATTCTTAAAGCTCAACAGTAAACAAACAATGCAACTAGAAAATGGGCAAAAGACATGAGGTGGCATTTCACTGAAGAGGATATACAGACGGCAAATAAGCACATGAAAAGGTATTCAATATAATTAGACATTTGGAAAATGCAAACTAAAACCACAATGAAACATTATTGCACATCTATCAGAATGACTAAACTGAACAGTGGCAGCACCAAATGCTGGTGAAGATTTGAACAAACTGGATAATTAATTCATGCACTTCTAATGAGAATGAAAATGATACATCTACTCTGGGAAAGAGTTTGGCAATATCTTAAAAAATTAAACATATATTTACCATACATCCCAAAAATTGCATCTGTGGCCATTTATCCCCAAGAAATGAAAACTATGTTCACACAAAAACCTGTATATTACTGTGTAAATCAACTTTATTATTAATAACCCACATCTGGAAACAACCCACATATATTTCAATGAGTGAATGGTCAAGCAAACTGTGCTGTATCCATACCATGGAATCCAATAAAAAGGAACAAACTACTGATACACTCAGCAATTTGGATGAATCTCTAGGGAATTATGCTGAGTGAAAATAGCTATTCCAAAAATGTCAAATACTGGATTATTCCATTTATATGACATTCTTGAAATGGAAAAAAATTATAGAAATGGAGAACATAGAGAACAGACTAGTGGTTGCCAGGGTACAGGAATGGGTAGGTCAGGGGAACAAGGAGGTAAGTGTGCTTAAAAAAGGGCACCAGGAGTGACCCTTGTAGTGATATAACTGTTCTGTATCTTGACTGTATTGATATGAATATCCTGGTTGTGACACTGTGGTTCGCAAATTGCTATTATTGAGGGAAACTTGGTACAGGGATATCTCTATAGCATTTCTTACAACTGCATCTGAATTTACAATTACCATAAAGTAGGAAGTTTAATTTTACAAAAAAAAAAGATATGGGTATCACAAAAGTCAGGATAGTAAATTACCTCTTTGGGGAAGGAAATGGATTATAATCAAGGAAGGTTACATGGAAGTATTTTTGTGGTTTTAGCAATGTGTAATTTATTGACTTGGGTGATGGTTATATGTATTTCACTTCATAAATATTCACTGAATTGTACAAGTTTTACACAGTTTTCTCCATATATGACATATATCATAAGGGAAAAATATATTTTCAAAATACACATTTTACTCCTTTGCTTAAAATTCTCCAATTGCTGTCTTCCTTTGTTCATAAGATAAAATCCAAACTCCTCATTGAGGCCTGCAGGCTCTTCTTCACCAATTGTTCCCTTCCTCCTGTTCTGTACTTCTGACATGTTGGATTTGTTTCAGGTCTTCCCATTATAAGATTTTTGCACAAGCTCTTCCTTAGCTTGGGATGATTTAGCATTCTCCCTACCATTCTTCAACTACAAATTCAACTCAAACCTATCAGACTACATCAAACCTCTCACTGATATGCTTTCCAAGCTCCTCATATTTTATTAATACTTCCATAATTTATAATAACATTTTAAGTAATAATTTGACTACTGCCAGTGTCCCTCTTAACTCCTTGGCCTCCAGGCCATAAATTCCATGAGTATAAAACCTCCATCTACCTTGTTCCTTACAGTGCCAGAACAGTGCCTGGAACATAGGACACAACATATTTGTGGAATACAATGTCATTATGTCATTCTGTGTTATTTTTGAAGGCAACATATTGGAAAAGGCTCTTTAGAATCAAATTGATCAAATCCTGGTCAAATCTTGACACTATCACTTACTGGCTATTGACCTCAGGCAGGATTATTTTCCTCTAATATTTAATTTCATTTTCTTCAAAATAAAACTAATAATTATTATCTTTTAGGATTGTCACAAAGTTAAAAGGAAATAATTCATATCAAGATTCCTACCATACCATAATGTCAAAGCAGAGGAAGCACAGTTGACTTTTTCCTGCATAAATTCCCTCCCCATTTAATCCAGAAGAATCTTTGTTTCTCCAAGACAAGTCAGTTTCTTTTCTCAAATATAGAAATTATATAGCTCACCATATTTCTCTTTTTCCCTCTAGCTTAGAGGAAACTCAAGCACTAAACTTCTCAGTGCAAACCATATAAGTGCCTCAGTCACACTAGATGATATTTAAGGATCTTTCAGGACTATTGTTTCTCGTTCTTTCCTTAATAGGCTTGATATAGATAGAAGATCGTACACTGAATGAGCTCCTATAGACTGCATGCAGCTTTCAATCACAGGCTTTTGCAAGCATAGAACAGGTGGTTGCCTATTTAGTATGATCTGAGAAGGCTAAGCAGGGTTACAAATATAATTTTTCCTTCCAAAGCTCATCCATCAAGAGGATGATTCTGACACAGTATTTAATTTGTATGGAAGAAAATGTTATGATCAATTAATGATTTGTGCTCAAGCACAGAATGAAAAAATAATGGCATTTTTACTGCATGACTATTATTCCAGATCTTGTAATCTTCCCATCACCCAATCCAAAACCTGGAATTCCACCAATGGTGTTTTGTACCTCTGATAGGGGCCAAAGGAGCAACCTAAGGCTTGTTAGTAGGCATAGACTGATAGAAAGAACTGATTGACAGGCAGTTCGAACCTGATGATAGTGGTACCTAGGATAATACTGGTTTCTGAAAGTTCAGGACATAGAAGAGAAATGAAGCTTCCTATCTGTAGGCCATGTTCATTGCTTTTCTGGGTTTTATTGGGTCCCCATATTCTTTAGAAGTCACTACAGAACGGTGTTAGATTTAGATTTGATTCTCACCTTGGTCCTTTAAATCATGTTCTAAGGCAAGCCACCTGATGCCCGTGGGTGTCAAGAACAAAACAACTATGAAGAACAATGTATTGACAGCTCAGTTCCTACATACTAGACTAGGAAGACTTCCCTCTCCCCCCTACTCTTCCTTTCCCTCCTTCCTCTCTTCCTCCTACCCTCCTTTCTCACCTCTTCCCTTAAAATTCCTGTCCCCAGTTGTCTCTCTCATCTCTTTTATGCTGTTTCCTGCCAAAACCTCCAGCTATGTCTGTGCTGTGCCTTCCGGGTGTATCGTCAATCCACCTTACCTACCATGAGTCCCTTTAAAGGTCTTGATTGAGGCACACTTATGGTTTGCAGATGCCAAGTGATTATTCTCCACCTACCCGAGACCCAGGAAAGGTTAGTGTGGTCTTCTTGCCCTTAAAAAAGTGGGAGTTCTGTGAGGGAGAAATGGTTTCTGGATTACATAGGGCCTCAGGGCCTGGCACTGAGGTGATTTTTGAGTGACCGTATTTGAATTAACTGATGAATGAGCTGGAAGAAACTTGGAGTCAATCTAGTTGAAGTCCCTGGTCCATATCTCATTACATATTGTATTACAAATATGGAACCTCGTATCAGGATAAAAGAAGATTACACAGTAACTTAGGGGAAGAACTAGGATTTAATTCTAATTCTTTAAATTTTCAGACAAGAGGTCATTCTGCTGCTTCCTAACTGCGATAATTTGGACTTTGTTCTGTTTCTTCATATGTAAATGAGGACTATAATAGTACCTGAGTCACTGGATAAATGTGAAAATTAAATGGGTTCATCCATGTTTAGCATGTAGAATACTCTTGCCTCTCAGAAAAATGCTTAATAAATGTTAGCTATTATTATATTGCTTTTATTGTATATAATGTATTTTATTATATTACAAAAATTCATCTTAAATAGAACTGCCTAACAATATGCTATGATCACAGCTGATGAAAAGATCTCTTTGGGGAAGTTGGGAGACATTAGAAGATCAGAAGTCAGGAAGGAGCTCTGCTTAGGAGTTCCTTCTGAGACTTTCATGTAGAATTTAAGAAATAAAACAAATGAACATGGGGGGAAAAGAGAGGCAAACCAAGAAAGATTCTTAACTATAGAAAACAATCTGATGGGACACCTGGGTGGTTCAGCAGTTGAGTGTCTGCTTTTGGCTCATGGCGTGATCCCAGGATCCAGGAGCCCACTTCTCCCTCTGCCTGTGTCTCTGCCTCTCTCTCTCTCTCTCTCTCTCTCTCTTTCATGAATAAATAAATAAAAATTTTTAAAAACCTGATGGTTACCATAGGGGAGGTGGGCGAGGGAGAACAGGTTAAATAGGTGATGGGGATTAAGTAGGGCACTTGTGATGAGCACTGGGTATTGTATGTAAGTGATGAATCACTAAATTCTACACCTGAAACTAATATTGAACTGTATGTTAACAAACAGGAAGTTAAATAAAAACTGAAAGAAAAAAAAGGTTTCTCCTGAGAACCCCCTTTCCATACTCCTTTTCAAGTACCTCTGCCCACCCAGCTCCTAGGAAACCCTGTAAACCAGATCTTTCAGGTTTGTCCAGGGTATTAGAGATGGGAGCAGAAAACTACACCCTTTTCCTGGAAGACTATTTTCCATACAGTAGTCACTGAGTCAGACATATGTATCCATGACCCCTGAACTTTTCCACCATGTGAAATCTGATGAACTCTTTCTACCATGTGAAATCTACAGAATCACTGGGCTTTCTTGACATATCTCCACTTTTTAGATGGAACCCCATACAGAGAATTTTAGTTAAATTCTGCAGTCCCACAGCAGCTATTCCCAATATGCTCTCATTACTTGTCTGTTGGGGCTACCTGCCTCTTTACCCCATGACAGAGACAGCTGATCTGCACTATTTAAAAAAGTAGAGATGGTGGCAATGAGTAACAGTTTTGGAGATACCAATTTAGATTCAATTTAAGAAAGAATTTTATTTTTTTAAAGAAAGTATTTTCTAATAATTTGGGTTGTCAGTATAGTGATAGACTGGGTAGATGGCCTTGTAACATGCGGATGGTCTCACATTATGGTGTAGTAACAGGAACTGGAAGGCCCTTTGGCAGGGATGTTGAAGAAGTGATTTTTACCACTTTCATCTCAGAGATTTAATTATTTGGTAAGTTAAAAAAACTCAATCTTCAATTGATCCTGCTGCCTACCTGCTTATCAAAGTGTGGTTTATGAATCCTCTGTATTAACATAATATGAGGCACCTATTAAATATTATGTTCCCAGCTCCACCCTTTGCTACTGAATCAGGATTGTTAGAAAATAGTTGCCAGGAATTTGAATGTTTAATAAATTACCTGGCTATTCCAGCTTGCTCCTACCTACTTGTTGGGCTTATTTATAACCCCAAACCTGTACCATTTGCCATTCCAACCACTCCCTCCTCTTCTTCCTTTCTGCGTTTTCATAGTTCACTCAAACCTTTTATGTCCTTTATTCCTTTTTCCAAATTTCTCCCAGGGGCTTATTAGTACTGTGATTCTGGGAAAGTTAACTTCAGAGACTAAGAAGCCTGGCATACAATAGGTGCTCCTTAAATTTCAATTCCTTTCTGCCCTTTCTTTAGCACTTTCTTCCATTCTGTACCCTTAGCTTTAAACTCTTTCTCCTCATTTGTTGTGATCCTCAGTACACTGATTACTCACTCCTCCACCTTTATTAGCACATGTGTGCTCACATATACATACCAAAAAAGAAAAGAAAAATAGGAAAAAATAAACTTTAATCAATCTCCTACTATGTGGGAAACCGTCTGATAGGTACTGGAGCTACAGAATGAACACTGCATGATCCCTACTGTCAAAGGAATCAGTTTCTAGCAGAGGAGACATTCACATACACAACGTGCTCATCTCATATTCAGAGGAAGCTGAGAGAAAAATATGGATTCTGACCTGCATATGAGAAGAAAGGAGAATCAGGAAAGGCAAAAGGAGGTATATATCAGAGTTGCAGGAAACAGAGCAGTGTGGGAGAAGAGTGGAGAGTGCATTGGGAGGAACAAGTAGAAAATGTCCAGTACAAATAGGGAATATTGACAGGGAGGTGGTTTGGAATGTACTTTGAGGTGTCTGTGCATTCTCCAGGTGGAGATGGTAGGGAGATAGTTGGATCATACCTTGTCTGAAGTTCAGGAGTGAAGTTAGGGTTTGAAGAACTGAATTGAGGACAAATCATTATATAGGTAAGACTTAGAGCCTTAAAGTAGAGAATGCCAGGTGGTTAAAGTGAGTAGATAAAGAAGACCTAGTTCACAGAGGCCTCTCTTTTTGGAACTCTGACTAGCCTAGAGAAGATTCTTAAATATGTCTTTCAAGAGGAATTCTGGAGTCTCATCAGTGCTGCCCTAGACTATACGGTAGGAACTAGAAAAAAAACTTCTTTGGTCGGACCCAGTACACAATGGTGTCCCTTCTGTTTGGGTGCAGAACTGTGAGCAGCCATTTTATAAGCAGGACAATTGTAAGGCATAAATAGTATAATCCTACATTGTGGCCTTAAGTACCACCACCAAGAAGATGGGTATAGGTGGAGAAGTTCATTAGGTGCCAGTCTAGCCTTTCCTGGAGGAGGGCTACCTAGACTCACACAGGAACAGGGCTTCAGGTCCCTTGCTTTGGCTGGAAAAAAAAAAGGAAGATATCCTCAGAATCTTATGGTTCTTATCTAAAGGCCATAGGGTTTGGCCACAGGGTTTGGCATTTGAGGTATTTCAGCAGGGGGGAGTTTTCCTGAAGCAATTATAGAATAGTTAAACAGAGCTATTGTGTTTTGAGTATTGTTCTAAGAACCACCCACCGGAAGAGACCTGATTGATCTGTTGCTCTTCTTTGAAGGTCCCAGCAGATGCTTATCTATTTCACTCAACAAGGGAACATCATAGCAGCCCAGGAACCCAACTACTCAGAGATGAGTTTGGATCCCCTGGATCCAATACATACAAACATGCTGCCTAATCAGGGTCATAATCACTGAGCCACCTGCTACCTGGTCAGGTTCATAATCACTGAATGATCCCAGATCCTAGGCTGCAGGCACAAGGTAGGTGAACCAGACAGGAAATTAAATGCCAGATTAGGGGCCCCAAGATAGCATCATAGCAGTAACAATAGGAAGACAAGTAGCACTTATTTGGGGCTTGTACCAAAGCCTCAGTTCAAAACAGTTGAGCTTATTGATCAGGTCAAATGGTCCTAACTATTCTTAGAGAAGGGAGGCAGAAGCTGGAATCAGGCAGGGTCTAATAGGAAAAATCCTGAGTGACACCTGTGTGGCTCAGATGGTTGAGCATCCAACTCTTGGTTTCAGCTCAGATCAAGATGTCATGGGTCATGAAATTGAGCTCTGTGCCAGTCTCCCTGCTCAGCAGGGGGAGTCTGCTTGAAGATACTCTCCCTCTGACCCTCCCTCCAATAACTAAATAAATCTTTAAAAAAGAAAAGAAAAATCCTGAGAGTCTGTGTCTATAGCTGCTCATGTTAGTCCATAAGCCATCTCTTCCTTGCCCAAACCAGAGAGTTGGCTTGAGGGACAATTATGCACGTGGGCTGCATTCCTCTTCCCTGTCCTTTTCTTAGCTAAAATGAGCATGTAACTGGACACTGGTTCTGCTGACAGGAGCTGTCAGCAACATAATAGGTTGCTGATGACAAGGCATGTTAAACAGACTAGGGCTGATCCTCATGTACAGAATCCAACAGGAGGCTGATTAAATTTTGACCATTGGCTCATGCGCTACTACGAAAATGCTTGTGAGTACTTAGTACTTAGCCTGTGGGGCTAAGCTAGCTATACTCTTGGGAGTAAGCCTTGTATTGCCACGATTCCTCTTGGTAGGAAGAAACCCCAGACTTAGGTCAAGAGCCTCAGATTCTAGCCTTTCCTTCTCTTTTCTACCTCTCTCCTTTCTCTCATCTGCACATTCATTCTCTGGAGGAGCCTCTGGCCTTAACCTGTGGCATTATCTATCCCAAGGAAAATTCCTATATTTTAAAAAGAGACTTTAGAATGTAACACAGTAAACTGATATTTTTCAAACTGTGCATCACAAGAAACTAGTAAACTATGAAATCAATTTAGTGGTTAACATGTCTTGAACAAAATAGAACAAAATAGATAATAGAACAAAATAAGAAATATCACAGTGATTGCACATACTAAGGATCCTTATTGTTTAGTGAAACTTGTTTTTATATTTGGTTGAACAATATGAAATTGCCAATGTTTACCAACTTTTTACATATAAAAACTACAATTCATATATATGTATATATGAAAATATATTTGAATATACACACAAATACATATACAAGTGAAAGCATTTCCTAGTTCATAAAATAAAATGTCTTCCTTATCATAGATCAATGGGTCGAAAATGTTTAAAGTCACTGCCTTAAACAAAGGAGATGGCCAGAGATAAGCTGTAGGTAGTTCACTGGGGGAAACAACTTTGGGCAGAGGCCTTTTGGGATTCAGCACTTCTCAAAAAAAGGTAACAACCTTCTTTGTTAATTGTAGAATATTTTGATTTTATTTGTATGCTAGTTCTGGTGCATTTTAGGTAGTCCTAGCGTCTCTACCAAGACAACAAATGTATTTAGGGAGTCTTCTTTTTTTAACTTAAAATCAATTAATTAACATATAGTCTATTATTAGTTTCAGAGGTGGAGTTCAGTGATTCATCAGTTACATATAATACCCAGTGCTTGTTACTTCAAGTGCCCTTTTTTAATGCCCATCACCCAATTACCCCATATCCTGACCCACCCAGCAACCCTGTTTGTTTCCTATAATTAAGAGTCTCTAATGGTTTGTCTCGCTTTCTGTTTTTGTCTTATTTTATTTTCCCTTCCCTTCCCTTCCCTTCCCTTCCCTTCCCATGTCCATCTGTTTTGTTTCTTGAATCTCACATATCAGTAAAATCATATGGTATTTGTCTTTCTCTGACTTATTTCACTTAGCATAATACCCTCTAGTTCTACCCATATCCTTTCAAATGGCATGATTTCATTCTTTTTGATGGCTGAATTTTATATATATATATATATATATATATATATATATATATATATATATACACACACACACCATTTTTTCTTTATCCATTCATCTGTCAATGGACATCTGGGATTTTTCCATATTTTGGCTATTGTATCTATAATTGGGGTGCAAGTGCCCCTTCAAATCACTGTTTGTATCCTTTGGATAAATACCTAGTAGTGTAATTGCTGGGTCATAGAGTAGCTCTAATTTTAACTTTTTGAGGAACCTCCATACCATTGTCTAGAGCGGTTGTACCAGTTTGCATTCCCACCAACAGTGTAAGAGGGTTCTTCAGGGAGTCTTTTCTGCAGAAACATACGTAGGAGGAGAAAAGAACAACAAGGCTTCTGGGATTGGTAGACGGGCTTCCATCCTTGGTCCTCAGCATTTGCCTCTAGGCTCCACTCACCCTTGTGTGTCACTGACAAGTGTGAATAAACTATATAGGGCCCTCTATAAGTGTGCAAGGGTTTCCTTTCTCCATATCTTCACCAACACTTTTCTTTCTTTCTTTCTTTCTTTCTTTCTTTCTTTCTTTCTTTCTTTCTTTCTTTCTTTCTTCCTCTTCTCTCCTCTTCTTCTCTTCTCTTCTCTTCTCTTCTCTTCTCTTCTCTTCTCTTCTCTTCTTTCTCTCTCTTTTTGATAATAGCCATTCTATAACAGGTATGAAGTGATAGTTCATTGTGGTTTTGACTTGCATCTCCTTGATGGGTAGTGATGTTGAGCATCTTTTCATGTACTTCATATAGATGGCTATATGCCTTCTTTGGAAAAATGTCTATTCAGATAGTCTGCTGATTTTCATTGGATTGCTATTTTTTTTCATTATTGAGTCATATGAGTTCTTTATATATTTTGGATATTAACCTCTTTTGTAATTGTGAATATTTTCTCCCATTCTGTAGGTTGCTCTTCATTTTGTTGATGATTTTCTTTGTTGTGTGAAATATTTTTAGTGATGTAGTCCCATTTGTTTATTTTCCTTTTTGATGCCTTTGCTTTTGGAGTCATATCAAAAAATACACCCAAACAAAAAACCATTACCAAAACTGATATCAATCAGCTTACTGCCTGTGTTTTCTCCTATGAGTTTCAGACCTTACATTCAAATCTTTAATTTTTTGAGTGGTATAAGGCAGAAAATGAGTGGGAAATATCAGAGAGGGTGACAAAACATAAGAGACTCCTAACTCTGGGAAATGAACAAGGGGTAGTGGAAGGGAAGGTGGGAGGGGGAACAGGGTGACTGGGTGATGGGCACTGAGTGGGGCACTTGATGGGATGAGCACTGGGTGTTATACTATGTTGGCAAATCAAACTCCAATAAAAAATATACAAAAAAAAGACAGTGGTCCAGTTTCATTCTTTTGCATGTAGCTGTCCAGCTTTCTCAACAGCATTTATTGAAGAGGCTGTCCTTTCCTGTTTGTATATTCTTGGTTCCTTTGTCATAAATTAATTGACCGTATATGTGTGTGTGTGTATATATATATATATATATATATATATATATATATACACATATATATATGTTTTTATGCCAACAGTATATTGTTTTGATTATTATAGCTTTGTAATATTGTTTAAAATCAGGGAGTGGTGATGCCTCCTGCTTTCTTCTTTCTCAAGTTTGCTTTGGCAGATTTTAAGATGCTTTTTTCTATTCCTGTGAAAAATACCATCATAATTTTGATATAAATTACATTATTAAATCTGTAGATAGCTTTGGGTAGTATGAACATTTTAACAATATTAAATTTTCCAATTCATGGGCATAGAATATCTTTCCATTTTATTTATTTAGTTACTTATTTGCTTCAACTTTTTTCATCAGTGTCTTTTAGTTTTCAGTGTACAAGTCTTTCATGGGTTCTTTTTTAGACAAGAAGAGGGAATTTTTCAATCACAAGAGAGAATAAAGAATCAATTCCAATTCCAGGATTATATGGGATGAGGTTGTCATCAGGATCTCTGCAGGTTAGGGAGTGTCAGGAACATGGTTAGAAAGCAAAATAATGTTCTGGCATGAAAGGCTATCCTGAGGGGAATTACTAAAAGTGGCTAGTCAATTGTTTCAGTTCCTAGTCCTCTCAAGATGTAATTCACTGGCATTTTCTCTTCTTGGCCTTTCCCTGTAAAGAGGACATAGACCACTCTTAGAAGAATAGGGCCTTTCTGGCACTGAGTCTGCCACTCTTCTTAACAATTTCTCAAGATGGAGCCCCAGAAGAGAATAAAACTAATCAAATCACAGATACCTGATATATAATTTTAGCCCAGTGAAGAATGACCAATAAGCTTTCACTTCTGTTAGGCTATGAATGACCTTACTTGTTTCTTATTACAGAGAAGAAAGATAAGCAATGGCTAGGCTAGAAATTATGGGACAATCATGTAAGGTAATCTTGATGTCTAGATATAATCATTCCCTGCCTCAAGAGTTCAAGGCTTCTGTTTTGGTCTCCCCTATATTTAAATACCTCAAAACCCACCTAGCTTCTCTAGCTGATCTAATAAAACTTCCTTCCCCAATTCTGAAGTGACAGCACCATTCTGCATAGTGTCATAATACTTTCTCTGTCCCCTTATGATTCTCATCACTTTCTGACTCATTTGTTAGTGTGTGCCTATGTCCTAGCTATCAGAGTCAGAGCTGAGTTCAAATCCAACCTCCATTACTTACTGAATGATCTTAGACAAATTCTGTAACATTTCTGAGCCTCATTTTCTTCATCTATAAAGTTGTTATGGCAATAATATTCACCACATGAGGCTGTTTTATGGGCCAGAATACACCCTTAAAATATTTTTCCAGACTTCTACTTTCAGATCTAGCATTGATCTCATCCTAGCAACAAAAAAGACAAACAAACAGAATATCAATGACTTTTCTTGGACCCATCAGAGAATTGACATTTCAGGGCAAACCACTACACCAAAATCTAGAAAAACAGTTCAATCTACAGAATCACCACCCAGATCTAGAGTGGCAATCACTGGAGCCATAAACTTGTAAGAACCCTTAAATGGTAATTTTGACAAATTGCTGGAACCTGAATGTGGATTAGTATGAATTGGAGCCTCAGTTTTAGTGAGGAAACACATAATTTTATAGAGTTCAAATCCAAGAATATCATCATTTTCTTATGATGGAAAGTCAATAAAAATCTCTCTTGCAGCTCTGGCAGGGTAGAAGAAAAGTAAACATTTTAAGATGCACTTAGAAGATTTTCACAAAGACCTGTTCTTCGGGGGAAAAGACTACCAGAGCCTTATCCCACTTATAAGGAAGGGCATTTAGTCAACTCTAGTCCCCTCAAGACTTTTTTTTTCACATAAGGAAGTTCTTTAAAAGCTAAAAAAGTCCCACACTTGTGAAGGTCATATCCCAGTAACACAAGTCCAATAAAAGACTGAGATGTAATCATAAGAATATAGAACACTTCCCCTTATCCATACTTGGTATGACACCAACAGAGCTCCAGTATGATAACAATGGGTTACAACAGAAAGAGCTGCAAAACACAGAGCCTACTTAAGGAGTAAGTCTTAGGGAAACCTAAAGACAACAGAGGGGAAGGAAACACAAGGACAAGAGGAACTTAAAGTCTCTGGCACCTATTACTAAAGAAAACATTAAGCGCAACCCAACTCCTGGCCAGATAAATATAAAACCTCATAGCAAACCTATTTTTCTCCATTGCTCCTATCTGATACATCATTTCCTGGTTGCAGGAAACCAATAGAATGTACACTAATAAAAAACAGGAAGAAAATATGGTCTGAACAGAAAAAGAAAGCACAGAACCAGACTCATATGACACAGATTCCTTAATTATTAGGCAGGATATTTAAGATAACTATGACTAATATATATCAGACTATAATAAAAAAAAGTAGACAACTTTCAAAAAAGAGATCAGTATTGGAAGCAGAAAGATGGACACATTAAGGAAGAAACAAAAGCATGGAATATTTTTCCAACTCTTTGTGTCTTCCTCAATTTCTTTCAGAAGTGTTCTGTAGTTTTTAGGGTATAGGTCCTTTACCTCTTTGGTTAGGTTTATTCCTAGGTATCTTATGCTTTTGGGTGACACTGTAAATGGGATTGCTGAGGCTATGAATTCTAGTACTATGTTGAATAGCAGTGGTGAGAGTGGACATCCCTGCCGTGTTGCTGATCTTAGAGGAAGGACTCCCAGTGTTTCCCCATTGAGAATCATATTTGCTGTAGGCTTTTTGTAGATGGCTTTTAAGATGCTGAGGAATATTCCCACTATCCCTACACTCTGAAGAGTTCTGATGAGGAATGGATGCTATATTTTTTCAAATGATTTCTCTGCATCTTTTGAGAGGATCATATGGTTCTTGTTTTTTCTCTTGTTGATATGATCTATCACATTGATTTATTTACAAGTGATGAACCAGCCTTGCATCCCAGGGATAAATCTCACTTGGTCATGGTGAATAATATTTTTAATGTACTATTGGATCTTATTGGCTAGTATCTTGTTGAGAATTTTTGCATCTGTGTTCATCAGTGATATTGGTCTATAATTCTCCTTTTTGGTGGGGTCTTTGGTTTTAGAATTAAGGTGATGCTGGCCTCATAAAACGTGTTTGGAAGTACTCCATCCCTTTCTATCTTTCAGAAAATCTTTAGTAGAATAGGTATGGTTCCTTCTTTAAGCGTTTGATAGAATTCCCCTGGGAAGCCATCTGGCCCTGGCCTTTTGCGTCTTGGGAGGTTTTTGATGACTGCTTCAATTTCCTCCCTGGTTATTGGCCTGTTCAGGTTTTCTATTTCTCTCTATGCCAGTTTTGGTAGTTTGCGGTTTTCCAGAAATGTGTCCATTTCTTCTAGATTGCTAATACCCCATGCTCATGGATTGGAAGAATTAATACTGTGAAAATGTCAATGTTACACAGGGCAATTTACACATTTAATGCAATCCCTATCAAAATACCATGGACTTTCTTCAGAAAGTTGGAACAAATCCTCTTAAGATTTGTGTGGAATCAGAAAAGTTCCCGAATACCCAGGGGAATATTGAAAAAGAAAACCAGAGCCTGGGGAATCACAATGCCAGATTTCAAGTTGTACTACAAAGCTGTGATCTTCAAGACAGTGTGGGACTGGCACAAAAACAGACACATAGATCAGTGGAACAAAATAGAGCACCCAGAAATGGGCCCTCAACTCTATGGTCAACTAATATTCGACAAAGCAGGAAAGACTGTCCCCTGGAAAAAAAGTCTCTTCAATAAATGGTGCTGGGAAAATGGACAGTCTCATGCAGAAGAATGAAACTAGACCACTCTCTTGCACCATACACAAAGATAAACTCAAAATGGATGAAATATCTAAATGTGAGACAAGAATCCATGAAAAGCCTAGAGGAGAACACAGGCAACACCCTTTTTGAACTTGGCCACAGCAACTTCTTGCAAGATATATCTATGAAGGCAGGGTAAAAAAGCAAAAATGAATTATTGGGACTTAATCAAGATAAAAAGCTTCTGCACAGCAAAAGAAACAGTCAACACAACTAAAAGACAACCTACAGAATGGGAGAAGATATTTGCAAATGACCTATCAGATAAAGGGCTAGTATCCAAGATCTATAAAGAACTTATTAAACTCAACAGCAAAGAAACAAACAATCCAATTATGAAATGGGCCAAAGACATGAAGAGAAATTTCACCAAAGAAGACATAGACATGGCCAACAAGCATATGAGAAAATGCTCCACATCACTTGCCATCAGGGAAATACAAATTAAAACCACAATAAGACCACCTTACACCAGTGAGAATGGTGAAAATTAATAAGACAGGAAACAACAAATGTTGGAGAGGATGTGGAGAAAGGGGAACCCCCTTACACTGTTAGTGGGATGTGAACTGGTACAGCCACTCTGGAAAATTGTGTGAAGGTTCCTTAAAGAGTTAAAAATAGAGGTACCCAGGACCCAGCAATTGCACTGCTGGGGATTTACCCCAAAGATACAGATGCAGTAAAACGGCAGGATGCCTGCACCCCAGTGCTTATAGCAGCAATGTCCACAATAGCCAAACTGTGGAAGGAGCCTCGTGTCCACGGATAGATATAGGAGATGTGGTGCATGTATTCAATGGAATATTACTCACCCATTAGAAATGACAAATACCCACCATTTGCTTCAATGTAGATGGAACTGGAAGGTATTATGCTGAGTGAAGTAAGTCAATCGGAGAAGGACAAACATTATATGGTCTCATTCATTTGAGGAATATAAAAATAGTGAAAGGGAATAAAGGGAAAGGAGAGAAAATGAGTGGGAAATATCAGTCACGGTGACCTAACATGAGAGACACTTAATTCTGGGAAACAAACAAGGGGTGGTGGAAAGGGAGGTTGGCAGGGGCTTGGGGTGACTGGGTGACAGGCACTGAGGGGGGCACTTGATGGGATGAGCACTAGGTGTTATGCTATATGTTGATACATTGAACTCCAGTAAAAAAGAAAGAAAAGAAATTATATGAATAAAAACTCTGTATCAGAAATTAATCAGTAAAATGGGCACAACGAAGGTAAGAATTAATGAGCTGAAAGATGAATGGATAAAGAAGATGTGGTCTATGAATACAATGGAATATTACTCAGCCATTAGAAACGACAAATACCCACCATTTGCTTCGACGGGGATGGAACAGGAGGGTATTATGCTGAGTGAAATAAGTCAATCGGAGAAGGACAAACATTATATGGTCTCATTCATTTGGGGAAAATAAAAAATAGTGAAAGGGAATAAAGGGGAAAGGAGAAAAATGAGTGGGAAATATCAGAAAGGGAGACAGAACATGAGAGACTCCTAACTCTGGGAAACGAACTAGGGGTGGTGGAAGGGGAGGTGGGTGGGGGGGTGGGGGTGACTGGGTGATGGGCACCAAGGGGGGCACTTGATGGGATGAGCACTGGGTGTTATTCTATATGTTGGCAAATTGAACACCAATAAAAAATAAATTTATAATAAAAAAATATTGAGCTTGAAGATATGTCAATAGCAACTTCCCAGATTGAAACACAAAAAGAAAAAGAAAAACCGAATATCCAAAAACTAAAGATAATACTAAAGGATGTAAGATATGCTTACTTGGAATACCAGAAGAAGAAAAAAAGAACAAGGCAGAAGAAATATTTGAAATATCAATGGCTGAGAACTTTCTAAAGTTAAAAACAAACACCAAATCACATAAATATTGAAGAAATTATTCACGAAGTAAAGCCATATAGGACAGAATTTTGTATACACATAAAGGAGGAAAGAATATTGTAGAAAAAATAAAATACAATATTTTATTATTATTAATTAATCTGAACTAGTTACAATGTACTGTGTGATTTTAGCATATGGATAAATGAAATTAATGACAGCAATGTTATAAGGGATGGGAGGGAGGAAGGAATACTCTAAGGTACCCCAGCTTCTACATGAAGGTGGTATAGTGGTATAGTGCTATCTGAAAGTGGATTTAGGTTAGTTGTAAATTAATTCAACTTAAATTAGTTGAAAGTGGACTAATTTGTACAGTCTAAACTACTATTTTTAAAAGTATAATTAGTGTTTTAAAACAGGAGAAAAAATTTAATCAAATAAAATGTAAAATGTTCAATTACAACCAGAGAAGGCAGAAAAAAGAGGGGATGGAAAAAGTAAGTAAAGAACAAGTACAATAAATAGAAAACAGTTACAAATATTAGAGATATATTTCAACTATATTAATAATCACTTTAATTTTTTATTGTATTACTTTTTAGGAAAAAAATTATATTTCAATTCCAGTATGGTTAACATAAAAGAGACGAACCAAAAAACAGAATCTTAACTCCAGAGAACAAACTGGTGGTTACCAGAGAAGAGGTGGGGGGGGGGGATGTGTGACATAGGTGAAGGGGATCATGAGTACATTTATCTTGATGAGCACTGAGTAATGTATAGAATTGTTGAATCACTATGTTGCACACCTGAAACTAATGTCAATAATCACTTTAAATGTAGTCTAAATACACTGAATAAAAGACAGAGGTAGTCAGAATGGGTAAAAAAATAAATAAACCCACCTTAAATATAAGATTCAAATTAAAATTAATGGGATGGTATAAAAAGTAAAGGATGGAGAAAGAATATAGGCATACCTTGGAGATGTTGTTGGTTCAGTTCTAGACAACTACAATAAAGCAAATATCATAATAAAGCAAGTTAAAGGGATCCCTGGGTGGCACAGCAGTTTGGCGCCTGCCTTTGGCCCAGGGCGCGATCCTGGAGACCCGGGATTGAATCCCACGTCGGGCTCCCGGTGCATGGAGCCTGCTTCTCCCTCTGCCTATGTCTCTGCCTCTCTCTCTTTCTCTCTCTGTGACTATCATAAATAAATAAAAAATTTTTTTAAAAAGCAAGCTAAATAATTTTTTTGGTTTCCCAGTGCATATAAAAGTTATGTTTACACTATAGTGTAGTTTATTAAGTGCTCAATAGCACTATGTCTAAAAAAAGCAATGTACGTACTGTTTTTAAAAAACATTTTATTTATTCATGAGAGACACAGAGAAAGAGGCAGAGATATAGGCAGAGGGATAAGCAGGCTCCCTGCAAGGAACCCTATGTGGGACTCAATCCCAGAACCCCAGGATCAAGACCTGAGCCAAAGGCAGACAATCACTGAGCCTCCCAGGCATCCCAGCAAATATAAAAAATAGTAAAAGTGATTATAGGGGAAAGGAGAGAAAATGAGTGGGAAAAATTAGAGAGGATGACAAAACATGAGAGACTCCTAACTCTTGGAAATGAACAAGGGGTAGTAGAAGGGAAGGTTGGGCAGAGGGATGGGGTGATGGGGTGATGGGCACTGAGGGAGGCACTTGACAGGATGAGCACTGGGTGTTATATGCTGCCAAAGAAAATTCCAATTAAAAAAATTTAAAAAGTGAAAAAAATAAAAATACTCTATTGATTAAAAATGGTAACCATCATCTGAACTTTCAGCAAGTCACCACCTTATGCTGGAGGAGGCTCTTGCCTCATGTTGACGGCTGCTGACTGATCAGGACCTGGAGTGGGAGAAGGCAGTTAGAGAGAAAGGGAACATATTGGTCAAAGGGTACAAACTTTGAGTTATAAGATGAACAAGTTCTGGAGACCTTAGGTACAGCATGATGAGCATAGTTAATAATAATTTATTATATATAAAATATATATTTATTATATATAAAATATATATGAAATTTGTTTAGAAAGTAGCCAAAAAATTGTCTCGCTACAAAAGCAGTGGTAACTATGTGAAGTAAGTAAAATGTTAATTAGTTCGATTGTGGCCATTGTTACCGAATGTACACATGCATTAAAACATGATGTTGTACACTTCAAATATATAACATTTTTGTCAATCATACTTCAATAGAGCTGGAAAATTTGTTTTAAAGATTTTATTTATTTATTCATGAGAAACACAGAGACAGAGACATAGGCAGAGGGAGAAGCAGGGTCCCTGTGGGGAGCCCGATGCAGGACTTGATCCCAGGAATCCAGAATCACAGGACTCCAGGATCATGCCCTGAGCCAAAGGCAGATGCTCAACCACTGAGCCATCCAGGCATCCCTGGAATTTTTTGAAAAAGAATTACTAAAATGTGACACAGAAGCACAATGTGAGCATATGCTATTGGAAAAATGGACTTGATAGACCTGCTTGATTTCAGATTGCCACAAACTTTCAGTTTGTAAAAATGCAATTTGTAAAATGCAATAAAGTGAAATGCAATAAAACAAGGTATGCCTGTATGTGAATGCAATGGTAAGATGCTCTCATGTAGTAAGAACTCAATAAATAGTAGGTACTGTTACTAACAATCTTGGAGCTCCTAGAGGGCTTGGGGCCTTATCTGCTTTATCTCTGCCTCTGTAGTACCTGACACAGAGCAAGTTGGAAGGAAGAGAAGTCAAATCAATATACATAAAGTGTTAAATGTCTACTCCATGCCAGGCCTTGTTTGGGAATGAAAAAAGTGATTTAGACCAAGGTTTTGTCATTGAGTATCTCACAGTCAAATGAAGAAAATGAACTTAAACTCTTTAAGCAAATATTAATCTGTAAATCAATGAGAAGAGCAATGTGGTAAATTTTTCACATTTTGACACCTTTGAAATTGGGAGGCATCTTGAGATTAACGGTGTCTTAGTGCGTTGTTATCTAATTGCAGTATGTTTTTTCCCCTGTTACATAAAATAATGGTGTGATTTCAACCAATGGCATCTTAGATTTGGCTAACTATGGCAATAGATTATGTAGAAAGTGTTCAACAACCTTAAGCCATTAGATTTTATTTACAAGAAATCTGAGGTTTAGAAACATTAAGTAATTTGTTCAAGGTCACACAGCTGTTAAGTAGCAGGTCATTGTGACTGTAAAACTTACGCACTTTCTCTTTCACTATCTTTTTAGTAAGTTTTTATTTAAATTCCAGTTAACTTACAGTGTGATATTAGTTTCAGGTGTACAATTTAGTGATTCAACATTTACATATGATAACCTGTGCTCATTGCAGTTAAGTGTGCTCCTTAATCCTCATCACCTTGTTTACCCACCCCCCACCTCCCCTCCAATAGCCAATAGTGTTTTCTCTATAATTAAGACTCTGTTTCTTACTTTTCTTTTATCCCTTTTCCTCATTTATTTTATTTTTTAAATCCCATATATGAGTGAAATCATGTTATTTGTCTTTCTCTGCTAGATTTATTTCACTTAGCATGATACTCTCTAGCTCTCTGCATGTCACTGCAAATATAGTATTAAAATTAATTTTACCTTTTTTAACTTTAAGAAAATGTGGTCATTAGAATATTTAAAATTATATATGAGGCTTACATATTTATATTGGACAGCAATAAATATCATCAAGCACTTTAAAAGGCTGGCATTTACTGTTACTCATTCATTAATTCACTTATTCTAATGCTCAAAGTGATATTGAGTGTCTACTCAATTCTTTAAGAGTCTTTTACTATGAGCCAAGGAACTCACTGCCAATTAAAATCCCTACCTCATTTTTGGCAAACCAAGAAACAGACATGTAACTATAGAGAACAAACTGAGGGTTCCTGGAGGGGAAATGGGCAGGAGGATGGGTTAAAAAGGTGATGGTTATTGGGGATCCCTGGGTGGCGCAGTGGTTTAGCGCCTACCTTTGGCCCAGGGCACGATCCTGGAGACCCGGGATCGAATCCCACGTCGGGCTCCCGACGTGGAGCCTGCTTCTCCCTCTGCCTGTGTCTCTGCCTCTCTCTCTCTCTCTCTGTGTGACTATCATAAATAAATAAAAATTAAAAAAAAAAAAGGTGATGGTTATTAAGGAAGGCATGTTGTGATGAGCACTGGCTGTTGAATGGAAGTGATGAATCACTAAATTCTACACCTGAAACTAATATTACACTGTATTTTTAACAAACTGGAATTAAGTAAAAATTTGGAGAAAGAAAAAGGATAAAAATCCTACCTCATTTTCACAAGTGCTACTTCTGGGCCTTGATTTTCCATCTTATAATTGTATCTGTACTTTTATCCTCTAGTAAATCTTACCCTTTTTGCTGGGACTTTATCTTACACTGAAATAATTGGAAAGTCTCCTAGCAAGTATCGCTGCCACCATTCTAGACCACCTTCTTTATGCTGGCTTTGAAGTTTCCAGACTCAGAGAGAAGGGCCAACTGTTCTCTGGAACCTTTATGGATATGGAGTAGGCAGGAATAATAGTGAAAAAAATGAGATGAGAGATAACCAGTTCTTCATCACAGGCATTTTATGGAGCAGGGACATGCTCTCCTATTTTTCCTACTTCCAGGTACTACTCTTCAACCTGTCCTTTACCAGACACAAGAGTGATCTTTGTAACAGAGATCCACATGTCATTCCCTTTCTCAAAGCCCTTGAGAGGTTCCCATTACCTATAGAATAAAATACAACACTGAATACAGTATTTAAGTCCCTCTAGGGTTTCGTCAAATCCTTCAATGGCTTCCCACCTCATTCAGAGTAAAAATCAAATCTTTATGGTCAACTATATGACCCTACATGCTCTACCCCCTCCCCCTTTATAACCCTAATTTCTCTGACCTCATGTCCAATTATTTACCTTACCTCATTCTGCTTCAAGTGTACCAGTTTTCCTACTTATTCTTTGAACATGAAAAGTGTGTTCCCAAAGGTTCCTTTGGGACATTTATACTTCTCAATTCTCCTGTCTGGAGCTCTCTATACCCAGATATTCATGTGGCTCACTCCCTAACTTCTTTCAGGTCATTATTAACATACTACCTTCTCACTAGTCACATTCTATTTGAAATTACATCCCTCATCCTTATACATCTCATTTTTTCTCCTGCTTTCTTTTCTTTTTTTTAATTTATTTTTCATTGGTGTTCAATTTGCCACCATAGAGAATAATACCCAGTGCTCATCCCATCAAGTACCCACCTCAGTGCCCGTCACCCAGTCACCCCCACCTCCCGCCCATCTCCCCTTCCACAACCCCTAGTTCATTTCCCAGAGTTAGGAGTCTTTCACGTTCTGTCTCCCTTTCTGATATTTCCCACTTATTTTTTATCCTTTCCCCTTTATTCCCTTTCACTATTTTTTATATTCCCCAAATGAATGAGACCATATAATGTTTGTCCTTCTCCGATTGACTTATTTCACTCAGCATAATACCCTCCAGTTCCATCCACGTCGAAGCAAATGGTGGGTATTTGTCGTTTCTAATGGCTGAGTAATATTCCATTGTATACATAAACCACATCTTCTTTATCCATTCATCTTTCGTTGGACACCGAGGCTCCTTCCACAGTTTGGCTATTGTGGACATTGCTACTATAAACATCGGGGTGCAGGTGTCCCGGCGTTTCATTGCATCTGTATCTTTGGGGTACATGCCCAACATTGCAACTGCTGGATCGTAGGGCAGATCTATTTTTAACTCTTTGAGGAACCTCCACACAAAGGAGAATTATAGACCAATATCCCTGATGAACATGGATGCAAAAATTCTCAACAAGATACTAGCCAATAGGATACAACAATACATTAAGAAGATTATTCACCATGACCTAGTGGGATTTATCCCCAGGATGCAAGGCTAGTTCAACACTCGTAAAACAATCAATGTGATTCATCATATCAGCAAGACAAAAAGCAAGAACCATATGAACCTTTAAATAGATGCAGAGAAAGCATTTGACAAAATACAGCATCCATTCCTGATAAAAACTCTTCAGAGTGTAGTGATAGAGGGAACATTCCTCAACATCTTAAAAGCCATCTACAAAAAGCCCACAGCAAATATCATTCTCAATGGGGAAGCACTGGGAGCCTTTCCCCTAAGATCAGGAACAAGACAGGGATGTCCACTCTCACCACTGCTATTCAGCATAGTACTAGAAGTCCTAGCCTCAGCAATCAGACAACAAAAAGAAATAAAAGGCATTCAAATTGGCAAAGAAGAAGTCGTTTTTATATCAGACTAAAGTTTTCCAATTTTTTTTCTCTTTTCTCACCTTAACTACAATATTTTACCACCTGTTCATTTTTAAGTTTCTTCCTTTTTGACTTCCATATTTCTACAATTACATGTTGTAGATATATTTTCCAATTCTAGGTCCCCTTCAACATACTCAAGTTAATTTTGAGAGATATATGTTTTTTTTCTTTTGTTTTGTGTTTTTTTTTCTGCCTTATTTCGTTCTACAATGATGATAGTTAATACCTTCTGAAACATGACCAGCATGGGCCCAGAAACAAGTGGAATAGTGTGCTCATTCATTCTGTGACATTATATTCTCTCTTCATTCCCATTCTGCCCCCCTATTTTACCTGGTTTATGCATTGGTGGTCAATGGTGGGGCTTTGTACAAGTATTTCTAATTTATAATTTTGGGACTGAGCATCTTTGAACATACAGAACTTAATATACTCAGAACCAAGAGGATCACACTCTAGAACCCCCTCAGGTAGACTACGTTCTCCCTCCACTACAACTTCGTCACTACCACCATCTCCCAGGGCCCTCTCTTTTTTGCTTCTATTTTTCTTTTTTCTTTTTTTTTTTTTTTGTCTTCTTCTTTGGGATTCTTGGCCTTTATTTTTTACTACTTTGTTTTAAATTTTGTTTTCCACTTTAGTGGTCTTTTTATTTTATTTCATTCTGATTTTGTTTCCAATTTCTGGTCTCTAACCTCATCAGAATCAACTAGGGTGAAATTTATTTAAGTCGTGGTTGATATTCTTGATTCAGCCCACTCATACAGCCACTCTGCAGTGAGCAAAATGACTAGAAAGAAGTCACCACAAAAGAATCAGAAACAATACTCTCTGCCACAGAGTTACAGAATTTGGATTCTAATTTGATGTCAGAAAGCCAATTGAGAAGCACAATTATAAAGCTACCGGTGGCTCTAAAAAAAAAGCATAAAGGATTCAAGAGACTTCATGACTACAGAATTTAGATCTAATCAGGTCGAAATTAAAAATCAATTAAATGAGATGCAATCCAAACTGGAAGTCCTAACGATGAGGGTTAATGAGGTAGAAGAAAGAGTGAATGACATAGAAGACAAGTTGATGACAAGGAAGGAAGCTGAGGAAAAAAGAGAAAAACAATTAAAAGACCATGAGGAAAGGTTAAGGGAAATATGATAGCCTCAAAAGGAAAAATCTATGTTTAATTGGGGTTCCAGCAAATGCCAAGAAGGCCAGAGGATCAGAAAGCATATTTGACCAAATCATAGCTGAGAACTTCCCTAATTTGGGGAGGGAAACAGGCATTCAGATCCAGGAGACAGAGACGTCTCCCACTAAAATCAATAAAAACAACACCTCGACATTTAATAGTGAAACTTGCAAATTCCAAAGATAAAGAGAAAATCCTGAAAGCAGCAAGAGACAAGAGATCCCTAACTTATATGGGAAGAACTATTAGATTAACAGCAGACTTCTCGACAGAGACCTGGCAGGCCAGAAAGGGCTGGCAGGATATAGTCAGGGTCCTAAATGAGAAGAACATGCAACCAAGAATACTTTATCCAACAAGGCTCACATTCAGAATAGAAGGAGAGATAAACAGCTTCCAAGATAGGCAGAAACTGAAAGAATATGTGACCACCAAACCAGCTTCACAAGAAATATTAAGTGGGACCCTGTAAAAGAAGGAAGCCCAAAGAAATAATCCACAAAAAAGAGGGACTGAATAGGTATTATGATGACACTAAATTCATATCTTTCAATAGTAACTCAGAACGTGAATGGGCTAAATTATCCCACCAAAAGACACAGGGTTTCAGACTGGATAAAAAAGCAAGACACATCTATTTGCTGTCTACAAGAGACTCATTTTAGTCCTAAGGACACCTCCAGCCTGAAAATGAAAGGTTGGAGAACCATTTACCATTCAAATGGTCCTCAAAAGAAAGCTGGGTAGCAATCTTCATATCAGATAAATTGAAGTTTATAGCAAAGACTGTAATAAGAGATGAAGAGGGACATTATACCATGCTTAAAGTGTCTAACCAACAAGAAGACCTAACATTCATGAATATTTATGCCCCTAATGTGGGAGCTGCCAAGTATATCATTCAATTAATAACCAGTTAAGACATGATTAGATAATACAGTAATACTAGGAGACTTCGATATGGCACTTTCTGCAAATGACATCTTCTAAGCACAACATAACCAAAGAAACAAGAGCTTTAAATGATACACTGGACCAGATGGATTTCACAGATTTGTACAGAACTTTGCATCCGAATGCAACTGAATACACATTCTTCTCAGGTGCACATGGAACTTTTTCCAGAATAGATCATATACTGGGTCACAAATCAGGTCTCAACTGATTCCAAAAGATTGGGATTGTCCCCTGCATATTTTCAGACCATAATGCTTTGAAACTAGAACTCCATCACAAGAAGAAATTTGCAAGAAACTCAAACACCTAGAGGTTAAAGACTATCTTGCTAAAAGATGAATGGGTCAACCAGGAAATTACAGAAGAATTAAAAACAGTCATGGTAACTAATAAAAATGAAGATACAACCATTCAAAATCTTTGAGATACAGCAAAGCCTGTCCTAAGAGGTAAATCATCACAATACAAGCATCCATTAAAAAACTGGAAAGAACTCAAATACACAAGCTAAACTCACACCTAAAGGAACTGGAGAAAAAATAGCGTATAAAATCTACACCAAGCAGAAGAAGAGAGTTAATAAAGATTCCAGCAGAACTCAAATAAACAGAGACCAGAGGAACTGTGGAACAGATCAACGAAACTAGGAGTTGATTCTTTGAAACAATAAGATAGATAAACCATTAGCCAGCCTTATTAAAAACAAAAGAGACTCAAATTAATAAAATCATGAATGAAAAAGGAGAGATCACAACCAATACCAAGGATATACAAATGATTTTAAAAACGAATTATGAAAAAAAACGAATTATGAGCTGCTATATACAAATAAATTAGGCAATCTAGAAGAAATGGACGCATTTCTGGAAAACCACAAATTACCAAAACTGGAACTGGAAGAAATAGAAAACCGGAATGGGCCAATAGCCAGGGAGGAAATTGAAGCAGTCATCAAAAACCTCCCAAGACACAAAAGTCCAGGGCCAGATGGCTTCCCAGGGGAATTCTATCAAATGTTTAAAGAAGAAACAACACCTATTCTACTAAAGCTGTTCCAAAAGATAGAAAGGGATGGAATACATCCAAACTCATTTTATGAGGTCAGAATCATCTTAATTCCCAAACCAGATAACGACCCCAACAAAAAGGAGAATTACAGGCCAATATCCCTGATGAACATGGATGCAAAAATTCTCAACAAGATACTAGCCAATAGGACATCCACATGCAGAAGAATGAAACTAGACCACTCTCTTTCACCATACACAAAGATAAAATGGATGAAAGATCTAAATGTGAGACAAGATTCCATCAAAATCCTAGAGAAGAACACAGGCAACACCCTATTGGAACTCGGCCATAGTAACTTCTTGCAAGATACATCCACGAAGGCAAAAGAAACAAAAGCAGAAATGAACTATTGGGACTTCGTCAAGATAAGAAGCTTTTGCACAGCAAAGGATACAGTCAACAAAACTCAAAGACAACCTACAGAATGGGAGAAGATATTTGCAAATGACATATCAGATAAAGGGCTAGTTTCCAAGATCTATGAAGAACTTATTAAACTCAACACCAAAGAAACAAACAATCCAATCATGAAATGGGCAAAAGACATGAACAGAAATCTCACAGAGGAAGACATAGACATGGCCAACATGCATATGAGAAAATGCTCTGCCTCACTTGCCATCAGGGAAATACAAAACAAAACCACAATGAGATACCACCTCACACCAGTGAGAATGGGGAAAATTAACAAGGCAGGAAACAACAAATGTTGGAGAGGATGCGGAGAAAAGGGAACTCTCTTACACTGTTGGTGGGAATGTGAACTGGTGCAGCCACTATGGAAAACTGTGTGGAGGTTCCTCAAACAGTTAAAAATATACCTGCCCTATGACCCAGCAATTGCACTGTTGGGGATTTACCCCAAAGATACAAATGCAATGAAACGCCGGGACACCTGCACCCCGATGTTTATAGCAGCAATGGCCACGATAGCCAAACTGTGGAATGAGCCTCGGTGTCCAACGAAAGATGAATGGATAAAGAAGATGTGGTTTATGTATACAATGGAATATTACTCAGCTATTAGAAATGACAAATACCCACCATTTGCTTCAACGTGGATGGAACTGGAGGGTATTATGCTGAGTGAAGTAAGTCAGTCGGTGAAGGACAAACATTATATGTTCTCATTCATTTGGGGAATATAAATAATAGTGAAAGGGAATATAAGGGAAGGGAGAAGAAATGTGTGGGAAATATCAGAAAGGGAGACAGAACATAAAGACTGCTAACTCTGGGAAACAAACTAGGGGTGGTGGAAGGGGAGAAGGGTGGGGGGTGGGAGTGAATGGGTGACGGGCACTGGGGGTTATTCTGTATGTTAGTAAATTGAACACCAATAAAAAATAAATTAAAAAAAATATACTAGCCAATAGGATCCTACAGTATATTAAGAAGATTATTCACCATGACCAAGTGGGATTTATCCCCGGGAAGCAAGGCTGGTTCAACACTCATAAAACAATCAACGTGATAGATGATACAGCAAGAAAAAATACAGGAACCACATGATCCTCTCAATAGATGCAGAGAAAGCATTTGACAAAATACAGCATCCATTCCTGATCAAAACTCTTCAGAGTATAGGGATAGAGGGAACTTTCCTCACTGTCTTAAAAGCCATATATAAAGCCCGCAGCAAATATCATTCTCAATGGGGAAACACTGAGAGCCTTTGCCCTAAGATGAGGAACACGACAGAGATGTCTGCTCTTACCACTGCTATTCAACATAGTACTAGAAGTCCTAGCCTCAGCATCAGGCAACAAAAAGAAATAAAAGGCATTCAATATGGCAAAGAAGACGTCAAACTCTCCCTCTTTGCAGATGACATGATACTGGACAGAGAAAACCCGAAGCCTTCACCCCAAGATTGCTAGAACTCATACAGCAATTCGGCAGTGTGGCAGGATACAAAATCAATGCCCAGAAATCAGTGGCATTCTATACACTAACAATGAGACTGAAGAAAGAGAAATTAAAGAGTCAATCCCATTTACAATTGCACCCTATAGTATAAGATACGTGGGAATAAACTAATCAAAATGGTAAAGGATATATACCCTATGAACTACAGAAGACTTCTGAAAGAAATTGAGGATGACTCAAAGAGATGGAAAAATATTCCATGCTCATGGATTGGAAGAATTAATATTGTGAAAATGACAATGCTACCCAGAGCAATTTACACATTCAATGCAATCCCTATCAAAATACCATGGACTTTCTTCAGAAAGTTGGAACAAATCCTCTTAAGATTTGTGTGGAATCAGAAAAGTTCCCGAATAGCCAGAGGAATATTGAAAAAGAAAACCAGAGCCTGGGGAATCACAATGCCAGATTTCAAGTTGTACTACAAAGCTGTGATCTTCAAGACAGTGTGGGACTGGCACGAAAACATACACATAGATCAACGGAACAGAATAGAAAACCCAGAAATGGGCCCTCAACTCTATGGTCAACTAATATTCGATAAAGCAGGAAAGACTGTCCACTGGAAAAAAGACAGTCTCTTCAATAAATGGTGCTGGGAAAATGGACAGTCTCATGCAGAAGAATGAAACTAGACCATTATCTTACAGCATACACAAAGATATACTCAAAATGGTTGAAAGATCTAAATGTGAGACAAGAATCCATGAAAATCCTAGAGGAGAACACAGGCAACACCCTTTTTGAACTTGGCCACAGCAACTTCTTGCAAGATATATCTATGAAGGCAGGGTAAACAAAAGCAAAAATGAATTATTGGGACTTAATCAAGTTAAAAGCCTTCTGCACAGCAAAAGAAACAGTCAACACAACTAAAAGACCACCTACAGAATGGAACAAGATATTTGCAAATAACCTATCAGATAAAGGGCTAGTATCCAAGTTCTAGAAAGAACTTATTAAATTCAACAGCAAGGAAACAAACAATCCAATCATGAAATGGGCCAAAGACATGAACAGAAATTTCAGAGGAATACATAGACATGGCCATCAAGCACATGAGAAAATGCTCCACATTGCTTGCCATTAGGGAAATACAAATCAAAATCACAATGAGATGCCACTTCACACCAGTGAGAATGGTGAAAATTAACAGGACGGGAAACAATAAATGTTGGAGAGGATGTGGAGAAAGGGCACTTTCTCTTGCACTGTTGGTTGGAATGTGAACTGGTACAGCCACTCTGGAAATTTGTGTTGAGGTTCCTCAAAGAGTTAAAAATAGAGGTACCCAGGACCCAGCAATTGCACTGCTGGGGATTTACCCGAAAGATACAGTTGCAGTGAAAATCCAAGGACACCTTCACTACAATGTTTATAGCAGCAATGTCCATAAGCCAAACTGGGTAGATCCTCGGTGTCCATTGCAAGATGAATAGATAAAGAAGATGTGGTCTATATATACAATGTAATATTACTCAGCCATTAGAAATGACTAGTACCCACCATTGCTTCCACCTGAATAGAACTGAAGTGTATTATGCTGAGTGAAGTATGTCAATTGGAGAACGAACATTATATTGTTTCATTCATTCAAGGAATATAAAAATAGTGAAAGGATTTATTGCGGAAAGGAGAGAATATGAGTGGGAAATATCAGAGAGGTTGACAAAACATGAGAACATCCTAATTCTGTGAAACAAACAAGGGGTAGTAGAAGGGGAGGTGGGCAGGGGAATGGAGTGACTGGGAGTTGAAAGCCAGAAGGTTGACCTGGTGGAAGAATCGGAGGTGTCCTGTACTCGGCACAAGATTAGGAAGAAGGAAAAAAAAAAAAAGATTAGGAAGAAGGCTCTGGGAGGGTGTAGGAAACTCACCAGGCTGCCAGTTTTGCCTGTTGGCCAGACCTTCAAAATGAAACTTCCAGCAGCACACTAAAGATGACAAAAAGACAATCAGGAGAACTATAACTTACTAAAGAGACCTAGGACTTTCCTCCTGATAAGAACTTTCCTCTCTGGGTCACAGAACCCCATTTGTGTAATCAAAGAGTTGGACCTTAGGAAGTTAAGATCTTTTCCCCCTCTGATTTTCTATGGCTCACTGAGCTTAGTAACAGAATGGAACTAGCTACCCAAAAATTCTATAGGATTCCTTACTTATTGTAGTTCTCCCATTGCCTAGAAGTGAGTAGCACCAATACCTCAAGTTTCTGGATGTTCACTTTTGAAGAAGGCAGAAAAGGGAAGAGGTTAAGGAGATTGTGTTCAAATCCATGGCTAAATTCCCACCAGTAATGGGGTAGAACCCACGAAAATTGAGTCAGTAAATGTAAAGAGAAGGAAGCAGATACAATCCTAGAGCCAGAGGAAAAGAGGAAGAGGAGGCCTCAGCCAGACATGGATAAGGTGCTCTAGACACCTCCCCAGCTGACTCTTGGATTCCCTGATCATATTCTCTTTATATTCTCCCCTCCAGCTCATCTTACCATGTACAAACGTAGTGTGGCCTGTACTGGCTGCCCAGCTCTAGTTTACCACTCTCATCATTTTCTGTTCCCCTTCCTTGATGTGCCCAGGAAACTACAGTTTGAAGAGAATGTTTTTAAATTATTACATAATACAGAGTCCTTGTATCAAAGGTCTGAGTTCTAGTCCCAGATTTGCTCCTGACTTACTCTGTGGCTTTGGGCAAGTTTCCCTGATATATTCTCAGGAACTCATCTGTAACTTAAAGGTTTTGTAATGCTTCTTAACTTTTTCTGAGATCCTAGAATTGTAAGAAACTGATGAAATCTGTGAATGCAGATGGTACAATTTTGCATATAATTTCAGGTGATTCATAGACCCCCTAGGCTAAGAATTCTTGCCTGATAGCTAAGGGCCCTTTCAGCTCTCAGTCTGTGGTTATGTGATCTGGACTTAAGGCCAAGGTCTGCCTGCCCCTTTCAGAGGAAGCAGAAGAATCCACCTTCCAAATACATGTTTGGCCTGAGCTTCCAGTTGCTTTTGGCTTTAAACCATGACACTCTGGCTAAGTGGAGTTCTTGTTTCCCTCACAAGGCCTGAAACTGAGTCACAAAGACAAAGGCAAGGTGCTAGAGATCTGTTTAAAACCCAGTGCCTCAGGATACCTAGGTGGCTCAGTGGTTGAATGTCTGCCTTCGGCTCAGGTTGTGATCCTGGGGTCCTGGGATCAAGTCCCACATCAGGCTCTTCCACAGGGAGCCACTTCTCCCTTTGCTTATATCTCCGCCTCTCTGTGTCTCATGAATAAATAAATAAATAAAATCTGAAAAAAGACACCCAGTGCCTCTGAGCTCCCTTTCTGGCACCCCTCGGGTGCCAGCCTAAAATTAAAGGCAGTAGAAGGTAGGCCTCTGGTCCAGGTAAAAAAAATGACCCCAGGAAGTCTGGCTTGCATTGCTGGCTGGAAAGTCTTGTCCAGACTGTGCTGTCCTCTGGTGGCTATGAAGACATACATATATAAACTTTGCCATACGCCCAAAATTTTAATGGCAGTTTACTGGGACGGTGAGCAGCTGGTATCAAGCCCAAAGAAGTCCCACAGAGTGCTTGGATATTTTTCCACAGCTACTGTTATAAGACAATCTCAGTATTGGACTCTAGGGAGCTAGAGGTGAGGCAGTACTACCATAACATTCTGAGGTTATCCTGAGCAAGTACTCACGTTTGATCTTGGAGGCATCATTGCTGACTCTAGTGAGCCCTCTCTTTTACAGATCCTTGTTATTCTTTCCTTGGGACCCTGAAGTAGAGTTCCCTTATTAAGACTCTATCAATATATTAGGCATGAGAAAGGAGGGGGTGGTCAATGAATAGCCAGGCCTCTAACTACAGATGAAGACCAGGGCTCCTTCTCAAGTATCAAGACTAATCTCATCCTCTTTTGGGCTCAAACCTATGTAGTCAACTGCCTGCTGGGCATCATATACCTAGATGTACCACAGATTTTTTTCCCTCAAATCACCATATCCCAACTTAACTCATCACTTTCATAACCTTTTTTTTCTTTCCTAACCTTTTTATATCACTTAGGAGGCTTTGAACTGCAAGTAATAGAAGTATAAGTAAAATAGATTGATTTATGATAAAATTTATGAAAATGTATTGTCTTTAACAAATACCCTGGAGGTAGTCAGTTATGATGTTGGTCAATTCAGTGGCTCAATAATACCAAGAATTCAGGTCCTTTCCATCTGTCTGCTCTATTGTCTTCAGCATGTCAGCTACTCCTTTTATGGTCAAAAGATGGCTACAGCAGTGCCACACATCAAGTTTTTGTACAATGTTGTCCATGGACTTAAGTACAGGACAACCCATCTTTTTATCTTTTTTAAAGGGAAAATATTACCTAGGAACTTCACAGCAGACTTCTCCTCACATGTCATGGGTAATAATTACACCAAATGACTTAAGCTTTAGAAATTAGTATCAGGGTAAATGCTGGTCTAGTAGAATGTATTTGGAAGCCTTCCTTCCTCTTCTATTGTTTGGAAAAGTTTGAGGAGAATAGGTGTTAATTCTTCTTCAAAATGTTTGTTAGAACTCACCTGTGAATCCATCTGGTTCTGGGCATTTATTTTTTGGTACTTTTTGTTTACCATTTCAATTTTGTTACTTGTAATCAGTCTGTTCATATGTCCTATTTCTCCCTGGTATAGTTTTGGAAGACTATATTTCTAGGAATTTATCCATTTCTTCTATATTGTACGATTTGTTGGCATATAAGTGTTCCTAATAATCTATTATGATTTTTCCCATTTTTGTGATATTAGTTTTACTTCTCTTCAATTTCTGATTTTAGTTATTTGAATCCTTTCCCTATTTTTCTTCATAAGTCTGTCTAAAGGATTATGAATTTTGTTTATCTTTCCAAAGAATCAGCTCTTGATTTCATTGATATGTTCCATTTTTTTAGTGTCTACTTTACTTTTAATTTTTTAAAGTTCTCTTAAGTTCCATTTAGTTAAAGTACAGTGTAATATTAGCTGCAAGTGTACTATATGGTGATTCATCACTTCCACACAACACCCAGTGCTCATCACAGCAAGTGCACTCCTCAATTTCCATCACCTATTTCATCCACTTCTGCAGCCACCTCCCCTCTACTATCAGTTTTTTCTTGATAGTTAAGAGTCTGTTGTATGGTTTGCCCCTCTCTCTCTTTTCTTCCTTTTGCTCATTTGTTTTGTTTCTTAAATTCCTTATATGAGTGAAATTATATGGTATTTGTCTTTTTCTGAATGACTTATTTTGCTTAGCATAATACTCAAGCTCCATATAATATATATGTGATACATATATATACATTACCTCTTTATCCATTCATCAGTCAATAGACACTGAGCTGTTTCCATTATTTGGCTATTATAGATAGTGCTACTATAAATCTTTGAATTAGTATTTTGTATAGCTAGGAGTGTAACTGATGGATCATAAAGTAGTTTTATTTTTACCATTTTGAGGAACCTCCATACTGTTTTCCACAGTGGATTGGCTGCACCAGTTTGCATTCCCATCAACAGTGTGAGATGAGAGGGTTCCTTTTCTTCATATCCTCACCAATACCTATTGTTTCTTGTCTTGTTAATTCTAGCCAGGCTAACTGGTATGAGGTGATATCTCATTATAGTTTTGATTTGTTTTTCCCTAGTGATCAGTGATGTTGAGCATCTTTTTATGTATCTGTAGGACATCTATATGTGTTCTTTGGAAAAATAACTATTTGTGTCTTCTGCTCATATTAATTGGATTATTTGGTTTTGGGGTGTTGTGTTTTACAAGTTCTTTATATATCTTGGATAGTAACCCTTTGTCAGATATGTTATTTGCAAATATCTTCTCCCATTCCATAGGTTGTCTTTTAGTCTTATTGATTATTTCCTTTTGCTGCACAAAAGCTTTTTATTTTCCTAAAGTCCCAATAATTTGTTATTGCTTTTGTTTCTCTTGCCTCGGGACACATATCCAGAAGTTGCTATGGCCAATGTCAAAGAGGTTGCTGCCTGTGTTCTTTTCTAGGATTTTTATAGTTTCAGGTTTCATATTTGGATCTTTATCCATTTTGAATTGATTTTGTGTATAAGAAAGTGGTCCAGTTTCACTGATCCTAATGGGGAAAAACTGAGAGCTTTTTCTCTGTGATTGGGAATAAGACAGAGATGTCCACTCTCACCACTGTTATTTAATATAGTACGGAGGTCTGGGCCACAATAATCAGACAACAAAAAGAAATAAAAGGCATCCAAATCAGCAAGGAGGAAGTCAAACTTTCACTATTTGCAGATGACATGGTATTCTATGCAGAAAACCCAAAGGAGTACATAAAAAAACTGCTAGGACTGATAAATAAGTTTAGTAATGTCACAAGATACAAAATCAGTATACTGAAACATGTTGCATTTCTATACACCAATAATGAAGCAGCAGAAAGCAAGGCGAGGAATCAATCTGACTTATAATTGCACCCAAACCATAAGATACCTAGGAATAAACCAAACCAAACAGGTGAAAAATATATGTTCTGAAAACTATAAAACAGTGATGAAAGAAATTAAAGAGGACACAAAGAAATGGAAAAACATTCCATGCTCATTGATTGGAAAATCAAATATTATTAGTCTATACTACCCAAAGCAATCTACACATTCAATGCAATCCCTATCAAAATACCGCTAGCATTTTTCACAGAGCTAGAAGAAACAATCCTAAAATTTGCGTAAAACCACAAAGGAGGGATCCCTGGGTGGCGCAGTGGTTTAGCGCCTGCCTTTGGCCCAGGGCGCAATCCTGGAGACCCGGGATCGAATCCCACGTGGGGCTCCCGGGGCAGGGAGCCTGCTTCTCCCTCTGCCTGTGTCTCTGCCTCTCTCTCTCTCTCTCTCTCTCTCTCTGTGTGACTATCATAAATAAATAAATAAAAATTTAAAAAAAAAACCACAAAGGACCCCAAATAGCCAAAGCGATCTTGAAAAAGCAAAGCAAAGCTGGAGGCATCACAATTCCAGACTTCAAGTTATGCTACAAAGCTGCAGTGATTGAGACAGTATGATTTTGGCAAAAAGCGGACACATAGATCAATGGAACACAATGGAAAACCACAAAATGAACCCACAACTATATGGTCAGTGAATCTTTGACAAAGCAGGGAAGAATATCCAGTGGAAAAAAAGAGAGTCTCTTTAACAAATAGTGTTGGGTACACTGGACAGCAACATACAGAATGAAAGTGTACCGCTTCCTTACACCATACATAAAAGGAATTCAAAATGGATGAAAGACCTAAATGTGAGACAGGAAACCATCAAATTCCTAGAGGAAAGCACAGACAGCAACCTCTTTGACATCAGCCTTAGCAACTTCTTATTAGTTTTGCCCTTTATCACCCAGCACTCTAGTCATTCTGAAAGTTTTTGTTTTTGTGTGAGAACCCAATTTTTGGATACAAGGGGAGCTATCGGAGAGAGGTAGCTATTCCTTTCTTCGGTCTGGTTCAAAACACTTACCAGTCACACCTGATTCTTCTTAGGACCTTGGTTCTCTGACAGCATAAACCTATCATGAGCCCTGGTATGTTTTCTATGACTGCTCTGGCTGAGTTCTCAGCCTATTTATCCATAACCAGGGACAGCTTTCCACAAACAGGAGCTGCCATAGGTTCGGAAATCTTCATCTCTCCCCAAGAAACACCTCTAAGAGTATGACCCATGGAAAAAGAATGTAATAGAATGTGCCATCTCTGGAAATCTTGGTGACTTTAGCACACTTCCTCCCTGTCCTTCCCATCACCTACCATCACCACCAGTCCTCTCTACTGACAGCTAGCCCAGTGCATTCTCACACCACACATTGTCATAAAAATGGTAGACTTAGAAATACATTTTAAGACAATATGGAAGAATGACTTAAAAACTGTGTAATTGGGACTCCAGGGTTGCTCAATGGTTGAGTGTCTGCTTTCGGCTCAGGGCGTCATCCTGGGTTCTGGGATGGAGTCCCACATTGGGCTCCCCGCATGGAGCCTGCTTCTCCCTCTGCCTGTGTCTCTGCTTCTCTCTCTCTGTGTCTCTCATGAATAAATAAATAGAATCTTAAAAAAAATAAATAAACTGTGTCATTGGGAAGCTTAGGGCACAGGGAGAATATGGTTTTCATGCTGCATTCCTTATTCATTCATCACTCATTTGTTTACTCACTCCTTAACAATTACCACGTGTCTTTTGTGGATTAAGTCCTGTGTGAGATTCTGGGAATAAAGAAATAAGGCACAAACCACTACCCTCAAAGAATCCCCAGATTAGTGGAAGCAGATCTGACAGTGTTGTAATACATAGTGTTCAGTGTCAGCTTAGGGTTTATGTACAAAATTTGCGTTAGAGGATTCAAGCAACATTCACAAAAAAGATAGTTTTTTTTAGTGATTTTGGAAGAACAAATAGGATTTCACCATTAGAAGTGGGAAAGGGGGACACCTGGGTGGCTCAATGCTTGAGTGTCTGCCTTCAGCTCAGGGGTTGATCCCGGGATCCTGGGATTGAGTCCTGCTTTGGGTTCCCCGCGGGGAGCCTGCTTCTCCCTCTGCCTATGTCTCTGTCTGTCATTAATAAATTAATAAAATCTTTAAAAAAAAAAGAAGTGGGAAAGGGTGCTCTAAGCAGAGGGACTACAATGTCAAAAGCCTGTGACTAAATTATAATAGTTAATATTTATTGAGAATCTACTATGTATCAAGTATTTTATGCACTAATTCATTTAATTCTAACAAATACCGTAAGAAGTAAATATTATTACCTCACTTACAGATGGGTAATTGAGGCACAGAGAGGTTAAATGACTTGCCCAAGGCTATTTTAACTAGGAAATAGGGAAGTCATTATTTGTACCTGGGAAGTTGGACTTCAGAGTTAATGCTCTTAACCACCATCTCTTTCAGATGCTAGTAAGAAACCTTTTGACTAGCCTATAAAGATGGACAGATGGAGAGATACAGAGGTGAAAATGGCAAGAAGCAAGTTGAAGATCATTTCAAAGACGTATGTGGAGAAACAATGAGGATGTTTTAAAATGGAGACTTTTGCATTAGGTTTGACTCTTAGACAAAAATTCAGTCCTATGTGGAATACCCTATTTGCTCACCTCTATGTAAGACATTATTGCCACATCCCAGGTTAGCACCAGAATCCAGGAGGCTTATGCAGTGTGCAGATAAATGGAAGAAGAACTTTTTAAAAAGGTTATTTATTTATTAGAGAGAGAGCACAAACAAACAGGGGGGAGCAGCAGAGGAAGAGGGAGAAGCAGACTCCCTGCTGAGCAGGGAGCCTGATACGGGGTTCAATCCCAGGATCCTGGGATCATGACCTGAGCTGAAGGAAAATGCTTAACCCTCTGGGCCACCAGGTGCCCTGGAATAAGAGTTTATAATCTCCAGATTCTTTTTTTTTTTTTTAAGATTTTATTTATTCATGAGAGACACACAGAGAGAAAAGCAGAGACATAGGCATAGGGAGAAGCAGGTTCTATGCAGGGAGCCTGATGTGGGACTGGATCCCAGGACTGCAGGATCACGCCCTGAGGCAAAGGCAGATACTCAACCACTGAGCCACCCAGGTGTCACTAATCTCCAGATTCTTATGGCCTCTACTGACACCCTTGTTATCCAAGCCCAGCCAATGGCTTATGAAAGAGGCAAGCTGAAAACTACCTGAGGAAATTAGGCCCAGGCAACCATTGTCTTTGGCTTTGGTTCAGAAAAAGCTTGTGAGGTCCAGAGATGTATTTGAATTTGGGGGAGAAACTGGGAGGGCAGAGATGTAGCTTCTTGAGAGGTAAGGATATTGTGTTCTGGCCACAAAACCCTTCTTTGGAAATGTAACCACATTACTAAGAGTTTCTTTTCTCAGCATTCTTCTGCCTTTAATCTTTTTTGGTAGTTAGTTTTTGTGTGTGTGAAATGTCAGTAACTTTAAGTTGTGCTACAAAGAAGCAGAAAATATATGTTTGCAAACATAGCTTGTTCTCACCCAGTATCCGTTCTCTTCTTCTTGTCTCATGGAACTGATTTTGAGTCCCAGATAAAACAAGCAAACAGACAGATACAAAACTACATGTTTCACCCTTCCTAGCCTCCCAGAAGGGTGGCTAGATGAATTAGTTCTGACCAATGAGATGTAAGCAGAAGTCACTGTGTGGAGATTCTAAGAAAGTATTTTTAAAAGGGGTAGACTCTGTGGAAAAATAACTTTTGCTTTTTTCCTGTCCTATTTTCCTGGAATGTAGACTTGAAGTCTGGTGCTACAAGAGCTATCTGTTTTATAGATAGAATTCTATACCCTAAGAATCACACCACAGGTAAGAATAGTAGAACATAAAGACAGGGTGATCTGGATACCCAGTGGGTCTTAAACTCTCTCGTAATTTCTTATTATGTGAGGAAAATAAATGCCTTACATATTTAAACCTCTGAGTTTTTTTTAAAGATTTTATTTATGTATTCATAGAGACACAGAGAGAGAGAGAGAGAGGCAGAGACACAGGCAGAGGGAGAAGCAGGTTCCATGCAGAGAGCCCGACGTGGGACTCGATCCAGGGTCTCCAGGATCACGCCCTGGGCTGCAGGCAGCGCTAAACCGCTGCGCCACCGGGGCTGCCCAAACCTCTGAGTTTTTTGTATGCTTGTTTTATTTTATTATTTGTGGCCAAATGCAATACCAAATTGGTGTAGTCTGCAGCCTTCTTCAAGTGGAGTTTCAAGAGTGGTGGAACAATGGAGTCTACTGAGGAAGAGGTGATTCTGAGGAGTACTCTGTGAGCAGCTGCTCCTTCCCTCTCACAAGGAAGCTCCTCTTTGTCCAAACCTGAGAATTTCTTCTGAAACTCCTCTTTGTCCAAACCTAGGAATTTCTCTGTTCTGATTAAATCAGTAAGGCAGTGCTCTTAGAAGGGGTGGCAGTGAGAACAAGAGCCTTTAAAGTTCAGGAGATAAAATATGGACATCCGATAAAAGCTGTACTTTCCCCTCCTATATCTCTGCCTTTTGAAACTTTTCTCTAACAAAATCGAGGATAGTCCCTGTTCTGTTATTTTTTAGATATATAAATGTAATGATTTAATAACTACAAGTAAGACAAAGTGATAGAATTGTGCTTCTTTTGCAAACTGGTGACAATGATATGTTTAGATACAATTTTCACATAGAAACTGAAAACAATTTTCACATTGAATAAAAACCTTCACAAATAACTCATGGGCAATGAAGACATACTGAGTTTGACCAAAGTAAAACATTATCAAAAATTGTTGGAGTTACTCATATTTTAAATTCAATATATTTACTGTGTTTAAAAATTTACCTGTTTATCACAATAACTTACTAATATTTTCAGGTATTACAGAGAAGGTATATTCCATTGTTTATAACATTTTTGAAGTTTTAATTTTAATTCCAGGATACTTAACATACAGTGTTATAATAGTGTCAGGCATGCAGTATAGTGATACAATTCCTTTTATCACCCAGTGCTCATCGTGACAAGTGCCCTCCTAAATCTTTATCACCTATTTCACACATGCCCTGACCCACTTCCCCTCTGGCAACGATCTGTTTGTTCTCCAAGTTAAGAGTAAGTTTCTTGGTTTGCCTCTCTTTTGTTTCCCTTTGCCTATTTGTTTTGATTCCTAAATTCCACATATGAGGGAAATCATATGATATTTTTCTTTCTCTGACTTATTTTACTTAGCATTATACTGTCTGGCTCCATTCATGTCATTGCCAATGGCAAGATTTCATTCTATTTTATGGCTAAATACCATTCCATTGTCTATCATCTATCTATCTATCTATCTATCTATCTATCTATCTATCTATCATCTATCTATTTATCTATCTATCATCTATCTATATCCATATATACATTCCTTATGTCTCCATATATCCCACAACTCTCTCTCTCTATGTGTGTGTGTCTGGGTGTCTGTGTGCATCCCACAACTTCTTTGACCACTCATCAGTCAATGGACACTTGGGCTGCTTCCATATCTTGGCTTATTTTTAAAAACAAACACAGGAATGCATGTATCCCTTTGAATTAGTGTTTTTTGTTTGTTTGTTTTTGTTTTGTTTGGGTTTTTTTTTTGGCAAATACTCAGTAGCGTGATTGCTAGATCATAGGGTACTTCTATTTTTAATTTTTTGAGGAAGTTTCATACTGTTTTCCACAGTGGCTGTATCAGTTTGCATTCCCACCAATAGTACAGGAGAGTTCATTTTTTCCCACATCCTCACCAACACCTGTTGTTTCTTGAATTGTTGATTTTAGCCATTCTGTCAGATGTGACATGGTATCTCATCATGGTTTTGATTTGTATTTCCTTGATGATGAGTGATGTTGAGCATGTCTTCATGTGTCTGTTGGCCCCCTGGATGTCTTTTTGGAAAAATGTCTATTCATGTCTTCTTCCCATTTTTAATTGCGTTATTCATTTTGGGGGTGTTGAGTCTTATAAGTTCTTTATATATTTTTTTCATACTAACTCTGTATTGGATAGGTCATTTTCAAATATTCTCTCACATTCCATAGGTTGCCTTTTAGATTTGTTGATTATTTCCTTCACTGTGCAACTTTTTATTTTGATATAATCCCAAAAGCTTATCTTTGTTTTTGTTTCCCTTGCCTCAGGGGACATGTCTAGAAAGAATTGCTATGGCTAATGCCAAAGATGATACTGCCTGTGTTCTTCTCTAGGATTTCTATGGTTTCAGGTCTCACATTTAGGTGTTTTATCCATTTTGAGTTTATTTTCGTGTATGGTGTAATACAGTGATCCAGTTTCTTTCTTTTGCATGTTGCTGTCCAGTTTTCCCAAAACCATTTGTTGAAGATTTCTTTTTCCCACTGGATATTCTTTCCTGCTTTGTTGAAGGTTAGTGATGAATAGTTTTGGATTCATTTCTAGGTTTTCTATTCTATTCCATTGATCTATGTGTCTGTTTTTGTGCCAGTATCATACTGTCTTGATCATTACAGCTCTGGAATTGTTATGCCTCCAGATTTTAAAGGGTTACATGCACCCTAATGTTTATAGCAGCATTATCAACAATAGACAAAATATGGGAAGAGCCAAAATGTTCATTGACTGATGAATGAATAAAGAAGAGGTGACACACACCCACACCTCCCTCCCCCCTCCCACACTCACACAATGGAATATTAGCCATAAAAAGAATGAAATCTTGCCATTTGCAATGACATGGATGGAGACAGACAATATAATGCTAAGTAAAGTAAGTTGGTCAGAGAAAGATAAATACTATGTGATTTCACTCATATGTTGAATTTAAGAAACAAAACAAATGAGCAGAGGGGAATAAAAGAAAGAAAGGCAAACCAAGGAACATGTTCTTAGCTATAGAGAACAAATAGATGTTTACCAGAGGGGCGGTTGGTGTGAGGAATGGATTAAATAAGATTACATACATAAAAATCCCAAAACATAGAAAAAGACAGGACACCATGTGTATAATCAGCAGAAATAACTGCCTTACAGTTATCAAGATTTTAAATAATGGAATTATCAGGCACATAATAAAAAATAAGAATTAATGTTTTAAAATAATTTTAGGGATGCCTGGGTGGCTCCACAGTTGAGCATCTGCCCTCAGCTCAGGGCATGATCCCAGGATCCAGTATCTAGTCTCACATTGGGATCCCTACTAGGAGCCTGCTTCTCCCTCTGCCTGTGTCTCTGCCTCTCTCTGTGTGTCTCTCATGAATAAATAAATGAATTTTTAAAAAATTAAAAAAAATAATTTTAAAAAGGGACTCCTGGGTGGCTCAGTTGGTTAAGTGGCCTACTCTTGATTTTGGCTCAGGTCATGACCTCAGGGCCCTGGGATCAAGCCCCAAGTCAGGCTCTTGCTCAGTGAGGAGTCTGCTTAAGGATTCTCTCTTCCTCTCTCTCTGTCCCTCCTCCTGCTTGTGCTCTTTCTCTCTCTCAAATAAATAAATCATAAAAATTAATAAAATAATTTTAAAAAATTAAAATAATATAATAAAGTGCAAGAGAGAATTTTTTCATGAAGAAATTAAAAAAAATTTAATTAGAATTTCTCAAGATAAAAAAAGATAATTGAATTAAAAACCCTTGGTAGATTTAGCAGCATATTGAACAAACCTGGAGAGGATTAGGGTCATAGATGATAGAACACAAGAGATTATCAGACAGCACAGAGAAGAAAAAAGATGTAATTTCTTTTAAAGCTTAATATGTAAATTAAGAAGGACCAACATAGATCCAATTAAAGTCCCATAAGGGAAGAGGAAAAAAAATGTACAGGATCAATATATAGAGAGATGATGCCTACAAATTTTCAAAACTGATAAAAGGCAAGTTTATGTATTAAAACACCAAGGAATAGCGACACCTGGGTGGCTCAGTGGTTGAGCATCTGCCTTCGGCTTAGGGTGTGATCCCAGAGTTCTGGGAACTCTCTGCTGGTCAGAAGCACTTACATTGCTGAGCCCTATGGACTGAAACAATTGGTGAAAAAGCTCTTGGAAGGCTACCCACCCAGGGCACAACACAGTAGACTAAAACATATCCCTAGTCGTCCAGTGAAAAGGGCCTATTTACTTATCCTGGAGCTCAGCTTGAGGGGCAGATTTCAGATTAATCATGTCTAGATGTTACAGAGGAGATTTTAGAGAATATAGGCCAAGCGACACTTGCTTTGCACTCTCCCTGGGTCTCCCTATAGCTTGCCAGTACTTCTCAGAAAGGAGCTTATACACTCATCTGGAGCCCCAGTTTTTGCAACTGTTGCCAAAGGGCCACCTTTAGTCTGAAGACTCCAGGGGTTTTAACTGTTGTCCCATAGGACTATATGTATTTGCATACTTTACAAGCTGCTAGTGAGTCTGTTTCAAATCAGCCTGAAAATAGGTGCTGTTATCCCTCCCTTTGGAACACTGATGGGTTTTGGCATAATCTCAGCAACTGAGACCTATCAATAATAAATCTAGCTACTGAGAAATATGAGGATATGAGAAATAGTGAGGCTAAGGGTAATGAGGTGCCACACATAGGTGAAGAAGTTATCTTGGAAGGGATCTTCCAGTCTCAGGTATTATAACAGGCATCAGGTAGATCAGAAACTATCCAACCAAAGTCCTTCCCCAGATTCCTGACCTAGAAAATCATGAAATATAATACAAATGGTTGTTTAAAAGTCATTAAGTTTTGGGGCTGCTTGTTAAGTAGCAATAGATAACCAGAGCAATATTATACCCCTTTGTCCTACATAATGGTTTTGTCCTTTAACTCCACTTTTTCCAACAATAACACTATTTCTCCTTTAGTATGTCAAACCATTTCCATTTTTAAATTCTCCTTCTCATCTTTTTAAAAAAAATGTGTTTCTCATAAGCAGCATAGTTTGTGTCTTAAACCAATATTACAGATTTTCTTTTGCTTGGAGAATTCAGTTTGTCTACATTAAAAAACACTTTTTAAAGATTTTATTTATTTATTTGACAGAGAAAGAGAGAACAAGCAGCAGGAGCAGCAGGCAGAGGGAGAGAAAGAAGCAGGATTCCCACTGAGCAAGGGCTCCAGATGAGTATATAAGCTCCTTTCTGAGAAGTACTGGCAAGCTATAGGGAGGCCCAGGGAGAATGACCTCAGGACCCTGGGATCATGACCTGAGCCAAAGGCAGACACTCAACCAACTGAGCCATGCAGCTGCCTCATTTCTTTACATTTATGTTGATAAGTGAGACTTGGTTAATACTTCTGTCTTGTTTTACATTTATTATATTTTATCATCATTTACTCTTTTATGACTTGCTAACTCTCTGGCTGATTCACTTTTCCCCTTTCCTTAATTTTTACAGTTTTGTCAGCTTTCATTTAATTCAATTTTCTTCAATGTTATTTTGAAAGTTCTACTAGTTTTTTAATTCAATTTTGATAATGGTTTCATTTTCATGTCTCACAACCATAACTTTCTCTGTAACTATTGATATTTAATAACTATATTTTTGCCAAGATACTTTACTTACCCATAACCTTCCTCTCATCCATGGACTAAATTGAGACATTTGCTTACTTAAATTTCCCTACTACCCAAGGTTCATCTTTCTCTGCACTCTGACACAAACTCCCATCAGCCACATCCACCACCAATAGCAACAACAACAAAAACAACTACTACAGTGTTTGCAAAGAATTCTAGACATTTTAATTACAGGTAATCATTATGTTTTCCTTATATCATTTTCATGACTTTTCTGTTTCAACAATCTTTAATTAACATTTAAATATTTTCAGCAGTATAGTATCATTAACTCATTTAACATTAATTATATACACACATTATAAGATTGCTAGCTACTTTTTTCTTATGCTTTTCATCATAGGCTAGCTTAGGAACACTGGTAACATTTTACTTACATTTATTTAGGGCACTTCTTTAAATATTTTCCTCAAATAGATAAGAAAGTGGCCCTATGTCTTATGTTATATATGTACACATTTTTTTTCATTTCCCCCATAAGATGAATGATATTTTAGCTTATTTCAGGATTCATTGCTCTTTTTTCCTTAATCATCTAAATATATTGATTGTTTCACTGTCTTCCGGCTTTCTCTATGTATTAGTTAAAAACAGATTAGGTTGCTGTGACAAAGGGAACATACAGAGTTATCTAAACAGGTTATAAGTTTATTTTCTTTCACATAAAAGTCAAGGTAGGTAATGTAATGTAGGTATGTCAGTTCAACAGTGCAAGAGACTAATGCCTCTTGTATTTTATTGCTTTATCATTTTCAAAACATGGGTTACATCTCATGGTACAAGTTGGAATCACCAGCTTTCACTCATATTTAAAGTCCAGGCAATTGGAAGGCAGAATAAAAAAGGGGAGAGCTTGTTTCTCCCCTTTAAGAGTGTGATCCATATGTTGCACAAGTTACCTCCATTTGTACCAAATTAGTCACAATTTAGTTTTATTACTGTTTAACTACTAAAAAAGAAGGTTAAAATGGTTATTGGGGGATTTGTAGTTTTTTTCAACATTGTACCCTTATTGATCATCTAAATGTGTACTGGTCCTCCCACACATCAATATGTTCACCCTTGTCCTCAAAAATACACTTGTATCAGACTCAAAGTATCTGAATAATGAAAAGTTATCACTATCTTATCTGGGTGTGGCTTCCTGTAGCAGTGACCAAAATACTAATAGACAAGCTATCTGTACAAACATAATATACAATGGAGGAAAAGAGACAATATGCCTGCAACAAAATACCAATGTAGAAAAGAAAAAAAAAGGTCCATAAAAATTATAAGATCCTACTGAGTAGAAATTGTAAAAATTCTCTTTCCTACTTGTGAAATAATCTTGGTGACTCCTTGTTTCTTCAATCTTGGAGGCATTCATTCCCTTGTTCATTGATTTTCTTGTTGCCCGGCTTTCCTTTCCAGGAGGTTCTCCCTTGTCAGTTATCTTCTCACAGGCACTGCTTAGGGATAAGTTTTTCTTTTCCACTTCTAGAATACTGTGTCTCTTTTGGTAGCATGGAAGATTAAATCACATGCCAGTCCTTTATTGTGTAAATCTCAAAAGAACTTGCAGCCTCAAATATATACTACAAGACCAGCAAGTATGCCAATTGGTTGTTGTGCTACTGCAGATAAAAAAAATATAGGGGAAATATGTCCGGAGGCCACAACCTTCCAGGATCCCTATTAGCACTATTGTTTGGGTTGTAAAAATCTGGAATTAATTAAATGTCCCTCAATATGAAAATGGATAAATTGCAGCATATCCACATTATGCAAAAGCAGCCATTAAATAGTATGATATCAGCCTACATGAACTAGCATACAAATTGATTCGTGTACTATTAAGAAAAAATCATAAGTTTAAGAAGCATATGTATTGTATTTTTCTATTTATAGTAAGAAAACTATATATATATAGTTTTATATATATAAGCATATATAAAACATATATATATATATATATGTTAAAAGGCATAGGAAAGTATCAGAAATATACAAAAATAATTACTACTGGTTACCTGTGGTGAGGAGAAAAGAATATGTGGAAGTGAGGAAACTCACTGGAGAAGGAATCTTCCATTTTTTTCTAAGTATTCATATTATGGCAATATTTAAGTATTAGACAACTCAGTTTTAGTCCATTTAATTCCTTTTGTCCTACACCCCCTCTCCTTTTTAGATAATGTTTGTGAAGTATTAGCTTACTGTCTGAAAAGGAGGCCACAGAAGAATAACAACAAGAGTTAATTTTTGGATTTTAATTTTAAAAATGCACTTTTGAATACTAACAATCAAGATATATTCAATAGTTTATAGACTAAGAAGAATGAGTGAAGAGATAAGAGCTAGTTATCTCACTCTAGTGGTGGGAGCTATCCACCTAGAGATGGAGATCCAGAGAGGGAAATAAGAGATATAGACTTATGAGGGCACTGAAAAAAGAGACCCTAAAGTCAACCTGATCCCTCTAAGAAATGGAGCATCAGAAACCCCCAGATGAATTTGTGCAGCTGAGAAAATATATCTTTTTCTTGCTTCTCATAGCTTTCTTAGGAGGTACATGAGAGAGTAGAGTTGGTGGAATGAGGCGCTCGGTACAAATGGGCCTATATTAGGCTCATGGAGTTCTACTATCTGTGTTCAAGGACTAAAAAGTTTATATTAGACACAGTAAAATTGAGGAAAGGCTCAGAGGTATTAAGGCCAGGCTGAGAACTCTTGAGATTTGTTCAGACAAATGAAGAGGTTGGTTGAGGTTCCACATTTTTCAGTTGAAGTCAGTTGGCATACATGTCAACCACTATGGACTAGGTAGCTCCTCCTACATGAAATGGACCACCTTGTTATTTTCCTGGAACTCAAAAACAACCCAGGAATTATCAGAGAAAAATGGCCTTAAGTTACTTTAGATTTAACTGGAAAAAAAGGCAATCCTACTTGATGAGATTTTGATCCAGAAAATAATGTTATCCTTTGCAACCAGAGTTCGTAGCCCATAAGGACTACTTTCAGTGAAGATGACAGAGGAGTATGGGATCCTAAATTTGGTCCCTGGGATTCAGCTAGTAGTTATCAAATCATTCTGAACATCTGTGAAATCAGTTGGAGATCTGAGAAAAGAAGTGTTACAATTCTACATATAAAAAAGCAATCACTTTTTGGAAAGTAGGAGGTGCAGAGACTTGAATCCGGGGTGATAAAACTAAGGATACAGGGGAGGAGCAGGTGCAGGGGTAGGGAGCCAGCTTAAGAAAGTGACTGAAAAGTATTATAAGCAGAGGAGTGCAAAATTGGAACTTTTATAAGTCTTCTATAGCAAGGGACATCCCAAGCTTAAAGGTGCGCAGGTGGCAAAATGGGGAGGAATCCTAAGCAGGAGAGCATGGTCTTAGGATCCCCAGGTTCACAAGAAAATAAAGGGTGCCTGAATGCAGCAGAATCTCCCAGCATTGGAGTGGGGAAGCCATCTGAAAACAGTGAGTCTAGGTGCCAACTTTCTGCTCTGTGTTTTCATAAACTGAAAACCATGCAGTCATGCAACTGCTTTTCCAGGAAGGACCCAGTAAAAGGCAAAAGAATGGTAAGATCCCCCTCCCTCTCCTAGGAGGAATGGCCTGGGTCCACACCACAGGAGTCCATAAAATTTGGAGTCTTGAAACTCAGTTCTGTGTTTGAGATAAAAATGCTCTGTCACAGGCTAGGGGAAGAGAGTTTGGAGGAAACCAGGGAGACAAGAGTGATTGACTGCTTTTCTGTGAGGGCTCACTGAAGAGTTGGGGGCATGAACTTTCAGCTCTAGGGCTAGAGAGGAGGGCCCTGTCATTTTCAACTAGCCTATCAGTGCTGAATGCCTTTAGGGAGAAAAACAGCACCACATAGTGGAATCTAGAGCCAGTTACACTGAACTCAGCCCCTGGCAAGGGAGACACATTTCCACAAGGACAAGGGCACCTGAGAATCGGCACAATGGGCCCCTCGCAAAGAACAGCACAAAGTTTACTGATCATAGAGAACTGCAAAGCTTCAGCTTTTGGGGAAAACAGTATATAGAATTTATGGGGTTTAAAAAAATTCTTTAGTCTTTTAATTTTATTTTTCAGTTATCTTATTTTTTCTTCTTTAACTTTTATTTTTATGTGTATGCTATATATATATGTATATATATGTATGTATATATATGTTTTATTTTTGCTTTCCTTTTATTATACTGTGTTTTATTTTTGTACATATGTGTTTTTCCTTCTTTCCTCTTTTGGGATCCAGTAGCAACAAGCAGACCAAAACACACCCAGGATCTATTTTTTTTGTTTGTTTTTTTCTGTTTTGTGTCTTGTTTGATTTTTTTTTCTGGATTGTTTTGAGTTTTATCCCTGTTGTTGTCTTTTTCTCTTTCTTCTATTCATTTCTGGACAAAATGACAAAATGGAGAAATTCATCCCAAAAGAAAAAACAGGAGGCAGTAGTACTCACTGCCCAGGATTCACTCAATATGGATATAAGTAAGATGTCTGACCTACAATTTAAATTATTATAAAGATACTAGGGCTTAAAAAAGGCATAGAAGACACTAGGGAATCCCTGACTATAGTAAAAAACAATTGAAATCTACTCAGGCCAAAATTAAAAATGCTATTACTGAGATGCAGTCCCAAATGGAGCCTCTAAAAGAGAGGAGAAATGAGGCATAAGAGAGATTCAATGATATAGAAGATAAATGATGGAAAATAAGAAAGCTGAAAGGAAAAGAGAAGACAAACTACTGGATCACAAAGGGAGACTTTGACAACTCAGTGATTCCATAAAGCAAAATAATATCAAGATAATAGAGGTCTCAGAAGATGAAAAGAGGGAAAGAAGGGCAGAAGGTTTATTTGAGCAAATTATATCCAAGAACTTCCTTAATCTGGGGAAGGAAACAGGCATTCAAGTCCAGGAAGCACAGAGTACACCATCAAAATCAATGAAAATAGGTCAACACATTGACATATAAGAGAGAAGCTTGCAAATTTCAAAAATAAAGAGAAAATCCTGAAAGCAGCATGAAACAAGAGGTTCTTAAAACCTACAAAGTTAGAAACATAAGTCGGGTAGCAGATATGTCCACAGAGACCTGGCAGGCTAGAAAGGACTGGCATGATATATTCAATGTGTTAAATGAGAAAAACATGTAGCCAACAATACCATATGCAGAAGGGTATCATTCAGAATAGAGATAAGGAGTCTTCAGGATAAAACAAACAAATAAAAAAAAAACAACAACAAAACTGAAAGGAATTTGTGAACAATAAACCAGTCCTCTAAGAAATATTAAAGGGGGGCAGTCCAGGTGACTCAGCGGTTTAGTGCTGCCTTCAGCCCAGGGTGTGATCCTGGAGATCCAGGATCGAGTCCCACTTCGGGCTCCCTGCATAGAGCCTGCTTCTCCCTCTGCCTGTGTCTCTGCCTCTCTCTCTCTCTCTCTCTCTCTCTCTCTGTCTCTCATGAATAAATAAATAAACGTTTTTTTTAAAAAGAAATATTAAAGGGGATCCTTTGAGTAGAGAGCCCCAAAATAACACAGACCAGAAAAGAACAGAGACAACCTACAAGAAGAGCAACTTTATAGGTAATACAATAGCACTAAATTCATATCTTTCAATAATTATTCTGAATAAAAATGGGTGGAATGCTCCAATCAAAATACATAAGGTATCAGAATGGATAAAAAAAATAAAAGACCCATTGATATGCTGTTTACGAGAGACTTATTTTAGACCCAAGGGCAACTCAAATTGAAACTGAGGGGATGGTGTACCTGGGAAGGTATCAAGGTAATGGACATCCAAAGAAAGCTGGACTAGCCATCCTTATATCAGGTAAACTAGATTTTAAACAAAAGACATTAATAAGAGTTGAAGGAGGACACTATGTAGGACAGCCCTGGTGGCTCAGTGGTTTAGCACTGCCTTCAGCCCAGTGTGTGGTCCTGAGGACCGTGATTGAGTCCCGGGTCGGGCTCTCTGCATGGAGCCTGCTTCTCCCTCTCTCTCTCTCTCTCTCTCTCTCTCTCTCTCTCTCATGAATAAATTAAATCTTTAAAAGAAAAAAAAGGAGGACACTATGTCATAATAAAAGGGTCTGTCCAAAAACAAGACCTAACAATTGTAAATATTTATGCCACTAACTTGGGAACAGCTATCATCTATCTATCTATCTATCTATCTATCTATCTATCTATCTATCATCTATCTATCATCTATCTATCTATCATCATCTATCTAAAATACAATAATAGTAGGAGACTATAACACCCAACTCACAGCAATAGACAGATAATATAAGCAGAAAAAGAACGAAATAAAGCCTTTGAATGACATACTGGACCAGATGGACTTAACAGATTTATTCACAGCATTTCAAACAAAAGTAACAGAATACACAATCTTCTCAAGTGCACATGGAACATGGAACATTCTCCAGAATAGGTCACATACTATATCAAAAATCAAGTCTCAACTTGTACAGAAAGACTGAGATTATATAATGTATATTTTCAAAATACAATGCTTTAAATCTTGAACTCAATCACAAGAAAAAATTTGGAAGTAACACAAATACATGGACTTTAAAGAGAATCCTACTAAAGAACTAATGGATCAGCCAGGAAATTAAAGAAGAATTAAAAAACACACAGAAGCAAATGAAAATGAAAACACAATGGCTCAGAACCTTTGTAATATGGCAAAGGCAATCCTAAAAGGGAAGTTTACAGCAATACTGGTCTTTCTCAAGAAATAAGAAAAGTTTCCAATACAGAAAATAACTTGACACCTAAAAAAGATGGAGAAAGAGCAGCAAATAAAGCCTAAACCCAGCAAGAGAAGAGAAATAGTAAAGATTAGATCAGAAATTGACAATATTAATTTTTTAAAAAATCAATAGAAAGATCAATGAAACTAGGAGCTAGTTCTTTGAAAGAATAATAAACTCCTAGTGAGACTTATCAAAAAGAAAAGAGAAAGGAGGGGAGATCACAACCATCACTGAAGAAATAAAAACAATTAAAAGAGACTATTATGAGAAATTATATGCCAAAAATTAGGCAATCTGGAAGAAATGGATGCATTCTTAGAAACCTGAACAGACCCATAATTAACAAAGAAATTGACTCAGTAATGAAAAATCCTCTAACAAACAAGAATCTAAGGCTAGATGGCCTCCCAGCAGAATTCTATCAGACATTTAAAGAAGATTTAATACCTATTGTTCTGAAACAATTTCCAAAAATAAAAATGGAAGGAAAATTTCTAAACTCGTTCTATGAGGCCAGCATTACCTTGATCCCAAAACCAAAGACCCCACCAGGAAGGAGAATTGTGGGCCAATATCTCTGATGAACATGGATGCAAAATTCTCACCAAGATACTACCTAATAGGATCCAACAGTATATTAAAAGGATTATTCACCACGACCAAATGGGATTTATTCTTGGACTGCAAGAGTGGTTCAACATCAGAAAATCAATCAATGTGATACACAACATTAGTAAAAGAAAGGACAAAAAAATACGATCCTGTCAATAAAGGCAGAAAAAGCATTGACATAATACAACATCCTTTCTTGATAAAAACTCTCCGTGGTGTAGGGATAGTAAAAACATACCTCAACATCATAAAAGCTATATGCAAAAAAATTCACAGCAAATATTATCCTTAACAGGGAAAAACTGTGAGTTTTCCCCTAAGATCAGGTACACAATAGAGATGTCAACTCTCACCCTTGTTGTTCAACAAAGCACTGGAAGTCCTAGCATCAGCAATCACACAGCAAAAAGAAGAAAAAAAAAAGAATCCAAACCACCAAAGAGGATGTCAAACTCTCATGCTTCCCAGATGACATGATACTCTATGTAGAAACTCCAAAAGACCCCACCCCCAAATTGCTAGAACTGATACAGAAATTCAGCAAAGTTGGAGGATATATCAATGCACAGAAGTCAGTTGCATTTTATTTTTTTTTTATTTTTTTTTCATTTTTTTTTATTGGTGTTCAATTTACTAACATACAGAATAACCCCCAGTGCCCATCACCCATTCACTCCCACCCCCCGCCCTCCTCCCCTTCCAACACCCCTAGTTCGTTTCCCAGAGTTAGCAGTCTTTACGTTCTGTCTCCCTTTCTGATATTTCCCACACATTTCTTCCCCCTTCCCTTATATTCCCTTTCACTATTATTTATATTCCCCAAATGAATGAGAACATATAATGTTTGTCCTTCTCCGACTGGCTTACTTCACTCAGCATGATACCCTCCAGTTCCATCCACGTTGAAGCAAATGGTGGGTATTTGTCATTTCTAATAGCTGAGTAATATTCCATTTTAATATACTAACAATAAGACAGAAGAATGAAATCAAGGAATTGATCCTGTTTACACCAATTTGCACCGAAAACCATGAGGTACCTTGGAATAAACCTAACTGAAGAGATAAAGGATCTGCATTCAGAAAACTATAGAACACTTCTGAAAGAAATTGAAGAAGACACAAAGAAATGGCAAAACATTCGATGCTCATGGATTTGAAGAACATTGTTAAAATGTCTATGGTACCCAAAGTAATCTACATATTCAATGCAATAAAAATACCACTGATATTTTTCACAGAGCTGGAACAAGTAATCCTATAATTAGTATGGAACTAGAAAAGACTGTGAAAAGCCAAAGGAATGTTGAAAAAGAAAATCAAATCTGGTGGCATCACAATTCTGGACTTCAAGCTGTATTTTTACAGACCTGTAATCATCAAGAGAGTATGGCACTGGCACTAAAACAGACTCATAGATCAATGGAATGAATAGAGAATCCAGAAATTGACTCTCAACTTATGGTCAACTAATCTTCAACAAAGCAGGAACAAATATTCAATGGAAAAAAGGACATTCTCTTCAACAAATGGTGTTTGGGAAAACTGGAGCCACATGTAGAAGGATGAAATTGGACCACTTTCTTACCCCATACACAAAAATAAACTCACAACGGATGTAAAGCCTAAATGTGAGATAGGAATCTGTCAAAATCCTAGAGGACAACACAGGCAGCAACCTCTTTGATCTTGATGGCAGCAACTTCTTGCCAGGCAAGTTCTCAAAAGCAAGGGAAACAAAAGCAAAAATGAACTATTGGGACTTCAAGATAGAAAGCTTTTTCACAGCAAAGGAAAGAGAAAAAACTAAAAGGCAACCTATAGAATGGGAGAAGATATCTAGAAATGTCTTATCAAAGTAAGGGCTAGTATCCAAAATTTGTAAAGAACTTATCAAACTCAACACTCAAAAACAAAAGAAAAAAAAACAGTTAAGAAATGGGTAGAAGACGTTTCTCCAATGAAGATATACAAATGGCCAACAGACACATGAAAAAATATTCAACATCACTCATCATGAGGGAAATACAAATCAAAAATACAAATCAAAACCACAATGAGATCCTGCCTCATGCCAATCAGTTTGGCTAAAATTAACAACTTAATAGAATAGTGCAATCTCAATAGAATGGAGTAAAAATTCCAGGTAAATTTAAAGAATATATTATATAAAAAAGAATGTATTATAGAAGATTGACATTATCAAGATGATAACATAGGTCATTGTCAACTTCAGTCCTCCTCACAGGAAGGCCAGTTGTCAACTATACCTAAGTAAGATACCATTGTAAAAATCTCATAACACAAAGTGAGAATAAAAAAACCTCTCAGAACCACAGAGACTGAGAAAGATTACATTAGAAGGGTAAAAAAATAGGCCAGCATAGCACCACACCAACAGGACCCCCTTGGACAAATGGTTTCTTCTGTGGGAAAAAGAGAGCCCAACATTGACATCTAGCTCCCACAGCATTGTAGGTTCTTCTCAGGAGGCCCACATGGGTCTCACATCACAGGGATCATGAAGGGAACTTGACTAATGGTGATAGATCAGACTGGCATAGAGAAATGGGACAGGATATACAATAACCAGTACTTGATTTTGGCAGACCACCTTCCTCCTCACAGAAGAACCAGAGTAGACATCCCAGGTAGCAGTTCTGTCCACCCGCAGAGATGCACTAGTGATTCCATCTGGCTGGGGGCTTGGTACACAGTACTGCTTGATTTATAGAATCAAGCATCAAGAATGCTTCCCATTCTATGAGCTTATAGGCCCTGGAGCCCATTCTATTGCCCTGCCAACTGGGAAAGCACATTTGTAGGCCCATCTATTGCTGAATACTACTTTACATCCTGAACAACCAGAAAATCTAACATAAGAAGTTACATAGCCAATCCTATAAACCCATTTAAAACACAGCACTCTATAAGGAAGCTCAGATGGTGGCTTAGTCCATCCTCAGAGCCAAGTCAGTGGCCCTATTAAGCCAGAGAGTTTTGTGGGCAGTTCTGCCTAATTTGGTTCCCAAAAAAGGATCTCTACCAAATTGATGTCTGCCTGTTCTGTGGCCTTGTCTGGGGAGGGAAGTGGATTCAAAGCCCAATCTAAAGCTGAACATAGCCTGCAATCCAGCCTGTCCAGGTGGCCTAGCTGTAACACCAGGGAAGCTCTATGGCACACCCTCTAGACTTACTTATAGTGGTGTCCAAGCAGAGAATCCATTCTGTCTACCAACATAGCAAAATAACATTATCTGCCAGGGAACTCGGTGGGAAGTTCTGCATGATTCAGGCCCCCAGGCAAATAGCCACACCAGCTGTGAAGCTGTTCTATGGCTGCACCCAGGCTGACTAAATATGGCCTACAGCTCCACCTGACCAGAAGCCAAACAAGAACATGTGGCAAACTGTCCAGTCCTCTTGCACTTACATGGAAATGAAAAAGAGAGCCCATTTAGTGGCACTGCCCATGTGCAGAGCTGACCTGGTGGCCCCATCTGGCCAGAGAGCATGGTGGAAAGTTCTACCTCATTCAGAAACCCAATCATTTATCCATATTAGCCATGGAATCAGTGTTATCTCACTGCTAGGCAAGGAAGCAAATTTAGATACCTGCCAACTACTGATTATAGCATCTGGTGTCTCCAAACTAGGAATGTTAACCAGAGAATCCAGGCAACTATTGATAGGAAACCAAATCAGCAGTCTTATCTAGCTTTCCCCAGGAAGCATCACTCTCTCTGACCTCAGAACTTACTAAAATAAAAACACCACCTGCCCAAAGATGCTAAGAGCCAATAAATCCAGAACCCTAAACTAAGCTGACAAATGAAGGAGTGCCTCTGCCAGAATGAAACTATAAAGTCTAGAAGAGAAGATGCTTACTCAAATGCAGAGATGCGAATGCAATGAATCAAAGATCAAAAAAAAAATCGGGTAAATATGACACCATTAAAGGAAGCTAATAAAGATACAATAACTGACACAAAAGAAATGGAGATCCATGACATATCTGAAAAAGAATTCATAAAAATCCTCTGAAAGAAGAAACTGTAAGAAAACAATCAGCTAAATGAAGTTAGGAGAACAAAGCATGAGCAAAACAAGAAATTGAATAAAGAAATAGCCTATTTTTTAAATAGAAATCATACAGCTGAAGAATACAATAACTAATCTGAAGAATTCAATAGAGAACTCCAACATCAGACTCAATCAACAAGAGGAAATATTCAATGAACTAGAAGATAGGCCATTTGAAATTAATCAGTGAGAGAAGCAAAACAAAGAATGAAAAAGTGTGAAGAAAGCTTGTATTTATGAAATATGATCAAAAGAAAAATATAAACATTGTAGAATCCCAGAAGGAGAAGAGAAAGACAAGGGGACAAAAATATATTTAAAGCAAAAATAGCTGAAAACATCTCAAACATGGGCAAAAATGTGGACATTCGAATTCATGAGACCCAATAGATCTCAAATAGGTTGAACTTGAAAAGAGATGTTCCAAGAAACATTATAATTAGTCAAATGTCAAAGATAAAGAGACTAAGTTTGAAACTAGCAAGAAAAAAGTGACAATACGTACAAGGAAACTTCCAGAAAATTATAGGGCGATTTTTCAATATAAATTTTATAAGCTAAGAGAATGTGGTATGATATATTCAAAATATTGAAATAAAAGAACGCAGTCAAGATTAGTATACTTGGGAAAACTGTTCTTCATAAATTTAGAAGAGATAAAGACTTCCCCAAACAGAAGCTGAAGGAGTTTATCACCACTGGGACTAACTTACAAGAAATGCTAAACAGAGTTCCTTTGACACAAATAAAAGGATGCTACTTAAGATCATAAAAATGTATGAATATATGTGTAAAACTCATTGATGATAGTAAATATATAGGTAAAATCAGATTCTCTAATATTAGTGGCAGTGCATATTTCATTTACAACTCTAGATTTAAAAATAAATAAACATAGTCAACATAACTATAATGAAAACAAGTTGTTAGTGTCTTAACAATAAAGAAAATATGCCATTGTAATATCAATAACATAAAATGTGAGGGAGAGAAGTTAAACTTTAAGGTTTATGTATGTTAATAAAGTTAATCAGCTTAAAATAGGATGTTATAAATATAAGAAAATTTAAGTGAGCCTCATGGTCACGACAAAGGAAAAATCTGTGGAAGATACACATAATAACATGGTGAAGGAATCATAGCATATTTTTAAAAATTGCAATCAAATCACAAAAGAATTTACCAAGATAAGAAACAAGGAAGGCAGGATCTACAAGAGTCAGAAAACAATAAAAATGGCATTAAGTCCTTACTTCCCAAAAAGCAGTTTTAAAAAAATGAATTAATATATCCAATTACCACACATAGAGAGGCTTAATGGATCGAAAAACAAGATTCAATGATATACTACTTATAGAAGACATTTTAAAGACACAAATAGACTGAGACTGAAGGAATGGAAAAGATACTTTAAGCAAATGGTAGCCAAAAGGAAGCAAGGATAGCTATACTTAGATCAAATAGATTTCAAGTTTAAACTGGTTGAAAGAGATGAAAGAGGCAATTATATAATGTTAAAGAGCTCAACTGCCCAGAAAAACTAACAAAGGAAATATTTACACACCTAATATTAGAGCAAATAAAAATATAAAGCAAATATTAAAAAACAAAAACGAATACAAGAATAGTTGGAGAATTTAAATACCCCATTCTAAACAATGGATAGATTATCCAAACAGAGAATAAATAACAGATAAAAAAAAAGATTTGCAGAATACTATAGAGCAAAATGGACTGCAAAGGCATATATAGAATATTCCACTCAAAAATGCTAGAATAAAAATTCTAAAGCATTTTTATGGTCTTATTTTATTTTATAAATTTGGAATTTAGTACCTTCAACATATGGACCAAAATACACTCAGAACCAAGTGGATCACCATGTTGATACACTCTGTGAGATTATATACTCTCTTCCCTTCCAATTCCACCCCCCCCCTTTGTCTTCTTGTCTTTGATTTTGTTGTTGCTGTTGTTTCTCTATATAAGTTTTGCTGGTTTATATAAATTTGGAATTTAGTACCTTCTAACACATAGAACAAAATACACTCAGAAGCAAGAGGATCACCCTCTTGGTCCACACTGTGAGACTATATTCTCACTCCTCTACCTCTTTCTCCCCCACAACCTTAAAAAGTTTTTCTTACTATTTTTTAAAACATATTTTTCACTTTCCTGTTTTTTTCTCTTTCTTTTATTTTCTGGTCCCTGCCCTCTTTGGAATCGTCTAGGGTGTATTTTATATAAGTCATGGTGGATTTATTTATTTATTTATTTATTTATTTATTTATTTATTTATTTTTTGAAGTTCAATTTGCCAACATATGGCATAACACCCAGTGCTCATCCCACCAAATGCTCCCCCTCAGTGCCCATCACCCAGTCACCCCAACCCCCCACCCACCTCCCTTTCCACTACCCCTTGTTCATTTCCCAGAGTTAGGTGTCTCTCATTTTTTGTCACCCTCACCGATATTTTCACTCCTTTCCCCTTTATTCCTTTTCATTATTTTTTTATATTCCCCAAATGAATGAGACCATATAATGTTTGTCCTTCTCCGATTGACTTATTTCACTCAGCATAATACCCTCTAGTTCCACACGTCAAAGCAAATGGTGGGTATTTGTCGTTTCTAATGGCTGAGTAATATTCCACTGTGTACATATACCAGATCTTCTTTATCCATTCATCCTTGGATGGACAACAAGGCTCATTCCACAGTTTGGCTATTTTGGACATTGCTGCTATAAACATTGGGGTGCAGGTGTCCCGGCATTTCACTGCATCTGTATCTGGGGTAAATCAATCCCCAGCAGTGCAATTGCTGAATCATAGGGCAGTTCTATATTTAACTCTTTGAGGAACCTCCACACAGTTTTCCAGAGTGGCTGTACCATTTCACATTCCCACCAACAATGCAAGAGGATTCCTTCCCCTTTCTCCACATCCTCTCCAACATTTGTGGTTTCCTGTCTTGTTAATTTTCACCATTCTCACTGGTGTGAGGTGGTATCTCATTGTGCTTTTGATTTGTATTTCCCTGATGGCAAGTGATGTGGAACATTTTCTCATGTGCTTGTTGGCCATGTGTCTGTCTTCCTCTGTGAAATTTCTGTTCATGTCTTTGGCTCATTTCATGATTGGATTGTTTGTTTCTTTGCTGTTTAGTAAGTTCTTTATAGATCTTGGATACTAATCCTTTGTCTAATAGGTCATTTGCAAATATCTTCTCCCATTCTGTAGGTTGTCTTTTAGTTTTGTTGACTGTATCTTTTGCTGTTCAAAAGCTTCTTATCTTGATGAAGTCCCAATAGTTCATTTTTGCTTTTGTTTCTCTTGCCTTTGTGGATGTATCTTGCAAGAAGTTGCTGTGGCCAAGTTCAAAAAGGGTGTTGCCTGTGTTCTCCTCTAGGATTTTGATGGATTCTTGTCTCACATTTACATCTTTCATCCATTTTGAGTTTATCTTTGTGTCTGGTGTAAGAGAATGGTCTAGTCTCATTCTTCTGCACGTGGCTGTCCAATTTTCCCAGCACCATTGATTGAAGACACTGTCTTTATTCCAGTGGATAGTCTTTGCTGCTTTGTTGAATATTGACAAAGACCATAGAGTTGAGGGTCCACTTCTGGATTCTCTACTCTGTTCCATTGTTCTATGTGTCTGTTTTGTGCCACTACCACACTGTCTTGATGACCACAGCTTTGTAGTACAACCTGAAATCTGGCATTGAGATGCCCCCAGATATGGTTTTCTTTTTTAATATTCCCCTGGCTATTTGTGGTCTTTTCTGATTCCACACAAATCTTAAGATTATTTGTCCCAACTCTCTGAAGAGTCTACTCTCTGAAGAAAGTCCATGGTATTTTGATAGGGATTGCATTAAATGTGTAAATTTTCCTGGGTAGCATTGACATTTTCACAATATTAATTCTTCCAATCCATGAGCATGGAATATTTTATGGTTGATAGATATATTTGACTCTGCTTGCTCATACAGCCATTCTGTACTGGACAAAATAATTAGAGGGAGGAATTCTCCACAAAAGAAAGAACCAGAGGTAGTACTCTCTCTCACAGATCTATTGGATATGAGCTGACAGAGATACAGCTCAAGGGGACAATTACAAAATTGCTGGTGGCTCTTGAAAAAAATATAAAGAATTCTAGAGATTCTCTTCCTACAGAATTGAGATCTAATCAGGCCAAAATTAAAAATACTTTCCCTAGATGCAGTTTAAACTGGATGCTTTAACTGCTGGGATAATGAGGTAGAAGAGAGAGTGAGTGAAATAGAAGAAATTTGATGATAAGAAAGGAAACTGAGGAAAAAATAAAAAACAGTTAGGAACCCTTGAGGAGAGGCTCCAGGAAATTATTGATAGTTTGAGAAGGAATAACATTCATCTTATTGGGATTCCAGAAGCTATGGAGAGAGAGAGAAGTATATTTCAACAAATTATAGCTGAGAACTTCCCAAATCTGGGGAAGGAAATGTGCATTCATATCCAAGAGATAGAGACAACCCCCACCCAAATCAACAAAAACCAATCAACACCAATATATAATAGTGAACCTTGCAAATTTCACAGAAAAAGTGAAAATCCTAAAAGCAGCTGAGACAAGAGTTTCCTAAATTATATGGGGAGAAATATTGGATTAACAGCAGCCCTCTCCAGAGAGCCCTCGCAGGCCAGAAAGGGATAACATGTATATATTCAGGGCACTAAACAACAAAAACATGTAGCCAAGAATAATTTACCCCAAAAGGCTGTCATTCAGAATAGATGGAGAGATAAAGAACTTCCAGGATAGGCAGAAACTGAAAGAATATGTGACCACAAAACTGGCTCTGCAAGAAATATTAAGGGGACACTGTAAGCGAAGGAGAGATCCCAAAGACACAGTCTGCAGAATCAGGGACTGTACAGGTTATACCATGACACTAAATTCATATCTAGTTACTGTGAATGTTAATGGGCTAAAAGAACCAATCAATAGACACAGGATATCAGACTGGATAAAAAAGTAAGACCCATCCATATGCTGTCATTTTGGAACTAAAAACACCTCCAGACTGAAAATAAGGGGGTGGAGAACAATTTACTATTCAAATGATCCTCAAAAGAGAGCTGGGGTAGCAATCCTCATATCAGATAAATTAGATTTTAAATAAAGACTGTAATAAGAGATGAAGAGAGACACTGTAACATACTTAAAGGGTCTATCCATAAAGATGACCTAAGAATTATGAATATTTATTTCCCTACTGTGGGAGCAGACAATTATAGCAATCAATTAATAACCAAAGTAAAGAGATACATAGATAAAAATACATTAATAGTAGAAGACTTCCAACACAGCACTCTCAGCAAAAGACAGATCATCTAACCAGAAGATCACCAAAGGAAAAGGGGCCTTGATGACATACTGGACTAAATAGATTTCGCAGATATATACAGAACATTCAATTCCAATGCAACTGAATACATATTCTTCTCAAGTGTACATGGAACTTTCTCCAGAATAGACCACGTACTGGGTCACAAATCAGGTCTCAGCCAATACCAAAATATTGGGATAATCCCCTGCAGATTTTCAGACCAAAATGCTTTGAAACTAGAAATCAATTACAAGAAGAAATTTGGAGGAAACTCAAACACTTTGAGGTTAAAGAGCATCCTACTAAAAGATGAATGGGGCAACCAGGAAATTAGAGAACAATGGAAACTAATGAAAATGAAAGTAAAACTGTTCAATATCTTTGAGATACAGCAAAGCCTGTCCTAAGAGGTAAATACATCACAATACAAGCCTCCCTCAAAAAAATTGGAAAAAACTCAAATACATAAGGTCACCTTGCACCTAAAGGAATTGGAGAAAGAACAGCAAATGAAGTGTAAACCATGCAGAAGAAGAGCGATAATAAAGATTTGAGGAGAAGTCAATTAACTAGAGACCAGAAGAATTGTAGAACAGATCAACAAAACCAGGAGCTGGTTCCTTGAAAGAACTAATAATATAGATAAACCCCTAGCCACATTTATTAAAAAGAAAAAAAGACTTAAATTAATAAAATAATGAATGAAAGGAGAGATCACACCAAATACCAAGAAAATACAAATTATTTTTAAAAAGTATTATGAGAAACTATATAATAACAAATTAGGCAATCTGCAAAAATGGATGGATTCCTAGAAACCTACAAATTACCAAAACTGAAACAGGAAGAGATAGAAAACCTGAACAGGGCAATAACCACTGAGGAAATTGAAGCAGGCATCCAAAACCTCCCAAGACACAAAAGTCTAGGGCCAGATGGCCCTGGGGCAATTATACCAAACATTTAAAGAAGAAATGATACCTATTAAACCAAAAGTGTTTCAAAGGACAGGAATGGAAGGGATACTTACAAACTCATTCTATGAGGCCAGAATTACCTTAATCCCAAAACAAGACAAAGACCCCACTAAAAAGCAGAATTACAGACCAATATCCCTGATGAATATGGATACAGAAATTCTACCAAGATAATAGCCAATAGGACACAACAGTACATTAAGTGGATTATTCACCACAACCAAGTGGGGTTTATGCCTGAGATACAAGTGTGGTTCAACATTCATAAAACCATCAATGTTGTATCACATCATTAAAAGAAAAGACAAAAACCATATGATACTCTCAATAGATGCAAAGAAAGCATTTTACAAAATACAGCATTCATTCCTCATCAAAACTCTTCAGTGTGTAGGGATAGAGGGAACATTTCTCAATAGCATACAAGCCATTTATGAAAAGCCCACAGAGAATATCATTCTCAACTGAGAAAAACTGAGAGCCTTTACCCTAAGATCAGGAACATGACAGGGTTGTCCACTCTTACCACTGTTATTCAACATAGCACTAGAAGTTCTAGCCTCAGTAATCTGACAACAAAAATAAATAAAAGGCATTCAAATTGGCAATGAAGAAGTCAAACTCTCCATCTTTGTAGGTGACATGATACTGTATATAAAAAGCCTAAAAGACTCCACCCCAGGATTTCTAGAACTCATACAGCAATTCAGCAATGTGGCAGGACATAAAATCAATGCCCAGAAATCAGCGGCATTTCTATACACTAACTAACAAAGAGCCTGAAGAAAGAGAATTTAAGGAATCAATCCAATTTACAATTGTACCCAAAAGCATAAGATACCTAGGAATAAACCTAACCAAAGAGGTAATGCCATGTCCACAACTGCAAAACCCTTATGAGCAAATTCAAGGAAGATGCAAAGAGATGGAAAAATATTCCATGCTCATGGATTGGAAGAACAAATATTGTGAAAATGTCTATGCTACCCAGGGCAATTTACACATTCAATGCAATTCCTATGGAAATAGCATGGACTTTTTTCATAGAGTTGGAACAAATAATCTTAAGAATTGTGTGGACCCACAAAAGACCCTGAATGGCCAGAGTAATGTGGAAAAACAAAATTAAAGCTGGGGGCATCACAATGCCGGACTTTAAGCTGTATTACAAAGCTGTAATCAATGAGAAAGTATGGTACTGACACAAAAATAGACATGTAAATCAATGGAACAGAATAGACAACCCAGAAATGGACTGTCAACTCTATCGTCAACTAATCTTTGACAAAGCAGAAAAGAGCATCCAATGGAAAGAAGACAGTCTCTTCAATAAATGGTACTGAGAAAATTGGTCAGCCACATGCAGAAGAATCAAATTGGACCATTCTCTTACACCATACACAAAGATAAAATCAAAATGGTTGAAAGATGTAAATATGAGACAAGAATCCATCAAAATCCTAGAGGAGAACATAGGCAACACCCTTTTTGAACTTGGCCACAGCCACTACTTGCAAGACATATCTCTAAACACAAGGGAAACAAAAGCAAAAATGAACCATTGGGACTTTAGCACGATACAATCTTCAAAATCTTCTGTACAGCAAAGGAAACGGTCAACAAAACTAAAAGATGGTCTACAGAATGGCATAAGATATTTACAAATGACATATCAAATAACTGGCTAGTATCCAAGATCTACAAAGAATTTATCGACCTCAACACCCAAGAAACAAACAATCCAGTAATGAAATGGGCAGAGGACATGAAAAGACATTTCTCCAGAGAGGACATACACATGGCCAAAAAGCAGAAGAAAACATGCTCCACACCACTTGCCATCAGGGAAATACTAATCAAAACATCACAATGAGATACAACTTCACACCAGTGAGAATGGCAAAAATTAACAAGACAGGGAACAACAATGTTGGAGAGGATGTGGAGAAGGGGGAACCCTCTGGCACTGTTGGTGGGAATGCAAACTGGTACTGCCAGTCTGAAAAACAGTGTGGAGGTTACTCAAGAAGTTAAAAATAGAGCTGTCCTATGACCCAGCAATTGCGCAACTGGGTATTTACCCAAAAATACAGATGTAGTGAAATAACAGGACATTTGCACCCCAAGGTTCATAGCAGCAGTGTCCACAATAGCCAAACTATAGATGGAGACAAGATGTCCTTTGACAGATGAATGGATAAAGCAAAAATGATATATATATGGTTCAACATTCATAAAACCATTGATGTTGTATCACATCAATAAAAGAAAAGACAAAAACCATATGATCCTCTCAATAGATGCAAAGAAAGCATTTTTTCAACATTCATAAAACCATCAATGTTGTATCACATCAATAAAAGAAAAGACAAAAACCATATGATCCTCTCAATAGATGCAAAGAAAGCATTTGACAAAATACAGCATTCATTCCTCCTCAAAACTCTTCAATGTGTAGGGATAGAGGGAACATTTCTCAATAGCATACAAGCCATTTATGAAAAGCCCACAGAGAATATCGTATCATATGATACGATCATATGATCAACGTATCATATATATATAATGAAATATTACTCAGCCATCAAAAGGATGAATATCTACCATTTGCTTTGTTGTGGATAGAACTGGAGGGTATTTTGCTGAGTGAAATAAGTGAATCGGAGAAAGACAATTATTATATAGTTTCACTCGTAGGTGAAATATAAGAAATAGTGAAAGGGACTATAAGGGAAAAGGTGGAACCTGAGTAAAGAAAATTTACAGAGGAAGACAAAATATAACTCTGAGAAACAAAGAGTTGCATATGGGGAGGAGAATGAGGGGATGGGGTAACTGGATGATGGGCAATAAGGAGGGCACTTGATGAGATGGCACTGGATGTTATACTGTATGTTGGCAAACTGAATTTAAATAAAATATTTTTTATAAAAGAAATGCTAAAGCCCACATAGAACATTTTCTAGAATAGATTATATGTTTTTCCACAAACCAAAGAAAATTGAAATCATACCAAGAATCTTTCCAGACAACAGTAATATTAAGCAAGAAATCAGTAACAGGAGGAAAAGTGGAAAAGTCATAGATATGCAGAAATTAAATATAATTTGAGAAATCAATGGGTCAAAATAAAAATGAAAAGGAAAATAAAATATATCTTAAGACAAATGAAAATGGAAACGAAATATATCATAACATATGAGGTGCCGCTAAAGCAATTCGAAGAGGAAGTGTTCTTCCTGTCTATTTTTATTGATATGTAATTGGCATATAATATTATATTTGATATTTTTGTATATACATAGGAGAGAATTGATCACTACAATAAGTTTAGCTAATATCCATCACTAACATTATTACAGTTGAATTGTTTTGATGAGAACATTTAAGATTACATTATTAGAACTTTTCACATATACAATTCAGTATTATTAACCAAAGTTACCATGTTGTATATTACATTATAATGATTTACTTATTTTAAAACTAGAAGTGTTTTACCTGTAGCCTACCTTTAACCATTTATCTTAAATACTACCCTTCACCTCTGGCCACTATCAAACTGTCCTTTGTATCTATAACTTTTTAAAATTTTATTATGGTTATTTTTGAATTTTAATGTATTTATTTTTAATTCCAATATAATTAATGTACAGTGTTATATTTGCTTCAGGTGTGCAATATAGTGATCCAACAAGTATATACATTAGTCAGTGCTCATCAAGATAAGTGTATCTTAATTAGTTCATCCATTCTCCCACCCACCTCCCCCATGATAACTTCATTTGTTGCTTATATTTAAGAGTTTGGGGAAAGAAGAGCAGTGAGTATGGCAGAGGACTAGGGGGAATCCTAAACTTGCCTCATCCATTGAACACAGCTAGATAAATATCAAATCATTCTGAATAGCCAAGAAATTGATTGGAGGACTGAGAGGACAAATTGTACAACGAGAAGTAGAAAAATGGCAACATTGTAGAAGGTAGGAGCTGTGGAGAGTTGATTTGGGGAAGAAAAGAATTGTGGTTCTATGGAGGGGAGGGAGCTTGGATCATGAAGAGAGCAGAGAGAGAGAGACAAAGAGAAGGCAGCAGCATTCAGGGAGTTGTACAAGAAAATTTATTTCCCAAACCATTGACTGGGAAAAGGAGAGGGGCTGACTAACACAAGATTTTATGAGCAGTAGAGCTGAGTTTGGAGTTTCAGAAATATACACCTAGACCAGTGTCATTCCTGGCAGGCATAGTGGTCCTCCTGTGGGGAAGGAGGGCAGAGGCCTGGAAGCAGGAAGTATAGTCTGAGGATCCCCTGGGTCACACAGGGAGAAATGGTTCCCTTCTATGAGTACATTTGGGAATGATAACACAGCCTCTTCAGGGACAAATGAGCTGGTGGGAGCCTATATGCTGCCCTGTTCATTAGCATAGGAACAGAGACAACTGTCGAGGGCAGCAACCCTTGGTGCCAGCTTTTGATTTACCATAAATCCTGGACTGTGCTATGTTGTGACCACTTTTCTGGGACAAATTGGCACTGGTCACAGCATGGTGAGACCTTCCCCCAGAGGATGAATGCAGGTCCACATCATGTGGATCCATAAAATTTGGAGTTTTGAAACCCAGCTGTGCACCTGAAACAAAAGGAGTACTGTGGCACTTGGCAGACAGACAGTAAGAACATAGACAGGGTAAAGATATGTGATGGAAGCTGGGGACATCAAAGGGGAGATTGTTTGCTCTTCTCTGAGGGCTTCCTGAAGAGGGTCAAGTGTGAACTTCCCATTCTGGGGACAAGAGAGCATAGTAATGCCATTTGCTTCCATCCATCAACACTGAACCACATGAATGAGCAGCAGAACACCCCCTAGTGAAGGCTGGAGCTGCTTACACCAAGCCCCACCTCCTGAGCCCTGCAGGGGTATCTCCACTAAGGCAAGTCCACCTGAGAATCATTGCAGTAGGTCCCTACCCCAGAAGACCAGTAGAAACCACTTATACACACTAACTCCACTGATCACAGAGTGCTGCACAGGTTAGCTCCAGGGAAAATAGTATCTAGCTTCTTTTAATAAGCAGAAATAGACCTAGTTAAAATGTGCCACACAGTGGACTATGAACACCCCCCACTGCAGGCAAGGAGAAACTGTGAGAACTGATATGAGGGAAGGAGCAGCCAAAATACAACAGCAGAATGCACACTGTGAAAATCCTTCTAAAGCACCAGGCCCAAAACAGTAAAAGATCTCTTCTTAATATAGCCATTACTCTCAGGAGCAGGTGTAAAACAAGCCATCCTAACAACCACACACACACACACAAACAATGACACAGACAAGATGACAAGATGAAGGAATTCACCCTAAAAGAAAGAACAGGAAGAAGTCATCTCCAGGGATTTAATGAAAACAGACATAAGATGCCTGAACCAGAATTTAAAACAGCAATCACAAGGATACTAGCTGGGCTTAACAAAAACATAGAAGACACTAGAGAATCCCTTTCTGCAGAGATAAAAGAACTAAAAACTAGTCAGGCCGAAATAAAAAATGTTAAAACCAGGATGTAAACCCAAATGGATGCAATGACAATGAGGATTGACAAAACAGAGGAATGTATCAGTGATATAGAAGATAATGTTATGGAAAATAATGAAGCTGAAAAGAAGAAGGAAAGAAAGGTATCAGATCACAAATGTAGACTTAGGGAACAATAAGGAGTAATTGACTCCTTGAAATATAATAATATTAACACCATAAGAGTCCCAGAAAAAGAGGACAGAGAAAAAGGGGAAGAAGGTTTATTTGAGCAAACTATAGCTGAAAACTTCCCTAATCTGGGAAAGGAAACAGACATCGAAATCTGAGGAGCTCAGAGAACACCCATTAAAATTCACCAAATGCTGGAAATCACTAAGACATACTGTGGTCAAATTCACAAAATACACAGAAAAGGAAGAAATACTGAAAGCAACAAGAGAAAAAAGTTCTTAAACTACAAGGAAAAAATAGATTCATTAACAGCAGATTTGTCACAAGAAATTTGGCAGAAGAGAAGAGAGTGGCAGGATATATTTAACAGGCTTAGTGGGGAAAATATGCATCCAAGAATACTTCATCCACTGAGACTGTCACTCAGAACAGAAGAGATAAAGAGTTTCACAGAAACAAAAAATAAAAGAGTTTATAAACACTAAACCAGCTCTCCCAGAAATATTAAAGCGGAGACTTTGAGTGGGGAAAAATGACCAAAAGCTACAAAGACCAGAAAGGAACAAGAACATCACCAGAAACACCAACTTTATAGGTAAGACAATGACACTATATTCATATCTATCAATAATCACTCTGAATGTAAATGGACTAAACGCTCCAATTCAAAGTATTAGAGTATCAGAATGGACAAAACCACTATACCCATCTATATGCTGCTACAGAAGACTCATTTTTGATGAAAAGATATCTGCAGATTAGAAGTGAGGGGATGGAGGGGCACTTGGGAGGCCCAGTTGGTTAGGTGTCCATCTTTTGATCTCAGCTCAGGACTTGACTTAAGGGTTGTGAAGTCATGGAAGGTACTTAAATTTAAAAAGGAAAAAAAAGCGAGAGGATAGAGAACTATCTACCATGCTAATGGAGGTCAAAAGAAACGTGGAGCAGTCATACTTATATCAGATGAACTAGATTTCTTCTTCTTTTTGTATATTTTTTATTAGAGTTCGATTTGTGAAAATATAGTATAATGCCCAGTGCTCATCCCATTAAGTGCCCCCCTCAGTCCCCATCAGCCACTCACTCCATCCACTCACCTACTTCCCTTCCCAATACCCCTTGTTCATTTCCCAGAGTTAGGAGTCTGTAATGTTCTGTCAACCTCACTGATATTTCCCACTCATTTTCTCTCCTTTTCCCTTTAATCCCATTCACTATTTATATATTCCCCGTATGAATGAAATGATATAATGTTTGTCCCTCTCCGATTGACTTACTTCACTCAGCATAATGCCCTCCAGTTCCATCCACGTTGAAGCAAATGGTGGGTATTTGTCATTTCTAATGGCTGAGTAATATTCCATTGTATACATAAACCACATCTTCTTTATCCATTCACCTTTCGATGGACACCGAGGCTCCTTCCACAGTTTGGCTATTGTGGACATTGCTGCTAGAAACATCAGGGTGCAGGTGTCCCGGCGTTTCATTGCATCTGTATCTTTGGGGTAAATCCCCAACAGTGCAATTGCTGGGTCATAGGGCAGGTCTATTTTTAACTCTTTGAGGAACCTCCACACAGTTTTCCAGAGTGGCTGCACCAGTTCACATTCCCACTAACAGTGTAAGAGGATTCCCTTTTCTCTGCATCCTCTCCAACATTTGTGGTTTCCTGCCTTGTTAATTTTCCCCATTCTCACTGATGTGAGGTGGTATCTCATTGTGGTTTTGATTTGTATTTCCCTGATGGCAAGAGATGCAGGGCATTTTTTCATGTGCGTGTTGGCCATGTCTATGTCTTCCTCTGTGAGATTTCTCTTCCTGTCTTTTGCCCATTTCAAGATTGGATTGTTTGTTTCTTTGGTGTTGAGTTTAATAAGTTATTTATAGATCTTGGAAACTAGCCCTTTATCTGATGCGTCATTTGCAAATATCTTCTCCCATTCTGTAGGTTGTCTTTTAGTTTTGTTGACTGTATCCTTTGCTGTGCAAAAGCTTCTTATCTTGATGAAGTCCCAATAGTTCATTTTTGCTTTTGTTTCTTTTGCCTTCGTGGATGTATCTTGCAAGAAGTTACTGTGGCCGAGTTAAAAAAGGGTGTTGCCTGTGTTCTTCTCTAGGATTTTGAAGGAATCTTGTCTCACATTTAGATCTTTCATCCATTTTGAGTTTATCTTTGTGTATGGTGAAAGAGAGTGGTCTAGTTACATTCTTCTGCATGTGGATGTCCATTTTTCCCAGCACCATTTATTGAAGAGACTGTCTTTCTTCCAGTGGATAGTCTTTGCTCCTTTATCGAATATTAGTTGACCATAAAGTTGAGGGTCCACTTCTGGATTCTCTATTCTGTTCCATTGATCTATGTGTCTGTTTTTGTGCCAGTACCACACTGTCTTGATGACCACAGCTTTGTAGTACAACCTGAAATATGGCATTGTGATGCCCCCAGCTACGGTTGTCTTTTTTAAAATTCTCCTGACTATTCGGGGTCTTTTCTGATTCCACACAAATCTTAAAATAATTTGTTCTAACTCTCTGAAGAAAGTCCATGATATTTTGATAGGGATTACATTAAACGTGTAAATTGCCCTGGGTAACATTGATATTTTCACGATATTAATTCTTCCAATCCATGAGCATGGAATATTTTTCCATCTCTTTGTGTCTTCGTCAATGTCTTTCAGAAGTGTTGTGTAGTTTTTAGAGTACAGATCCTTTACCTCTTTGGTTAGGTTTATTCCTAGGTATCTGATGCTTTTGGGTGCAATTGTCAATGGGATTGACTCCTTCATTTCTCTTTCTTCAGTCTCATTGTTAGTGTATAGAAATGCCACTGATTTCTGGGCATTGATTTTGTATCCTGCCACGCTGCCAAATTGCTGTATGAGTTCTAGCAATCTTGGGGTGGAGGCTTTTGTGTTTTATATGTAGAGTATCATGTCATCGGCGAAGAGGGAGAGTTTGACTTCTTCTTTGCCAATTTGAATGCCTTTAATGTCTTTTTGTTGTCTGATTGCTGAGGCTAGGACTTCCAGTACTATGTTGAACAGCAGTTGTGAGAGTGGACATCCCTGTCTTGTTCCTGATCTTAGGGGAAAGGCTCCCAGTGCTTCCCCATTGAGAATGATATTTGCTGTGGGCTTTTTGTAGATGGCTTTTAAGATGTTGAGGAATGTTGCCTCTATCCCTACACTCTGAAGAATTTTGATCAGGAATGGATGCTGTCTTTTGTCAAATGCTTTCTCTGCATCTATTGAGAGGATCATATGTTTCTTGGTTTTTCTCTTGCTGATATGATGAATCACATTGATTGTTTTATGAGTGTTGAACCAGCCCTGTGTCCCGGGAATAAATCCTACTTGGTCATGGTGAATAATTTTCTTAATGTACTGTTGTATCCTATTGGCTAGTATCTTGTTAAGAATTTTTGCATCCATGTTCATCAGGGATATTGATCTGTAATTCTCATTTTTGGTAGGGTCTTTGTCTGTTTTTGGAATTAAGGTGATGCTGGCCTCATGAAATGGGTTTGGAAGTATTCTAGCCATTTCTATCCTTCGGCACAGCTTTAGTAGAATAGGTATTATTTCTTCTTTAAATATTTGTAAAATTCCCCTGAGAAGCCATCTGGCCCTGGACTTTGTGTCTTGGGAGGTTTTTAATGACTGCTTCAAGTTCCTCCCTGTTCAGGTTTTCTATTTCTTCCTGTTCCAGTTTTGGTAGTTTGTGGTTTTCCTGAAATGCATCCATTGTTTCTAGATTGCCTAATTTATTGGCATATTGATGCTCATAACATGGTTTTAAAATCATTTGTATTTCCATGGTATTGGTTGCAATCTCTCCTCTTTCATTCATGATTTTATTTATTTGAGTCATTTATCTTTTGTTTTTAATAACTGGCTAATATTTTACCTATCTTATTAATTATTTGAAAGAACCAACTCCTGGTTTTGTTGTTCTGTTCTACAGTTCTTCTGGTCTGTATTTCATTGAGTTCTGATTGAATCTTTATTATCTCTCTACTACTGCTTGGTGTAGGTTTCATTTGCTTTTCTTTCCCCAGTTCCTTTAGGTGTAAGATTAGCTTGGGTATTTGAGTTTTTTCCAATATTTTGAGGGAGGCTTCTACTTCCCTCTTATAACTGCTTTTGCTGTATCCCAAAGATTTTGAACAGTTGTATCTTCATTCTCATTAGTTTCCATGAATCTTTTGAATTCTCTAATTTCCTGACTGACCCTTTCATCTTTTAGCAGGATGCTCTTTAACCTCCACTTGTTTGAGTTTCTTCCAAATTTCTTCTTGTGATTGGGTTCTAGTTTCAAAGCACTGTGGTCTGAAAATATGCAGAGGACAATCCTAATGTTTTGGAATCCATTGAGACCTGATTTGTAAACCAGTATGTGGCCTATTCTGGAGAAATTTCCATGTGCACTTGAGAAGAATGTGTATTCAGTTGCATTCGGATGCAAAGTTCTGTAAAAATCTGTGAAATCCATCTGGTCCAATGTATCATTTAAAGCTCTTGCTTCTGTGGTGATGTTGTGTTTAGAAGATCTGTCTGTCATTTGCAGAAAGTGCTGTGTTGAAGTCTCCTATATATTAGTGTATTTATATCTAAGTATGTCTTTACTCTGGTTATTAATTAATTGATATACTTAGCAGCTCCCACATTAGGGGCATATTTATGAATGTTAGGTCTTCTTGTTGGTTAGACCCTTGAAGTATGATATACTGTCCCTCTTCATCTCTTACTACAGTCTTTGGGATAAACTTTAATTTATCTGATATGAAGATTGCTACCCCTGTTTTCTTTTTAGGACCATTTGAATGGTAGTGGTTCTCCAACCTTTCATTTTCAGGCTGGAGGTGTCCTTAGGTCTCAAATGAGTCTTTTGTAGAGGGCAAAACTTGGGTCTTGCTTTGTGTGTGTGTGTGTGTGTGTGTGTGTGTGTGTATGTGTCTTGCTTTTTTATACAGTCTGAAACCCTGCATTTTTGATGGGATCATTTAGCCTATTCATATTCCGAGTTACTATTGAAAGATATGAATTTAGTGTCATCGTAATACCTATTAAGTCCCTGTTTTTGTGAATTATTTCTTTGGGCATCCTATTTCTTTTATAGAGTCCCCCTAATATTTCTTGCAGAGCTGCTTTGGTGGTCACATATTCTTTAGTTTCTGCCTATCTTGGAAGATCTTTATCTCTCCTATTTTGAATGACAGGCTTGCTCGATAAAGTATTTTTGGCTATATGCTCTTCTTATTTAGGACCCTGGATATATCCTTCCAACCCATTCTGGCCTGCAAGATTTCTGTGGAGAGGGCTGCTGTTAATCCAATATTTCTTCCCATATAATTTAGGAATGATTTGTCTCTCCCTGCTTTAAGGATTTTCTCCTTATGTTTGGAATTTGCAAGTTTCAGTATTAAATGTTGAGGTGTTGAATGGTTTTTATTGATTTTTGGAGGGGGGGACCTCTACTATCTCCTGGATCTGAATGCCTATTTCACTCCCAAATTAGGGAAGTTTTCAGCTATGATTTGTTTGAATGTGATTTCTGGCTCTCTGTCCCACTCAGTGCTCTCTGGAACCCAATTATATGTACATTATTCCTTCTGAGTGTTTCTTTTCCTTAACCTCTCTTCATGGTCTTTTAATTGTTTTTCTCTTTTTTCCTCAGCTTCTTTCCTTGCCATGCACTTCTCTTTTATGTCTCTCAATCTGTTCCACATCATTAATCCTCGTCATTAGGAAAATCCAGTTTGGATTGCATCTCACTTAATCATTTTTAATTTCATCCTGATTAGATCTCAGTTCTTCAGTAATGAAGTCTCTAGAGTATTTTATGTTTTTTTTTGCAGAGCAACCAGTAGCTTTATAATTGTGCTTCTGAATTGGCTTTCTGACATCGAATTGTAATCCAAATTATGTAACTCTGTGGCAGAGAGTACTGTTTCTGATTATTTCTTTTGTGGTGAGTTCTTCCTTCTAGTCATTTTTCTCACTGCGAGTGGCTATGTGAGTGGGCTGAGTCAAGAATATCAATGACGACTTAAGTAAATTTCACCGTAGATGATTCTGTTGAGGTCAGAGATCATAAAATGAAAATAAAGATCAGAACAATATAAAACAAAAGGGCCACTAAAGTGAAAAACAAAGTTTAAAACAAAGTAATAAAAAATAAAGGGCAAGAATCCCAAAGAAGGAGAAAAAAAGAAAAGAGAAAAAAGAGGAGGAAAAAGCAAAATAAAGAGGAAAAAAAGAGAAGAAAAAAGGGGGGACTGAAAGCAGGTAGTGTTGATAAAGCTGTAGTGGAGGGAGAATGTTGTCTACCTGAGGGGTTTTGGAGCATGATCCTCTTAGTTCTGAGTGCATTAAGTTCTGTATGTTAGAAGATGCTCAGTCCCAATTTTAGATAAACCAGAAATACTTGAAGAGTGCCCCAACATTGACCACCAAAACAAAAACCAGTTAAAACGGGGGGGTGGGGGAGAATGGAAATGAAGAGAGAATATAATCTTACAGAATGATCCAGTACAGTATTCCACTTAGTTCTGGGTGCATGCTGGTCATGTTTTAGAAGGTATTAACTTCTGGCATTGTAGAGCAAAATGAGGCAGAGAAAATAAAAAACACAAAACAAAAAAAGCCCCATATCTCGTATATATCCCAAAATTAAGTTGAGTATGTTGAATGGTATCTAGAAATGGAAAATATATCTAAGACATGTAATTGTAGAAATATGAAAGTCAAAAGGAAGAAACAAAAATGAAGAGGTGGTAAAATATTGTAGTTAAGGTGGCAAAAGAGATAAAAAATTGAAAATTTTTAGTCTGATATAAAAATGAGTTGTACTGGAAAAATGGGGGGGGGAAAGGAGGGGTACCCTCTAGCTCTATATACTATAAATCCCTCGACTTCCCCTGGAGTTCTCCAGCAGTGTTTGGTCAAGAACTCTCTCTTCCCAGGTACTTCCAGCTGGTCTTCTATGGGAGGGTCTGCTGAGCTGAATCTCAGGTGTGTGTGCCTGGGTGGAGCTGCCCCGCCCCCTACCGGGTGCCGGGCTCAGTGGGAGCTGTTTACCCCGTGAAGTTTCTATTCCCTGGCATCCCTGCCTCTCCCAGGCACATGGTGAAACAAGGAGGAAAAACAGCACTGACAGTGGCCAAATTTCCAGCTCTGGAGTCAGCTCCCCACTAGTAACTAACACAGTCTCCCAGTTTGCACTGGCCTAGATGCTCCCAGGGCAGGCATGGGTGTGCTGAACTGCACAGCTTGTAGGTCGTCTAGCGGCAGGAGTTCTCATTCTCCTGAGCTCTCCTTTCGCCTGTCCCACGGGGAGTACAGGATCACAGGCTTTGTCTGCTCAAGCGCCCTGGGATCTGGGGCCCTGGGTTGCTGAAATCAGGCTCCCAGGGTGCGTGGCTCCTGAAGACAGCTGGGTGCAGACCCCTCTGTCTGGAGCCAGCCAGCCAAACCGACTGGCTTCTCCCAAATACCCAGCCGGCTGTGCTCCAGCCCTTTACAAAGATTGGTCCATGGTTGGTGGTGCACTTTCCCCCTGGCGCACTTCCTTTTTTAGTGACTCTGGGATACTGGAGGCTTCACTGCCCCTCCTGTGCTTCTGCCCGATTTCCCTCTTAATCACTTTTCCATCTGGGAAGAGTCTGGTATGGATTTTTAAAGTTCCTGCTTCTCTGGGACTGGGCTTTCCTGTCCCGGAGGCTTCTGCTGCCTGATTTTGCTGGGCTCGCAGCCTGGCTTTCACCTGGCTCCTCAAGGTGCCCCTTCCCCACTTGTTTCTTTTTTATTTTATTCTACCTTCCTACCTTGCTAGAAGCGAAAACCCTTTTCTTTGTAGCATTCCAGCTATTCTCTCTTTTTTAAATCTCAGTTCGAATTTGTAGGTGTTCAGGATGATTCTAAAGTTATCTAGGTAAGTTGGTGGGACTAGGTGAGTTGAAGTCCCCTACTCCTCTGCTATTTTGCCCTGCCTCCTGATTTCTTTTTTTGACTTATGTGCTGTTCAATAGCTGTTTCATGTGTACTTGAGAAGAATTTGCTTTTGTATAAAATGTCCTGTGTATGTTTTTTAAGTCTATTGCTCTAACTTGTCATTTAGGACTAATGTCTCCTTATTGATTTTCTGTCTCAACACATTCAAATAAGTGGGGTTTTAAAGTTCCCTAATAGTATTGTTTTCTTGTTGTTTCTTTAAGTATGTTATTATTTGCTTTACAGGTTTAGTTTTTCCTTTGTTGAATGTGTAAATATTTACAAATATTATATTCACTTTTTTAGATTGACTGTTATTATATACTGACATTTTGCTTTTGTTAATCTTTGTTTTTTAAGTTTTTAGATAAATTCCAGTTATTTAACATACAGTATAATATTATTTTCAGGTGTATAATTTAGTGATTCAATACTTATAACACCCAGTGCTCATACAAGTGGACTCCTTAATCACCATCAACTATTTCATCCATCTCCAGCCACCTCCCCTCTGGTAACCATCATTTTTGTTCTGTATAGTTAGGAGTCTATTTCTTGGTTTCCCCCCTCTCTCTTTTTTTCTTTGCTCATTTGTTTTGTTTCTTAAATTCCACATATGAGGGAAATTATGTGCTATTTATCTTTCTCTGACTGACTTATTTGACTTAGCATAATAGTCTCTACTTCCATCCAAGTCATTACAAATGGCAAGATTTCATTCTCTTTTATGGCTGAGTGATGTGCCATTGTACATATAAATCATACCTTTTTAATCCATTCATCAGTTAATAGGCACTTGGGCTCTTTCCATAACTTGGGTATTGTAGATAATACTGCTATAAACATAGGAGTGCATGTATACCTTTGAATTAATATTTTTGTATTCTTTGGGTAAATACCTAGTAGTAGAATTACTGGATTTTAGGATAATTCTATTTTAAAGTTTATGAGAAATAACCATAATGCTTTCTAGAGTGGCTGCACCGGTTTGCATTCCCACCAACAGAGCAGGAGTGTTCCCCTTTCTCCACATCCTTGCCAACTCCTGTTGTTTCTTGTGTTGTTGGATTTCGCCATTCTACCTAGTGTGAAGTGATACCTCATTGTAGTTTCGATTTGTATTTCCCTGATGATGACTGATGTTGAGCATCTTTTCAGGTATCTATTGCCTGTATGTCCTAAAGTCTATTTTTCTCTTATAAATAGAGCTATCTCAACTTTCAGTTTCAATTTCCCTGGAATATCTTTTTCCAGCCCCCACTCTCAATCTATGTAAATTCTTACATCCGAAGTGTCTTTTAGGTGACATAGAGCCAAATTTTTTTTCTTTAATCCAGACAATCACTATAGGTGTTTTGATTGGAGAATTTACTCCAATTGGTTTATTTTTAATTTTTTAAAAATTCAATTAGCAAGCAATAGTACATCATTAGCTTCAGATGTAGTTTTCAATAATTTATCAGTTGCATATTACACCAAGCACTCATTATATCATCTGCCTTCCTTAATGCCCAGTTACCGCATTCCCTCACCCACCTCCCCTTCAGTGACACTGGCTTGTTTGCAAAGTTAAGAGTGTCTCAAGAGCTGTCTCCCTTTCTGATTTCTACCCATTCAGTTTTCCCACCCTTCCCTTATTGTCCTCTGCACTATTTCTTATATTCTGCATATGAGTGAAACCATTTGATAATTGTCTTTCTCCAATTGACTTATTTCAGTTAGCATTACACCCTCCATTTCCACCCACATGGATGTAAATTGGGGGTATTCAACCTTTCTGATGGCTGAGTAATATTCCATTGGATATATATATCATATCTTCTTATTTTATTTTATTTTATTTTATTATTTTATTTTTTAATTTGTTTTTATTGAAGTTCGATTTGCCAACATATAGTATAACACCCAGTGCTTATCCCATCAAATGCCCTCATCAGTCCCCATCACCTCAGTTACCCCAAATCCCTGCCCACCTGCCCTTCTACAACCCTTTTTTCATTTCCCAGAGTTAGGAGCCTCTCATAGCATGTCTCCCTCTCTAATTTTTCCCACTCACTTCCCCTCCTTTCCCTTATAATTTCTTTCACTATTTCTTATATTCCCCATATAAGTGATACCATATGATGATTGTTCTTCTCCGATTGACTTACTTCACTCAGCATAATACTCTTCAGTTCCATCCATATCGAAGCAAATGGTGGGTATTCATCCTTTCTGATGCCTGAGTTTTATATATATATATATATATATATATATATATATATATATGAAATTATATATATTGTCTTTACCCATTCATCTGTTGAAGGACATTGTGTCTCCTTCCACAGTTTGCCTATTGTAGATATATTGATGCTATGAACATTGGGGTGCAGGTGCCCCTTCGATTCACTATGTATGTATCTATGGGGTAGATACCTAGTAGCGCAATTGCTGGGTTGTAGGGTAGCTCTATTTTTAACTTCTTGAGGAATCTCCATACTGTTTCAAAGAGTGGCTGCACCACCTTCTACCAACAGTGGAACAGGCTTCTCCTTTCTCCACATCCTCACAAATATTTGTTGTTTCCTGTCTTGTTAATTTTAGCCATTCTAACTGGCATAAAATAGTATTTCATTGTGGCTTTGATTTTTATTCCCCCCATGGCAAGTGATGTGGAGCATTTTTTCACCTCTCAGTTGACATTTGTATGTCTACTTTGGAGAAATGTCTGTTCATGTCGTCTCTCCATTTCTTGACGGGATTTCTTTTGGTTTTTCGGTGTTGATATTGATAAGTTCTTTATAGATCTTGGATACTAGCCCTTTATCTGATATGCCATTTGCAAATATGTTCTCCTATCTCATAAGTTGCCTTTCAGTTTTGTTGACCATTTCCTATGCCGTGTAGAAATTTTTATCTTGCTGAAGTCCCAATAGTTCATTTTTGCTTTTGTTTCCCTTGCCGTCAGAGATGTGTCTTGCAAGAAGTTGCTGTGGCCAAGGTAAAAAAAAAGTTGTTACAAGTGTTCTCCATGAAAATTTTAATGGATTTCTGTCTTACATTTAGGTCTTTCATCCATTTTGAGTTTATATTTATTGATGGAGTAGGAGAAAGCTCTAGATTCATCCTTTTGCATTGGGCTGTCCAATTGTCCCAACACCAATTATTGAAGAGACTAACTTGTTTTTCTTTCATTTAAAATTTTTTTGATTGACAAAAAAAAAAAAAAAAAATTTTTGATTGGAGTTCAATTTGCCAACATATAACATAACACCCAGTGCTAAAATCGCCAAGTGCCCCCCTCAGTGCCCATCACCCAGTCACCACAACCCCCCGCCCACCTCCCCTTCCACCACCCCTTGTTCATTTCCCAAAAGTAGGTGTCTCTCATATTTTGTCACCCTAACTGATATTTTCACTCATTTTCTCTCCTTTCCCTTTATTCCCTTTCACTAATTTTATATTCCCCAAATGAATGAGACCATATAATGTTTGTCCTTTTCTGATTGACTTATTTCACTCAGCATAATAAACTCCAGGTCCATCCATGTCGAAGCAAATGGTGGGTATTTGTTGTTTTTTTTTTTTTTTTTTTTTTTTTGTCGTTTCTAATGGCTGAGTAATATTCCATTGTATACATATACCATATCTTCTCTATCCATTCATCTTTTGATGGACACCGAGGCTCCTTCCATATTTTGGCTATTGTGGATATTGCTGCTAGAAACATCGGGGTGCAGGTGTCCCAGCGTTTCACTGCATCTGTATCTTTCAGGTAAATCCCCAGCAGTGCAATTGCTGGGTCATAGGGCAGTTCTATTTTTAACTGTTTGAGGAACCTCCACACAGTTTACTAGAGTGGCTGCATCAGTTCACATTCCCACCAACAATGCAAGAGGGTTCCCCTTTCTCCACATCCTCTCCAACATTTGTTGTTTCCTGTCTTGTTAATTTTCCCCATTCTCACTCATTGTGGTTTTGATTTGTATTTCCCTGATGGCAAGTGATGCGGAGCATTTTCTCATGTGCTTCTTGGCCATGTCTGTGTCTTCCTCTGTGAAATTCCTATTCATGTGTTTTGCCCATTTCATGATTGGATTGTTTGTTTCCTTGCTGTTGAGTTTAATAAGTACTTTTTTTAAAAAATATTTTATGTATTTATTCATGAGAACACAGAGAGAGGCAGAGACACAGACAGAGGGAGAAGCAGGCTCCATGCAGGGAGCTCGATGTGGGATTCCATCCTGGGACTCCAGGATCATGCTCTGGGCCAAAGGCAGGAGGCACCAAACTGCTGAGCCACCTAGGTGCCCCAAGTTTAATAAGTTCTTTAGGGATCATGGATACTAGTCCTTTATCTGATAGGTCATTTGCAAATATTTCTCCCATTTTGTAGGTTGGCTTATAGTTTTGTTGACTGTTTCTTTTGCTGTGCAGAAGCTTTTCATCTTGATGAAGTCCCAATAATTCATTTTTGCTTTTGTTTCTCTTGCTTTCATGGATGTATCTTGCAAGAAGTTGCTGTGGCCAAGTTCAAAAAGGGTGTTGCCTGTGTTCTCCTCTAGGGTTTTGAAGGAATCTTGTCTCACATTTAGATCTTTTATCCATTTTGAGTTTATCTTTGTGTATGGTGAAAGAGAGTGGTCTAGTTTCATTCTTCTGCATGTGGATGTCCAATTTTCCCAGCACCATTTATTGAAGAGACTGCCTTTTTCCAGTGGATAGACTTTCATGCTTGGTTGAATATGAGTTGACCATAAATTTGAGGGTCCACTTCTGGATTCTCTATTCTGTTCCATTAGTCTAAGTGTCCATTTATGTGCCAGTACCACAATGTCTTGATGACCACAGCTTTGTAGTACAACCTGAAATGTGGCATTGTGATGCCACCAGCTATGGTTTCTTTTTTAATATTCCCCTGGCTATTAGGGGTCTTTTCTGATTCCACACAAATCTTAAGATGGTTTTTTCCAACTCTCTGAAGAAAGTCCATGGTATTTTGATAGGGATTGCATTACATGTGTAAATTGCCCTGGGTAGCATTGACATTTTCACAATATTAATTCTTCCAATCCTTGAGCATGGAATATTTTTCCATCTCTTTGTGTCTTCCTCAATGACTTTCAGAAGTGTTCTGTAGTTTTTAGGGAATATATCCTTAATGTATTTGGTTAGGTTTATTCCTAGGTATCTTATGCTTTTGGGTGCAATTGTAAATGGGATTGACTCCTTAATTTCTCTTTCTTCAGTCTCATTGTTAGTGTATAGAAATGCCACTGATTTCTGGGCATTGATTTTGTATCCTGCCACACTGCCGAAATGCTGTGTGAGTTCTAGCAATCTTCGGGTGGATTTTTTCTGTGGGGTTTTATCTGTCCAGTATCATGTCATCTGCAAAGAGGGAGAGTTTGACTTCTTCTTTGCCAATTTGAATGCCTTTTATTTCTTTTTGTTGCCTGATTGCTGAGGCTAGGACTTCCAATACTATGTTGAATAGCAGTGGTGAGAGTGGACATCCCTGTCTTGTTCCTGATCTTAGGGGAAAGGCTCCCAGTGTTTCCTAGTTGAGAATGATATTGGCTGTGGTCTTTTCGTAGATGGCTTTTAAGAGGCTGAGGAATGTTCCCTCTATCTCTATCCCTACACTCTCTTTTTGATCAGGAATGGATGCTATATTTTGTCAAATGCTTTCTCTGCATCTGTTCAGATGATCATATGGTTCTTGTTTTTTCTCTTGCTGATACGATCAATCACATTGATTGCTTTACAAGTGTTGAACCAGCCTTGTATCTGGGGATAAATCCCACTTGGTCATGGTAAATAATCTTCTTAATGTATTTTTGAATCCTATTGGCTAGTATCTTGTTGAGAATTTTTGCATCCATCTTCATCAGGGATATTGATCTATAATTCTCCATTTTGGTGGGATCTTTGTCTGGTTTTGGAATTAAGGTGATGCTGGCCTCATTCAATGACTTCGGAAGTACTCCATCTCTTTCTTTTTGAACAGCTTTAGTAGAATAGGTATGGTTTCTTCTTTAATCGTTTGATAGAATTCCCCTGGGAAGCCATCTGGCCCTGGACTTTTGTGTCTTGGGGGGTTTTTGATGACTGCTTCAATTTTTCTCCCTGGCTATTGACCTGTTCATGTTTTCTATTTCTTCCTGTTCCAGTTTTGGTAGTTTTGTTTTTCCAGAAAAGCGTCCATTTCTTCTAGACTGCCTAATTTATTGGCGTATAGCTGCTCATAATAGTTTTTAAAATAGTTTGCATTTCCTTGGTATTGGTGGTGATCTCTCCTTTCTCATTCATGATTTTATTAATTTGAGTCTTTTCTCTCTTCTTTTAAATAAGACTGGGTAATGCTTTATCTATCTTATTAATTCTTTGAAAGAACCAACTCCTGGTGTTGTTGATCTATTCCAAAGTTCTTCTGGTCTCGATTTTATTGTGTTCTGCTCGAATCTTTATTAACTCTTTTCTTCTGCTGGGTGTAGGATCTATTTGCTGTTTTTTCCCCAGCTCCTTTAGGTGCAAGGTTAGCTTTTGCATTTGAGTTCTTTCCAGTTTTTGAATGGATGCTTGTATTGCAATGTATTTCCCCCTAAGGACTGCTTTTGCTGTATCCCAAAGATTTTCAATGGTTGTATCTTCAGTCTCATTAGTTTTCATGAATCTTTTTAATTCTTCCTTAATTTCCTGGTTGACCCTTTCATCTTTTAGCAGGATGGTCCTTAATCTCCACGTGTTTGAAATCCTCACAAACTTCTTCTTGTGATTTAGTTCTAGTTTCAAAGCATTATGGTCTGAAAATATGCAGGGTACGAACCTAGTCTTTTGGTATCTGTTGAGACCTGATTTGTGACCCACTATGTGGTCTCTTCTGGAGAAAATTCCATGTGCACTTGAGAAGTCAGTTGCATTTGGATGTAAAGTTCTGTAGATATCTGTGAAATACATCTGGTCCAGTGTATCATTTAAAGCTCTTGTTTCTTTGGAGATGTTGTGCTTAGAAGATCTGTCGATTGTAGAAAGCACTGTGTTCAAGTCACCAAGCATAAGTGTATTATTACCTAAGTATGTCTTAACTTTGGTTATTAATTGATTGATATACTTTGCAGCTCTCACTTTCGGGGCGTAAATATTTATGATTGTTATGTCCTCTTGTTGGATAGGTCCTTTTAGTATTATATAGTGTCCCTCTTCATCTCTTACTACAGTCTTTGGGATAAACTTTAATTTATCTGATATGAGGATTACTACCCCTGCTTTCTTTTGAGGACTATCTGAATGGTAAATGATTCTCCCACCTTTTATTTTCAGGCTGTCGGTGTCCTTATGTCTAAAATGAGTCTCTTGTAGACAGAAAATAGATGGGTCTTGTTTTTTTATCCAGTCTGAAACCCTGTGCCTTTTGATGGGGTCATTAAGCCCATTCACGTTCAGAGTTACTATTGAAAGATATGAGTTTACTGTCATCATGATACCTATTCAGTCCCTCTTTTTGTAGAGTGTTTCCTTGGACTTCCTCTTTCTTTTACAGAGTCCCCCTTAGTATTTCTTGCAGAGCTGGTTTGGTGGTCACATATTCTTTCAGTTTCTGTCTATCTTGGAAGCTCTTTATCTCTCCCTCTGTTCTGAATGAGAGCCTTGCTGGACAAAGTGTTCTTGGCTGCAGGTTCTTCTCCTTTTGGACCCTGAATCTATCATGCCAACCCTTTCTGGCCTGCCACGTCTCTGTGGAGTGGTATGCTGTTGCTGCTAACATAATACTTCTCCCCATAAAATTTTGGGATTTCTTGACTCTTGCTGCTTTAAGGATCTTCTATTTGTCTTTGGAGTTTGCAAATTTCACTATTACATGTGGAGGTGTTGAGCAGTTTTTATTGATTTTAGGGGTGGGGATGTCTCTATCTCCTGGATCTGATTGCGTTTCCCTTCCCAAGTTAGGGAAGTTCTCAGCTATAATTTGTTCTAATACACTTTGTGGTCCTCTGTCTCTTTCGGCATCCTCAGGAACCCCAATTAAACGTAGATTTTTCCTTCTGAGGCTGTCATTTATTTCCCTTAACCTATCTTCATGATTTTTTAATTGTTTTTCTCTTTTTTCCTCAGCTTCCTTCCTTGCCATCAGTTTGTCTTCTCTGTCACTCACTCGTTCTTCTACCTCGTTAATCCTCATCATTAGGACCTCCAGTTTGGATTGCATCTCATTTAATTGATTTTTAATTTCTGCCTGGTTAGATCTAAATTCTGCAGTCATGAAGCCTCTTGAATCCTTTATGCTTTTTTCCAGAGCCACAAGTAGCTTTATAATTGTGCTTCTGAATTGGCTTTCTGACATAGATTGTAATCCAAATTGTGTAACTCTGTGGGAGAGATGACTGCTTCTGATTCTTTCTTTTGTGGTGAGTTTTTCTTTCTACTCATTTTGCTCAGTACAGAGTGGCCAAAAACAAGGTGTACTGGAAAAAGGAGAAAAAGAAAAAGGGAAAAAAGGAGGGGGGACAAACAGAATACAAAAAACTATGGGGTGTATACTCTGATTCTATATACTGTAAATCCTTCGACTTCCCCTGGAAGTTTGCAGTGCTGCTTGGTCAATAACTTCCTTTTCCCCTGTCCTTCCAGCTGGTCTTCTGGGGAGGGGCCTGCTGTGCTGATTCTCAGGTGTGTGCACCTGGGGGAGGTGCCTAGCCCCCTGCCAGGTGCTCGGCTCAGTGGGAGCTATTTATCCTGTGAGGTCCCTGCTCAGTCCCAGGTACAAGGTGACACCAGGAGTAACAACAGTGGCAGTGGTCAGCTCTCTAGCTCTGGATTCAGCTCCCAAAGTAACTACCGCAGGTCCCAGTCTGCAGGGGCCTGGATGCTCCGGAGTGGGGGCGCTGATCTGCACAGCTCAGGGCCGCTGGGCAGCAGAAGCGTCCTCACTGTCCTGGGCCCTCCAAGCCTCAGCCTGTCCATGGGGGGAGCACCGGATCTTGGGCTGTGTCCCCAGCGCCCTTGGCTCCAGGGCCTGCAGGGCTGGAATCGTGCTCTTGGAGCCGTGCAGCCCCCTCTGTGGGTGGAGCTGCCACCTGAGCTGCTCCTGAGGCCCCGCCAGGCACTCACTCCAGCCCTTTAGGGAGCTCGGCCCACCGTGTATGGCACGCTGGCCCCCAGGGTTAGTGCCCCTGGGAGCCTGAGGGCATTCCTGCCCTTCCTGGGATCCTGCCGGAGCTCGCTGTGAGCACCTTTCCATCTGGGAAGATGGGTAAAGTTTCTATCTCTCCAGGACTGGGCTTTCCTGTCCTGGGGGCACTCTCCGCCTGGTCTTAGCCTGGTTCCTTGCGGGGGGGGGGGGGGGCCCTCTCCCTTCACAGCTTTTTTATTTCTTTATTTTTTCCCATCTTCCTACCTTGATAGAAGCGTGAACTCTTCTCACTGTAGCATTCCAGCTGTTCTCTCTTTAAATCTGACTGAATTCGTAGATTTTCAGGATGATATGAAAGTTATCTAGGTAAGCTGGTGGGGACAGGTGATTTGGGGACCCTACTCTTCCGCCATCCTGTCCTGCCTCTATATCAGTTTTTTCCTGAGTGTTCCCGAGGAGGGTACGGTTTATTAGACATCCTATCCTGGGCGGACTTCACCTTCCGTCTCTTAGTCACGGCATCCTCAGAGTCCCTGAACGCAATCAGTCACCAAGCTCGCCCAGCTCGCTCCACTTTTTTTCTATTGGATATTCTTTCCTGCATTTTCAAAGATTAGTTGACCACAAAGTTGAGGGTCTATTTCTGGGTTCTCTATTCTGTTCCACTGATCTGTGTGCCTGTTGTAGTGCTAGTACCATACTGTTTTGATCATTAGTGGTTTGTAATACACCTTGAATCCTGGCATTATGGTGCCTCCAGCTTTGGTTTTCTTTTTCCATATTCCTCTAGCTATTTGGGGTCTTTTCTGGGTGCATGCAAATTTTAGGATTATTTGTTCCAGTTCTGTGAAAAATGTCAATGGTATTTTAATAGTGATTGCCTTGAATATGTAGATTGCTCTTGGTAGCATAGACATTTTAAAAATATTTATTGTTTTTCATGAGCATAGCATGCTTTTTCCATTTCTTCAATTTCTTTCATAAGTGTTCTTAGTTTTTAGAGTATAGATCCTTTACCTCTTTGGTTAGGTTTATTCCTAGGTAGCTTATGGGTTTTGGTGCAATTATAAATAGGATCCATTTCTTAATTTCTCTTTCTTCAGTTTTATTGTTAGTGTATAGAAATGCAACTGATTTCTGTCTGTTGATTTTTATATTTTACCATATAGCTGAATTATTGTATGAGTTCTAGCAATTTTCGGGTATGGTCTCTTTGGTTTTCTACATAGAGTTTCATGTCATCTGGGAAGAGTGAGAGTTTGACTTCTGTGTTGCCAATTTGAATGACTTTGATTTCTTTTGTTGTCAGATTGCTGAGGCTAGGACTTCTAATACTATCTTTAACAACACTGGTGAGAGTGGGCATCCCTGTTGTGTTTCTGACCTTAAGGGGAAAGTTCTCAGTTTTTCCCCATTTAGAATGATATTTGTTGTGAGCTTCTTGCAGATGGCTTTTAGGATATTGAGGTATGTTCACTCTAGCTCTACACTGTGTAGAGTTTTTATCAAGAAGGATGTTGTATTTTGTCAATTTTTTGGCATTTATTGAGAGGATCATATGGTTGTTGTCCTTTCTTTTGTTAATTTAATATATCATGCTGATTGATTTGCAAATGCTGAACCACCCTTGAATCCCAGGAATAAATCCAACTTGTGTTGAGTAATCCTTTTAAGGTACTGTTGGATCCTATTTGCTCGAATATTGGTATTTTGGTATCAATATTTATCACTGGTATTGGTCACTAATTCTCCTTTTTGATGGAATCGTTTTGTTGGTTTTGGGATATACATAATGCTAACCTCATAGAATGAGTTTGGAACTTTTCCTTTCATTTCTATGTTTTGAAACAACTTCAGTAGAATAGGTATCATTTCTTCTTTAAATATTTGGTAGAATTCCCCTGGTAAGCCATCTGGCCCTGGACTCCTGTTTTTGGGAGGTTTTTGATGACTGCTTCAATTTACTCACTGTTTATTGGCCTATTCAGGTTTTCTCTTTCTTCTTGTTTCAGTTTTGGTAGTTGATAAGTTTCCAAGTATACAGACTGCCTAATTTGTTGGTGTATAGCTGCTCATAATATGTTCTTAAAATGGTTTCTATTTCTTTGATGTTGGTCATGATCTCTCCTCTTCTGTCCATGATTGTATTAATTTGGGTCCTTTCTCTTTTCTTTTTGTTAAGTATGGCTAGGGATTTATCTATCTTATTAATTCCTTTAAAGAACCAGCTCCTGTTTTTTTTGACCTGTTCTAATATTCTCCTGGTTTTTATTTCATTGATTTCTGCTCTAGTATTTATTTTTTTTCTCCTGCTTGGTTTAGGCTTTATTTCCTGCTCTTTCTCAAGCTCCTTTAAATGTAAGGTTAGCTTGTATATTTGAGATTTTTCTAATTTTTTTTAGATAGGCTTCTATTGAAATGTACTTCCCTATTAGGACCACCTTTGCTGTACCCAAAATGTTTTGAACACTTGTGCTTTCATTTTTGTTAGTTTGCATGAAACTTTTTACTTTTGCTTTAATGTCCTGGTTGACCCATTCCTTCTTTATTAGAATGCTCTTTAACCTCCAGGTGTTTGAGTTCCTTCCCAGTTTCTTCTTGTGATTGGGTTCAAGTATCAAAGCATTGTAGTCTGAAAATATGCAGGGAATCATCTCAATCTTTTGATATCAGTTGAGACCTGATTTGTGACTCAGTATGTGGTCTATTCTGGAGAAAATTCCATGTGCAGTTGAGAGGAATGTGTATTCTATTGCTTTAGGATGGAATGTTCCATATATATATATATATATATATATATATATATATATATATATATATCTGTGAAGTCCATCTGTCCAAGTGTGTCATTCAAAGCCCTTGTTTCTTTGTTGATATTCTGCTTATATTATCACTCTATTGCAGTGAGTGGTTTGTTGAAGTCCCCTAGCATTAACATATTGTTATGTATGTGTTTCTTTAATTTGGTTATTAATTGGTTGATATAATTGGCTGCTCCAAGTTAGGAGCATAAATATTTAGAATTGTTAGATCTTTGTGTTGGAGAGATACTTTAAGTATGATATAGTGTCCCTCTTCATCTCTTATTACAGTCTTTGGTTTAAAATCTAATTTAAAAAATAAAATCTAATTTATCTGATTTAAATAAAATTTATCTGATTGTTACCCCAGTTTTCTTTTGAGGTCCATTTGCATGGTAAATGGTTCTCCATCCCCTTATTTTCGTTCAGAATGTGTCTTTAGGACTAAAATGAGTCTCTTCTAGACAATATTTGAATGGGTCTTTCTTTTTTTTTATCCAGTCTGATACTCTGTATAATTTGATTGAAGTGTTTAGCCCCTTTACATTCAGAGTAAGTATTGAAAGATATGTATTCTGTTCCATTTTATTACCTGTAAAGTCTGTGTTTCTGTAGATCATCTCTGTTTCTTTCTGCTCTGCATAACTCTTGGGTTCCCTCTTGACTTATAGGGTACCTTTTAATATTTCTTGCAGGGCTGGACTGGTGTTCACATATTCTTTCAGTTTCTGTCTGTCATGGAAGCTCTTCATCTCTCCTTCCATTCTGAATGACATCCTTGTTGGATTAAGTATTCTTGGCTGCATTTTTTTTCTCACTTAGTACCCTGAATATATCATGCCAGCCCTTTGTGGCCTGCCAAGTCTCTGTGGATAGGTCTGCTGTCAATCTTATATTTCTCCTTTTGTAAGGAATCTCTTGTCTTGAGTTGCTTTCAGGATTTTCTCTCTTCTCTGAAATTTGCAAGTTTCACTATTATATGTTGGGATGTTGGTCTATTTTTATTGATATTATATTGTATATAAGTGCCTCCTTCCTTCCTCAGATTATGGAACTTCTCAGTTATGATTTGCTCAAATATACCTTCTCTCTCTCTCTGTCTCTGTCTCTCTCTGTCTCTCTGTCTCTCTCTCTCCTCACCCTCAGGAACTGCAATAATTTTGGTGTGAACTCTTTTCATAGCATCACTGATTTCTCAAAGACTTTTTTCATGGGCTGTTGGTTTTCTCTCTTAAACTCAGCTTCCTTCCTTTCCATCCACTTGTCTTCTATGTCACTCACCCTTTCCACTGCTTAGCTGTTTGAATATCCAATTTAGGCTGCATTTCAGAGTATTTTTAATTTTGGCCTAATTAAATCTCATTTATGCACTATGAGATTCTCTAGTATCTTTTGTGCTTTCAAGCCCAGCTAGTAAATTTATAATTGTTATCCTGAATTTCGTCTCTGACATTTTACTTAAATCCATATTGATTAGATCTTTGGCAAAGAGTATCACCTCTGGTTCTTTCTTTTGTGGTGAATTCCTCCTTCTAGTCATTTTGTCCAGATAAGAATGTATGAACAGGTGAACAAAATCAAAAATATCAACCACAACCCAAGCAAAATACATACAAGATAAATCCAATGAGGTCAGAAACAAAACAGAAAAGACAAAGAAAAAGAAAAAAAAGAACAAAAAAGAAAGAAGGAAAAAAAAGAGAAGATGTGTAAGAGAGAATATAATCTCACAAGTTGGACAAAACAAGGTGATCCACTTGTTTTTGAGTGTCTTTTGGTCTGTGTGCTATAAGACACTAAATCCCAAAATTGTAAAGAAAGCAAAAATTACACATATACAAAAATAAAATTAAATAAAGTGAATGGAAGCCAAAAATGAAGTATATAGCTATAAAATGTAAACGTAAAAAATGAAAGTTGAAAAAAAAGACAAAATCAAAGAGTTGATTAAGAAGAAACTATTTGAAAAGGAAAAAAAAATGATAATTTTAAATTGAGAGAAAATTGAATCATGAGAAAAAAACTTTGAATGCTATATACTATTTTCCCCTACCGCTGGAATTTTGCAGTGCTATAGTAACTTAGTAAACTTGTAAACTTGGTATTCCATATTCTTCCAACTGGTCTGAGGGAGGGACCTGCTGCTCTCCCTCTCAGGTGTCTTTGCCTGGGTGGAGTTGCATCATCCCTGACAGGGGGGCAAGCCTCCATGTAAACTGGTTTTTGGTGTGGCTTTTGTTCCCTGAAGGTTTTCCTCACCTTTAAAGAGGATCAAATAAAAAAGGCCTTGCCCAATCTTCAGCCCCAGAGCTGAAAGTTTGAGGTTCCCTCTCTTCAGTAAACCATTAGGGATAGACGGTCTTCACTTTTGTGTGTGCCCTAGTCTGCTGACTTTGGGGTGTGTGCCCACACCTATCCTCCAGGGGAAGTCAGAGTTTGTCCCCTTAATGCACTTTGTAGGGTGCTGGCACTGAAAGCGGTCTCCAGATCCTCAAGCACCTGCTCTGCTCCCGAGGGAAGGTGGAGGGTTGCCCCACACCATTCCCTATAGGGTCCCTGTCCTGAGAGCTGCTATCTGTTCATGAATGTACCTGCTCCACTTCTTCTGGGATATGGCAGAGGGTCCCTGCATTCCAGTCTTCTGAAGATTCCCCAGTGGAGAGCAGTCAACCGATGGGGCCCTTGCTCATGGTCTATGGCTGAACCAAGTTGAGAGCCTCCTCCTGGGCTCTCCAACTCCAATCAGTTGCCTGATACACTTCTTGGGAACTCCACTGGCTCAGGCACCCCCATTCATTCTGTGTCTTTGGGGATCCCGAGACCACACTGTCCCACCTAGAATTCTGCCTGGTTCAACACATGTGTACCTTTCAGTCACAGATATCTCTCACTGGAAATTTCTAAGGGTTCTCATTTTGCCCTCTGAGGCTACATCACTTTCCAGTAACCAGCTTCCAAAGCCTGCCTCCCCCTCGCCATTTGTCTTCCAATATGTCCCCTCAAATTCACCTCTCTGCACCTCCTACCTTGCAAAAAGTGGTTCCTTTTCTTTTGTAGAGTTCCAGATATTCATTTCTTACATCCCTGGTTGAATTCATGCGTATTAAGAATGCTTTAATAGTTAACTAGCTAAATTCAAGGGACCAGACGAAATGAGGTCTCTCACTCTTCCACCATCTTGCCTCCTCCAACTACTTTATTTATTTATTTATTTATTTATTTATTTATTTATTTATTTTAAAAGTTATTATCCATAGGTATGTAATCATTGCCAGTTTGTTGTTTGCTCATTGTTTTGTACTTCCTCTGTCCTTTTCTTCTTTTGTTTTCTTCCTTTTGTGATTTCATAATTTTCTATAGTAGTATGTTTAGATTCCTTTCTCTTTATCTTTTGTTTATCTATCAGTACTTATTGCTTTCTGGTTACCATAAAGTTACATAAAATAACATTTATAATGGTCTGTTTTAAGTTGATAACAACTTAAAGTTCATTTTAAGCCTCTTTATTTTTACTTCTCAAATAAAGTCAATAGTATTGTAATAATAACGTATGGTGATAGATGGTGACTACATTTATCATAGTGATCACTGAGCAATGTATAGAATCACCAAATCAATATATTGTACACCTGAAACACATGTAACTTCAGAAAATGCTCTGCATCACTTGCCATCAGGGAAATACAAATCAAAACCACAATGAGATACCACCTCACACCAGTGAGAATGGGGAAAATTAACAAGGCAGGAAACAACAAATGTTGGAGAGGATGCGGAGAAAAGGGAACCCTCTTACACTGTTGTTGGGAATGTGAACTGGTGCAGCCACTCTGGAAAACTGTGTGGAGGTTCCTCAAACAGTTAAAAATATACCTGCCCTACGACCCAGCAATTGCACTGTTGGGGATTTACCCCAAAGATACAAATGCAATGAAACGCCGGGACACCTGCACCCCGATGTTTATAGCAGCAATGGCCACGATAGCCAAACTGTGGAAGGAGCCTTGGTGTCCAACGAAAGATGAATGGATAAAGAAGATGTGGTTTATGTATACAATGGAATATTACTCAGCTATTAGAAGTGACAAATACCCACCATTTGCTTCAACGTGGATGGAACTGGAGGGTATTATGCTGAGTGAAGTAAGTCAGTCGGAGAAGGACAAACATTATATGTTCTCATTCATTTGGGGAATATAAATAATAGTGAAAGGGAATATAAGGGAAGGGAGAAGAAATGTGTGGGAAATATCAGAAAGGGAGACAGAACGTAGAGACTGCTAACTCTGGGAAACGAACTAGGGGTGGTAGAAGGGGAGGAGGGTGGGGGGTGGGAGTGAATGGGTGACGGCACTGGGGGTTATTCTGTATGTTAGTAAATTGAACACCAATAAAAAATAAATTTAAAAAAATTATACTTCAATTAAAACAATCTGTTGATAGTCTTATGGGAATTCCTGTGAATGTTACAAGTTGTTTTTGTCTTGCTTCTTTTGAGATTATTTCCCTGTCTTTAACTGTAATACTTTGATATGATGTGTCTTGATGTGCATCTCTTTGTGTCCTTCTAATTTGGAACTCTATAGGCTTCCTGGACTTGGATGTCTATTTCCTACCCCAGGTAGGGACTATTTTGAGCATATTTCTTCAAATAGGTTTTTCTCCTTTTATCTCTCTCTTTTCCTTCTGAGACCTTTATAATGAGAATGCTGGTCTGCTAGGTATTATTCCACAAATTCCCTAAGCACTATTCACTCTTTTCATTTTTTTTCTTTTTTCTATCTGAGTTCCACTACTTTCTCTTTGAATTCACTGATCCTTTCTCCTGCTTCATCTAATATGCTGCTTTACCTCTTTATTGTATTTCCAGTTCAGTTATTGAATTCCTCAACTCTGTGACTTCTATTTGCTATTTTCTTACATTTTCTATCTTTACTGGAATTCTCACTTTTTTATCCATTCTTATCCTAAGTTCAGTAAGCATTTTTATGATTTATTTTGTACTCTTTGCAGGTAAAACACTTATCTCTTCTTTCATTAATGTCTTTTTCTGAGGTTTTGTATTGTTCATTAATTTGGAACATATTTCTCTATTTCTTTATGTCCTATAAATCTCTGTTCCTTGACACATTAGATAAGACAGCCACTTTTCCCATTTGTGAAGGAGTGGCCAAATTTCATGAGTTCTTACAATTGGGTGGGCTTAACATTTGGAATCTTAAACATTAATAGGCTCTACTCTGGGAATGCCAGGAGGGTGAGAGGAAACTTAGTCTTCACCCTTAAAGAGAGCAGAAACAGCCCCATGGAGATACAACATAGAAGCAGTAGTTTGAAAAAGGCCTGGAGTATACAAGAAATTTGTTTGCTAATCTCAGAGCATGGGCTGGAAGGACAAGGATCATTGGGAGACTTCTTCAGCAGTAAGGAGCTGGTGAGCACCATTTCACTCCCCAGCCCCCCACCAGCCTAGACACATAGACACCTGCAGAAACCAGCTCTAACCCAGAAACTCATTACCTAACTTGCTAAAAATGCAGCCTAACCCTGTGTTGTCCTTCATAGTGCCACCTCCAGCCAGGTCTCTGCTGTAGGTGCCCTCCCACAGCATACACACACAAGCCTTGCTAACATGAGGTGCCCAGAACCCATATTTATTCTTCTGTGTACCTGTATGCTCCAATATGCCCTTGGCCAGACCCATAGAAAGAGATGCTACAAGGCTGGCACTGTGCAAGCATCCCAACAGGGATTAGCACCACTTCAAAGTGACTCTTTCCCCAGGGAGAGGGAAAGATAACTACACAGAGAAATCCAACTGTGGCCCAATTAGTGGGCTGAGAGAAGAAAGCTGGTCTAACAGAAGGCCTCACTTATCAACAAAAGCTTCTCAGGTGACAGCACAGGAAAAGTGCCTGATACTTCAGTGGTATTGCATTTCTGGAAAATGACTGGTCTGACTTAACTCAAGCACAAGGTGGCCCCAGACTGGGCCACTAAATACAGAGGGACTGAACCCTGCTCACAAGGCAGACATTGCAGAGAACCAGACTAAAGGCAAAGGCTCTACAGCCACAACAGCAGGGTATATGAAGCACACATGGGAGACACCCCTGAAGAGCCAGGTTCTGGTAAACAGGGGACAGTGCACTGCAAGACACTACAGGGCCTCTTCATCATAAGGCCACTAATCTCAAGGGCAGGAGACCTAGCTGACTTTCCTAACATGTAGAAACAGACACAGAAAGTTATACAAAATGAGGAGACATAGGAATATGTCCCAAGTGAAAGAACAGGGCAAAATCACAGCAAGCGACCTAAGTAAAAGGGAGATAAGTAATGTGTCTGATATGTAATTTAAAATAGTGGTCATGGGCAGCCCAGGTGGCTCAGCGGTTTAGCACCACCTTCAGCCCAGGGCCTGATCCTGGAGACCCAGGATCAAGTCCCACATCAGGCTCCCTGCATGGAGCCTGCTTCTCCCTCTGCCTGTGTCTCTGCCTCTCTCTCTCTCTCTCTCTCTCTCTCTCTCTCTTTCTCTGTGTGTGTGTGTGTGTGTGTGTCTCATGAATAAATAAATAAAACCTTAAAAAAATAGTGGTCATAAAGATACTTACTGGACTTAAGGAAAGAATGGAGGACCTGAGGGAGACCCTAAATGAAAGAATAGAAAACAAAAAAGAACAAATCGGAGATGAGGAACTCAATTACCAACATTAAAATATACTAGGTGGAATACTTTGTAGCTTAAAGGAAGCAGAAAAACAGATCAGGAACATGGAGGATAGACTAATGGAAAGTGATGAAGCTGAAGAACAGAGAGAAAAATAAAAAATGAATATACAATTGGGGAACTCAGTGTCACCATCAATCATAATGTTTGCATTATAAGAATCCCAGAGGAAGAGAGAGAAAAGGATGGAAAGAAATATATTTGAAGAAATAATTATACATTTCCTTCCCAAATATGGGGAAGGAAAGAGAAATCCACTTCCAGAAGGCACAGAGAACTCTCAACAAAATCAAATGATGTCCACACCAAAATATATAGTAGTAAAAATGGCAAAATCAAGGAATTTTAAAAGTAACACATGAAAATAAAGCAGTTGCATATAAAGAAAACCTCATAAGTATACAAGGTGAGTTTTCAGGAGAAACATTGTAGGTAGAAGGTAGAGTCATGATATATTCAAAGTACTGAAAGAAAAAAAAAAACTTGGAACCAAAAAATACACAATCGAAGAAACCTACCATCCAGAATAAAAGGAACAATAAAGAGTTTCCCAAACAAAAGTTAAAGAAATTCATGGCCACCAGCATCCCTATCAGAAATGTTAAAGGGCCTATTTGGATGGAAAGAAAATGCCACATGTTGTAGTAATAAAAATAGGAAGCAGAAAAGCAGTAAAAATAAGTATATCTATAAAATCCAGTTACAGGAATCATGAACTAAAGTGATGTAATGTATAAAACCATATACATGATATATGGGTAGGAGAGGAATAAAAATGTGTTCAAACATAAGTTGTCATCAACATAATATGGACTTATATATGCAGAATATGTTACATACAAACTTGATGGTAATCACAAATCACAAGCCCACAATAGATAAGCAAAATATACAGAGAAAGGTATTTGGACACCTATATCCAAATACATCACTAAAGAAACCAGAAAACTGTGAGAAAAGAGAGCAAAAAAAGAAAGGAACAGGGAAAACTAGAAAAAACAACCATAAAATAAGTAACAAGATGGCAATAAATGCATACTTATCAATAATTATATTGAATGAAAATGGACTTAATATTCCAATCAAAAGACATAGTATGATGGAATGGATAAAGAAGCAAGACCTAAAAGAGACTCAAGACCCACAGAAATATAGAATTTGGAAAGAAAGGGATGGAAAAGCATCATGCAATTTGGTGTGAAATGAAAGCCAGGGTAAAAATACTTACACAAAATACACAATAAAAAAAATACTATAACAAGAAACAAAAGAGGACACTATATAACCACAAAAGGAACAATACAATGAGAAGATAAAACAATTGTAAATATTTATGTACCCAAAATAAGGAGCACCCCCCAAAATATAGGAGCTAATAACAAACATAAAGAAGTAATTGACATTAATACAATAATAGCAGGAAAGTTTAACACCTCACTTAAATCAACAAATAGATGATCCCAGTGGAAAATCACCAAGGAAACAGTGGCTTTGAAATGCATATTGCCATGAAGGATCTAACAGATAAATTGAAAACATTTTATCCTAAAACAGCAGAATATACATTATTTCAAGTGTACATGGTAGCATTGTCCACAATAGATCACATATTAGGTCATAAAACAAGTCTCCACAAATTCAAAAAGATCAGTCATACCATGAATCTGTTCTAACCACACCACTATGAAACTAGAAAATAACTACACAAAAAAGATGTGAAAAGAAAACACATACATGGAGGTAAAATAATATTCTACTAAACAATGAATGGGACAATTAAGAAATCAAGGAGAAAATAAAAAATACAGGGAGAAAATAAAAATGAAAACACAGCAGTCCAAAAACTTGAGATCCACCAAAAGTTGATTTAAGAGGGAAAATTAACACTGTATAGGGAAGGATCTAGGATGGCGGCACAGTAGGAGGACCCTAGGCTTGTTTTGTCTCTCCAACAAAACTTGATAATAATCAAATCACTCTGAATACCCAAGAAATTGACCTTGGACTGACAGAAAAAACTGCCCAACTAGAGGAAAGAAGCAGCCACATTGAAGAAGGTAGGAAGTGCAGAGATATAGTTTGGGGGAGAATTTGATGCCTCACAAGTGTGATACTGCCAAGGGGAAGGAGAAAGGTGAGAAAGAGTTCATAGACAATGCACAAGGAGAACACTACCTCAAAGGTATTGGTTGGGAAAAATGAGAGAGGCTTTTTCGTGAGTTTTTGCAACCAGTGGGACTCAAATATTAGAGTTTTAAAAGTAGGTGGGCCTGGCTGAGATAAAGCCCTAAGGGCACTATTCTACTCCTAGAAAGGAGGAAGGCAAACAATCCTGAGGCAGACAGCATGATTTGAAAATCACACAAAGCACATGGGTGAGAGGCTGTTTCTACTTTTTGGGGGTGCATTTTTGGGGGTGCACCTCCCCTCTGTGGGAGGTGGTGTTCACAGTTGCCTCTCCAGGGACAAAACAGCCAGTGGGAGCCATTTTCCTGACCTTCAGCATAGGTGCAGAGACGCCCGCTGAGGGCAGCTAACTGAAACACGAGCTATTTAGCCTACCTGCTCCAAATCCCACAATTCTGCACTCAGTTGTAACTGCCCTTCTCAGTAAAACCAGCATCTATTTAAGTGTGGTGAATCCCTCCCCAAGAAGACCAGTGCAGGCACCTGGAACAACATGTCCCTAAATTATGGAATTTTAAAAGTCAGCAGGCTTGGCTGAGATAAAGTGCACTATGCTGCATAAAGTGCACTTTATTCCTGGTGCAGACAAGCCACCAGGAATAGACAGTATGAAAACCATGATTTGAAAAGCCTGGGATACACGAGAGGAAATTACTTGCTCTACTGGGAGAGCTTCCCTGAGAGCAGCAAGCATGGAGATCACTCCAGGGACAAAGCAACTGTCTGGCACCATTTCTCTCCCCTGCCCCTCAGTATAACCACAAGGCCACCTGAGGGAACCACTACAGCACCAACACTCACTATCTAACTTGCTTACACGAAAACATGACCCCCCCACACACACACACATTCAAGTAGAACTGCTCTTTCAAGTCATACTTGCCTTAGTCCCAGTATGGCATCAGATCTCATTTAACAAACAGATCAGAGCACACCTAGTTAAAACTTCCCACATTCTAGCCAAGCTCCAAACATTGTCCTCTACAGACAAGGAGAGCTTCTGCAGATGAATGGCCTGAAGGATAAGCAGGAAAAACATGGCAGCAGAGTACATGCAGCACACATCAGAGACAGTCCCTGAAGAGCTAGGGTCTGGACACTATATGACCTGTTCTCCCTAAAGCCTTTCTCTTAGGAGCAGGAATCATAACAGAATTTTATTACACATAGAATAAGACAGAGACTTAGACAAAATGCCAAGACAGAGAAACTAATCCCAAAATAAAGAACAAGAAAAGGTCACAGCATTGGATCTAATCAAAAGAGATATAATTAATATATCTGATGGAGATTTAAAGCAACAATCATAAGGATACCTGCTGGGCTTGAGAAAAGCATAAAAACATCAGGGAGACCCTTACTACAGAGACAAAAGAGCTACAAAACAGAAGTAAGCAATACAATAACTGAGATTCAAAACAGGCTAGATGTAATTACCACAAGGATATAAAAAGTACAGGAATGAATAATTTATATAGAAGACAGAATAATGGAAAATAATTAAGCTAAACAAAATAAAGAAATTATGGATCATGAGAATAGACATAGGGAACTCATTGACTTCATGGAATATAATAATATTCATATCATAAGAGTTCCAGGAGAAGAAAAGAGGCGACAGGTTTATTTGAGGAAATAATAGCTGAAAACCTCTCTAATTTGGGGAAGGAAACAGACATCCAGATCCAGAAGGCACAGAGAACTCCCATCAAAATCAACAAAAGCAGGCCAACATCAAAACATATTGTAGTTAAATTTGCAAAATATACTGTTAAAGAAAAAACCTAAAAGCAGCAAAAGAAATCCCTAACTTCCAAGGGAAGACCCATAAATCTAGCTGCACATGTTTCCATAGAAACTTGGCAAGCCAGAAGACAGTGGCATGATATAATCAAAATGCTGAATGGGAAAAATCTGCAGCCAAGATTAATCTATCAAGTAAGGCTATCTATCATTCAGAATAGAAAGAGGAAAAAAATAAATAAATAAATAAATTAAAAAAAAAAAAAAAAAAAAAAAGAATAGAAAGAGGGATAGTTTCCCAGACAAAATCTAAGTAAGTTTGTGATCACTAAACCAACCCTGCAAGGCATATTAAAATTGACTCTTTAAGTGGAAAGAAAGATTAAAGTGACAAAGACAAGAAAGAATAAGAGAAAATCTCCCAAAATAATGACAAAATAAGTAATAAAATGACATTAAATCCATAGCGATCACTAATTACTGTGAATGGATATGGATTAAAGGTTCTAATCAAATGACATAGGGTGTCAGAATAGATTAAGAAACAAGACCCATCTATATGCTTCGTAAAAGAGATTCATTTTACACCTAAAAACACATGCAGATAGAAACTGAGGGGATGAAGAAACACTTATGCAAATGGAAATCAAATGAAAGCAAGTGTACCAATAATTATATCAGACAAACTATGTTTTTTTCCTTAAGTAGAATCCACACACAACATGGGGCTTGATGTCATGAGTTGCATGCTAAACAGACAGGGCAAGCCAAGCACCCCAAAACAAACTAGATTTTATTTATTTATTTATTTATTTATTTATTTATTATTTTTAAATATTTAATTTATTTATTCTTGAGAGAGAGGGAGAGGAGAGAGAGAGAAAGAGAGAGAGAGAAAGAGAGAGGCACAGACACAGGCAGAGGGAGAACCAGGCTCCATTCCATGCAGGGAGCCTGATGTGGGACCTAATGCCGGGTCTCTAGGACCACACCCTGGACTGAAGGTAGCACCAAACTGCTGAGCCACCCGGGCTGCCCCAAACTAGATTTTAAACCAAAAACTGCACAGCATGAGATAAAGAAGGTATCTATATAATCATGAAGGCAACTATCCAACAAGAATATCTAACAATTGTATATATTTATGCCCCCAAATAGGAGCATGCAAATACATAAAGCAATAAGAAACATAAGAGAATTCATTGATAATAGTACAATAATAATAGGGACTTGAACACCCTACTTACATCAATGGACACATTATCTAAGCTGGAAATCACCAAGGAAACAATGGCATTGAATGACACCCTGGTCCAGGTGGACTTAACAGATATATTCAGAACATTTCATCCCAAAGCAGCAGAATACACTTTCTTTTCAAGTGCACATGGGACATTCTCCAGAATAGATCATATAGTAGGTCACAAATCAGGCCTCAACAAGCACAAAAAGAATGACATCATACCACGGATATTTACTCGCCAGAATGCTATGAAGCTTGAAGTAAACCACACACACAAAAATTGGAAACAACACAAATACACTGAGTTTAAATAACAGGCTACTAAAGAATGGACAGGTCAACCAGGAAATCAAAGAAGAAAAAAATATATAAAACAAATGAAAATGAAAACACAGAAGTCCAAAACTTTTAGGATGTAGCAAAAGCAGTCATAAGAGGGAAGTATATAGAAATACAAGCATACCTCAACAAGCAAGAAAAATCTCCCATAAAAAATATAACTTTACACCTAAAGAACAACAAATGAAAACTGAAGCCAGTAGATGAAGGGATATAATAAAAAATGAGAGTAGAAATAAAGGATATAAAAAATTAAAAAAAATAGAAGACATCAAAGAAAGTAGGAACTGGATCTTTGAAAAAATAATAAAATCGATAACCCCCTAGCCAGACTTATAAGCAAGAAAAGACAAAGGACCAAAATAAATAAAATCACAGATGAGAAAGGAGAAATAGCAACAAACATCACAGAAATACATACAATTATAAGGGACTATGATAAAAAAAATTATATTCCAATGAATAAAACAACCTAGAGAAGTGGATAAATTCCTAGAAATTTATAAACTAAAAAAGTGAAACAGTATGAAATAAAAAATTTGAACAGACTGATAACAAGCAAAAAATTGATCAATAAATCAAAAATCTCCCAAAACACAAAAATCTCCCAAAATTCTGGGCCAGAATGCTTCAAAAGCTTAAAAAGGGCTTAATACTTATTCCTCTCAATGAAAAAAAATAGAAATGGAAGGGAAATTTCAAATTCATTCCATAAGGCCAGTGTTGCTCTGATTACAAAACCAGACTAACTCCAATAAAAAAGAGAACTATAGTCCAATATTGTTGATGGACATGGGTGCAACAATTCTCAACATGCTACTAACAAACAACCCCAAAATACATTAAAAGAATTGTTTACCATGATAAAGTGGTATTAATTCCTAGGTTGCCAGTGTAGTTCAGTATTCAGAAATCAATCAACATGATACACCACATTAATAAATGAAAGAATCTGAACCATAAGATCCATTCAATAGATGCAGAAAAAAGCGTTTGATATAATACAACATTCATGCCTGAGAAAAACCCTCAACAAAGTAGGGATAGAGGGCACAGGAAAGTCTGTCTACTCTCATCATTGTCACTTAGCATAGTATTGGGAGTCCAAAGATTGTGAAAATGATGCTATTACCCAAAGCAATCTACACATTTAATGCAATCCCTATAAAAATACCACCAGCATTTACCTCAGAGCTACATACAACAAACCATCTTAAAATTTGCATGTAACCACAAAAGACCAAGAATAGCAAAAGCAATCCTGAAAAAGAAAAGTAAAGCTGGAGGCATCACAATTGTGGACCTCAAGTTATATTACCAAGCTGTAGTAATCAAGACAGTATGGTACTGGCACAAAAACAGACATAGAGATGAATGGAACAGAATAGGAAACCCAGAAATGAAACCACAACTATGTGGTCAACTAATATTCAACAAAGCAGGAAAGAATTTCCAATGGGAAAAAAAAAACCCAGTCTCTTTAAAAAATGGTGCTGGGAAAACTGAACAGCAACATGCAGAAGAGTGAAACTGGACCACTTTCTTAAACCAAACACAAAATTCACTATGGATGAAAGACCTAAATGTGAGAGAGGAAACCATCAAACTTCTGGAGAAGCACACAGACAGAAATCTCTTTGACACTAGCCATAGCAACTTCTTAGTAGTTATGTCTCTAGAGGCAAAGGAAACAAAAGCAGTAATGAACTATTGGGACTCCATCACAACAAAAAGCTTCTGCACGGTGAAAGAAACAATCAACAAAACTAAAAGGCAATCTTCAGAATGGGGGAAAAATATGCAAATGACATATTGGATAAAAATATCTATGAAGAATGTTTAAAAGTAAACACCCAGCAAAAAAAATTTCAGGTAAAAAATGGGCAGAAGACTTCAATGGACATTTTTCCATAGAACACAGAGTGATGGCTAATAGACACATGAAAAGATGTTCAATGTCCATCAAGGAAATACAAATCAAATGAGACATTACCTCACACTAGGCAGAATGGCTAAAATGAATGACACAAGAGACAACAATTGTTGGTAAGGATGCAAAGAAAGGGGAATCCTCTCACACTTTGGTGGGAATGCAAACTGGTGCAGCTACTGTAGAAAATAGTATGGAGGTTCCTTAAAACTTTGAAAATAGAACTACCTTATGACCCAGCAATTGCACTGCTAGGAATTTACCAAAGTATACAAAAATACTGATTCGAAGGGATACATGCACCCTGATGTCTATAGCAGCATTATCAACAATAGTCAAATTATAGAAAGAGTCCAAGTGTTCATGGACTGATGAATGGAAAAAGAATAAGTGAGATATATATGCATATTTATAACAGAATATTATAGAATATTAATAATATATCTATAATATTATATTATTGTATATATTAATATATAATATTGTATGTATATTATACATAAGCCCAATTGTCCATGGTCTGACAAATGCATAAAGAATAAGTGGTATATATATATGCATAAATACATATATATAATGGAATATTACTCAACTATATAAAAGAATGAAGTCTTGCCATTTGCAATGACATGGATGGACCTAGAGAATATTATGGTAAGTGAAATAAGTCAGTCAGAGAGAGAAAAATACCATATGATTTCACTCATATATGGAATTTAAGAGACAAAAGACATGAACATACAGGGGTAAAAGAGCAGCTAAGAAACACTCTTAACTATAGGGAACAAACTGATGGTTACTAGAGGGGAGGTGGGCAGGGGATGGGTTAAGTAGGTGATGGCTATAAAGGAGGGCACTTATGATGAGCACTGGGTGTTGTGTGTACATGTTGAATTACTAAATTCCACACCTGGTACTCATATTACACTTTATATTAACTAACTGGAATTTAAATAAAAATTTGTAGAAGACGGGATCCCTGGGTGGTGCAGCGGTTTGGCGCCTGCCTTTGGCCCAGGGTGCGATCCTGGAAACCCGGGATCGAGTCCTACGTCGGGCTCCCGGTGCATGGAGCCTGCTTCTCCCTCTGCCTGTGTCTCTGCCTCTCTCTCTCTCTCTCTGTGTGACTATCATAAATAAATAAAAATTAAAAAAAAATTAAAAAAAATTTGTAGAAGACAAAAAAGGGGGAAATTATGGCAATATGGGCCTACCAGAAGATAGAAGAAAAATCTCAGATAAACAATCTAATATTACACCTAAAGGATCTAGAAAAATAGGAACAACAACAAAAAGAAAAGAAGGAAATAATAAAAAGTAGAGCAGAAATAAATGATTTATAAAATTTTAAAAAAGAAAAGATCAATAAAAACAAGACTATGTTCTTGAAAAGATGAATGAAATTGCAAAACATTTAGCAGACTTACTGAGAGAAAGAGAGAGAGAGAGAGAGAAAAGACTCAAATCAGAAATGAAGAAATTAATAACTGACACCACAAAAATTAAAAAGGAATATAAGAGAATATTATGAAAAATTATATGCCAACAAATTGGATAAACTGAAAGAATAAATTCCTAGAATCATATAAACTCCTAAAACTGAATCCTGAATAAACAGAAAATTTGAGCAAATTGATTACCAGGAATGAACTTTAATCAGTGTTCAAAAAGTTCCCAACAAACTAAACTCCAGGACCAGATGCCTTCACAGGTGAATTCTATCAAATATTTAAAGAAGAGTTAATACTTATTCTTCTCAAATTATTCCAAAAAATGTAAGGGAAAGGACAGCTTCCAAATGTATTCTGTGAGGCAATCATTACCCTGATATCAAAACCAGCTAAATATACAATGAAAGAAAGTTACAGTATCTCTGATAATCATAGATGAAAAAAATCCTCAACAAAATATTAGTAAACTGAATCCAACAATACATTAACTAAATCACTCACCATGATCAAGTGGGATTTATTCCTGGGATGCAAGTGTAGTTCAATACCCACAAATAAATCGATGTGATATATCACATGAACAAAAGTAAGGACAAAAACCATATAATCTCAATAGATTTGGGAAAAAATTGAAAATGTATAAAATGCATTCATGATAAAAACCCACAACAAAGCAGGTGTAGAGGGAACTTACACTAACATAATAAAGGTCATATATAAAAAACAGAGCATTGTCTGTGGTGAAAACATTGAGCTTCTTCCCTGAGATCAGGAACAAGACCAGGATGTCCACTCTCACCAGTTTTATTCAACATGATACTGGAAGTCCAAGCAACAGCAATCAGACAACAAAAAAGAAATAAAAGGCATCTAAATCAGGAAGGAAGAAGTCATAATAATTTCACTATTTGCAGATGAAATGATACTTTATATAGAAAATCCTAAGGGCGCCACCAAAGATTTACTACAACTAATAAATGAACTCATATGGTCACAGGATACAAAAACAACACAAAGAAATCTGTGGCATGTTTTAAAGTTTTTATTTAAATTCCAGTTAGTTAACATACAGTGTTAGATTAGTTTCTGTTATACAATATAGTGATTCAACATTTCCATACAACATATAGTGCTAATCACAAGTGCACTCCTTATTCCTCTTATCTATTTAACCCATCCCCACACACACCCACATTCTGGTAACCATTAGTTAGTTCTTTATAGTTAAGAGTGTTTCTTGAAAAAAACAAGTCTGTTTCATGGTTCGGCTCTTTTTTTCCCCCATTTGCTCCTTTGCTTTGTTTCTTATATTCCACATATGAATGAAATTATATGATATTTGTCTTTCTCTGACTGACTTACTTCACATAGCATAATAAGCTCTATCTCCAACCATGTCATGGCAAATCACAAGATTCCATACTTTTTATGGCCAACTAATATTCCTGTGTGTGTGTGTGTGTGTGTGTGTGTGTGTGTGTGCGTGCATGCAAGCACATCACCTTTTCTTCATCCATTAACCAATTGAAAGACACTAGGGCTGTTTCCATAATTGGCTATTGTAAATAATGCTCCTATAAACACCAGGGTATATGTATCATTTTGAATCAGTATTCTTGTACTCTTTGGTAAATACCTAGTGCAATTGCTGGATCATAGTATAGTTATATTTTTGACTTTTTGAGGAACCTCCATACTGTTTTTCAGAGTGGCTGCAACTGTTTGCATTCCTTATGGTGCAAAGGGATCCCCCTTTTCCCACATTCTTGCCAACACCCTGTTGTTTCTTTTGTTGTTGATTTTAGCCATTATGACAGCTGTGATGTGATATCTCATAGTAGTTTTGATTTGTATGTCATTTTTTCCCAGAAAATGTTTTATTTATGGACCTATTACAAAGAATATTAAAGGATAAAATTCAACAGCCAGACCAAGTGAGAATTAGGGCAAGATCCTGAACAAAGGAGCTTCTGTCACCATGGACCTTGGGGCCCATCATGGCAACACATGGATACATTCTGGTTTACTAATCTGGAAGCTCTCCAAACCTCATCCTTTTGGCTTTTTATTGAGGTTCCATTACATAGACAAGATTGATTAAGTCATTAGTCTTTGGTGATTTGTAGTTTCCTGATGATCCCTGATACTGAACATCTTTTCATGTGTCTGCTGGCCATCTGTATGCCATCTTTGGAAAATTATCTATTATGTCTTCTGCCCATCTTTTAATTGGATTGTTCATTGCTTTGCTGTTGAGTTTTATAAGTTCTTTGTATATTTTGGATACTAACCCTTTACTGGATATGTCATTTGAAAATATCTTCTCCCACTCCATAGGGTGCCTTTTAGTTTTGTGGATTGTTCTCTTCACTGTGCAAAACCGTTTTATTTTAATGAAGTCACAATAGTTTATTTTTGCTTTTGTTTCCCTTGCCTCAGGAGCCATATCTAGAAAGATACGTTACTCTTTCTACTACTGCAAATGTCATGGTGGTTACTGCCTCTGTTCTTGTCTAGGATTTTTATGATTTCAGATGTCACATTTAGGTCTTTCATTCATTTTCAATGTATTTTGTGTATGGTGTAGGAAAGTGGTCAAGATTCATTCTTATGCATGCTGCTGTCCAGTTTTCTGAACACTAATTGTTTAAGAGACTGTCTTTATCCATTGAGATATTCTTTTCCACTCTGTTTAAGATTAGTTGACCATATAGTTTTGCTTTCATTTCTGGGTTTTCTATTCTGTTCCATTGATCTCTGCGTCTGTTTTTGTGCCAGGACCATACTGTTTCAATCACTACATCTTTGTAATATAACTTGAAGTCAGGAATTGTGATGCCTCCAGCTTTGTGTTCTTTTTCCAAGGTTGCTTTGCCTTTTCAGGATCTTTTGTGTTTCCATACAAATTTTAAGATTGTTTGTTCTAGTTCTGTGAAAATGGTGTATTTTTATCGATTTCATTAAATATGTAGATTCTTTTGGGTAGCATAGGCATTTTAGCATTTGTTCTTTCAATCCATGAGCATGGAATGTTTCCCCATTTCTTTGTGTCATCTTCAATGTCTTTTATCAGTATTTTACAGTTTTCAGAGTTTAGGTATTTCATCACCTTTGATTAGGCTTTTTCCTGGGTATCTTTTGGGTTTTGCTGTAATTGTAAATTGGATTGATCTTTTGATTTCTCTTTATGCAGCCTCATTATTGGTGTGCAGGATTGCAACAGATTTCTGTACATTGATTTTGTATCCTGTGACTTTAACGAATTCATGTATCAGTTCTATCAGTTTTTTGATGGACTCTTTAAGGTTTCTATATATAGCAGCACATCATTTGCAAATAGTGCAAGTTTTGCTTCTTCCTTGTTGATTTTGATGTTTTTAATTTATTTTTGTTGTATGATTGCTGGGGCTATGACTTCCAGTTCTATGTTAAATAACAGTGACAAGAGCAGAATCCCTGTCTTATTCCTGACTACTGAGGAAATGCTCTCACTTTTTCACTATTCAAGATAATATAATCTCTGGCTTTTTCACTTGTGGTTCAAAAACATTGGTATGCAGCAAATATGGTCCTAAGAAGGAATTATAAAGCAATACAGTCCTACCTTGACAAGCATGAAAAATCTCAATTAAGCAACGTAACCTTATACCTAAAAAGCTATAAAAAAAACAACAACAAGCAAAGCCTAATGCCAGCAGAAAGAAGGAAATAATGGAGATTAGACAAGAATAAATTGTATAGAAATTAAATTGTATAGAGAGACAGAGCTCTCACTAGACTCATCAAAAAGAAAAGAGAAAGTACCCAAATTAATAAAATCACAAATGAGAAAGGAGAAAATAACCACCAACACCACAGAAATACAAACAATTATAAGAGAATGTTGGTAAATTGAACACCAATAAAAAATAAATTTATTAAAAAAAATAAGAGAATATTAGGAAAAACTATAAGCCAACAAATTGGATAACCTGGAAGAAATGGATAAATTCCTACAAACATATAAATTGCCAAAAGTGAAACAGGAAGAAATAGAAAATGTGAGCAGACCAATAACTAGCAAAGAATCTAAATGAGTAATCAAAAAACTTCCATGAAACAAAAGTCTGGGGCCAAAATGCTTCACACATGAATTCTACCAAAGATTTAAAGAAGAGTTAATACCTAATCTCAAACTATTTCAAAATACAGAAATGGAAGGAAAACTTTCAAATTCATTCTATGAGGCCAGCATTACCTTGATGAAAACCAGGTAATGACTCCACTAAAAAAGAGAACTACAAGCCAACATCTCTGATAAACATGGATGCAGAAATTCTGAATGATATACTACCAAATGTAATCTGAAAGTACACAAAAAAAAGAAAAGAAGAGAAAAAGAAAATCATTCACCACGATTATTCGTGGACTTATTCCTGCATTGCAAGGATGGTTCAATATTTGTAAATCAATCACATTAATAAAAGACAGGATAGGAAACATATGATTATTTCAATAGAAGCAGAAAAGCCATTTGGCAGTGGTCAACCAAAAACATTGGTATGCAGCAAATATGGTCCTAAGAAGGAATTATAAAGCAATACAGTCCTACATGGCAGTCATGATAAAATTCCTCAATAAATAGTTTTATAGGGAATGTATAATAAGGCCACATATGAAAAACCCACAGCTCCTATAATCCTAAATGGGTAAAATATGTTGCATTTCTTTACAGTAATAATAAAGGAGCAGAAAAATAAATTAAGAAATAAATTAAGAAATAAAATAAATTAAGAAAATTATCCCTTTTATAATTGCACCCCACAAAATAAAATACCTAGGAATAACCTTAAGCAAGGAGGTGAAAGTCCTGTACTCTGAAAAAGTATAAAACACTGATGAAATAAATTGAAAACAACAAAAGCAAATGGGAAGATAACTCCATGCTCATGGAATGGAAGAATAAATATTTTTAAAATGCACATACCATTCAAAGCAATCTTCACATTTATTGCAATTGCTTTAAAAATACCAACAGCATTTTTAACAGAACTAGAACTAGCAATCATAAAGTTTTATGGAAACACAACAGACCCTAAATAGCCAAAGCAATCTTGAAAAAGAAAAGAAACCTGGAGACATCACAATTCCAGATTTAAAGTTATACTTCAAAATTTTAGTAATAAAAAAATAGATACATAGATAAAATTGAACAGAATAGAAAACCCAAAAATAAACCTAAAATTATATGGCAAGTTAATCTTTGAGTAAGGAGGTAAGAATATCCAATGAGGAAAAAGATAGTCTTTTCAACAAACAATGCTGGGAAAACTGGACATCTTCATGCAAAAGAATGAAACTAGATTTTCTTATACTACTTTGTTTACAAAACCAAATTCAATCCATTAAGGACCTAAATGTGAGAGCTGAAACCACAAAAATCCTAGAAGAAAGTACAGGCAGTAAATTCTCTGAGAATGGTTATAGCAACAAATTTTTAGATATGTCTCCTGAAGCAAAGGAAAGAAAACAAAAACAAATTGTTGGAACTACATGAAAATAGTTTCTGCATAACAAAGGAAACAATAAAGCTAAAAGACAACCTACCAAATGGAAGAAAATATTTGCAAATGACACTTTTAATAATAGGTTAGTATCCAAAATATATAAAGAACTTATAAAACTCAATACACCAAACACAAATAATCCAATTTAAAAATGGGCAAAATACATGAGCAGTCGTTTCTCCAAAGAAGACATCCAGAAGGCCAACAGACACATGAAAAAATACTCAACATCACTGAACATCAGGTAAATACAAATCAAAATCAAAACCACAATAAATATCACCTCACAGGGATCCCTGGGTGGTGCAGTGGTTTAGCACCTGCCTTTGGCCCAGGGCGGGATCCTGGAGACCCGGGATCGAATCCCACGTTGGGCTCCCGGTGCATGGAGCCTGCTTCTCCCTCTGCCTGTGTCTCTGCCTCTCTCTCTCTCTCTCTCTCTCTCTGTGACTATCATAAATAAGTAAAAAAAAATATATCACCTCACATCCAGTAGAATGCTTAAAATCAATAACAGAAGAAACAAGTGCTGGCAAGGATGTGGAGAAAAAGAATCCACCTTGCACTGTTGGTGGGAAGGCAAACTGGAACAACCACTGTGGAAAACATTGTGGAATTTCCTCAAAATTTAAAAATAGAAGTACTATATGATCCAATAATCACACTATGGCTATTTACTAAAAAACAAACAAAAAACAAAAAACAAACCCAAAACACTAATTCAAAGGACTATATGTACCCTTGTGTTTATTACATCATTATTTACTGTAGTCAAATTATTATAGCATCCCAAGTATCCATTGATAGATGAATGGATAAAGAAGTTATGATATATGTATATATATTTATTTATAATCATTCATATATATGAATATTACTAAATATTACTGAGCCATATAGAAGAATGAAATCTTGCCATTTGCAACAAGATGATGGATATAGAGACTAAAATGCTAAGTGAAATAAGTTAGTCAGAAAAAGAGAAATATCATATGATTTCACTTATATGTGGAATTCAAAAACAGAACAAATGAACAAAGTAAGAGACAAACCAAAAAACAGACTCTTAATTATTTAGAACAAACTGATGGTTACTGAGTGGAGGTAGATGGGAGGATAGATGAAAGGTGAAGGAGATTAAGAATACACTTATCATGATGAGCACTGAGTAATGAATAGAATTGTTGAATCAGTATATTGTATTCCTGAAACTAACATAACACTGTATGTTAACTATACTGGAATTAAAATTAAATTTTCTTTTAAAAAAGCATGGCATTGGACCAAAAATAGACACATGGATTATAGAACAGAATAAATAGGCCAGAAATAAATCCATGATTATATGTTTAATCGATGTATTGTAAAGAAGGTAATGCTAATTCTTCTTAAATGCTTTCAAAATAATAAAGAGGAGAGAACACCTCCAAACTTATTTTTTGAGGCCAGTATTACCATGATCCTGAAACCAGATAAGACAATAGAAGGAAAAAAATGTATTTGATAATATACCTGATGATATAGATGCAAAAATTGCTCACAAAATACTAGCAAACTGTATTCAACAGCACATTTTAAGTATTATATATATTGATCAAATGGAATTCATACATGGGATGAAAGGATGGTTTAGCATACACTAATTAACAAATGTGATACATATGAATGAAATGAAAGATAAATATCAAATTATCACAGTTCTTGCACTACCTTATGCCCTGCTAAAGCTGGTGGGCATGACCTACCCCTGTGCTCTCCAACTGCCCTGTCAAAGTCAGCAGACCCTTACAGTTGGTGTACTCTCCAGGTACCCTTTCAAAGCTGGAAGGTGCACATGATTTCCTATGTTCCCCCCCCCGCCCTCCCTAAACCAGTGGTTGTATATGCTTCATGAATTCTCTTGAGGCCTTGATAAAACCAGTATGTGTGACTTACCCTGAACTTTCCAATTAACTTACTAAAACCAGTAGATAAATGCAGACCACAGAGGGAACTCTGTTTTATCACCTAGCTCTGGTGGCCATGATGACTTGCATACCTGAGCCCCTTGGGAAAGTAACAATTGCAGATATAATCCTTACCAGTCTATCACTTCCAGGGAATGACAAAGAAAGCAAACTAAAACATACTTCTAGTCTTCCTGTGAAAAACCCTATTTACTTCTCCTGTAGTTTCAGTCTGAGGAGTAGGCTTTAGGTTTTCCACATATATAGAGACACATATAGAGATACACATATAGGTGTTCTCAAGGAATGTGCACTGTGGAACAACTTTGTGCTTTACCTAGGGCTCAATATAGCTCACCAGTACCTTCCAGAAAGGAGCATATATATTCAACTGCAACCCCACCTTTTGCAACTGTTGACCAGGAGATAACCTAGATTATCTGGTTTGAGGAACAGTAGGGTCTATGGCTACAATCCCACCCAGAGGATAGTACATATTTATATACATTATAAGCTGAACCATGATGACTCCCAATTATCCTGAAACTAGAAGCTGACTGAGATCACTTTCTTTGGATCACTGAGAGGTCTTGGCCTACCCTCAATGCCTGGGACCTATGAAGAAAAAAATCAGGCTGCTTAGACAATCAAAAAGGTTTGATAGACAGCCAAGAGTTGGAATAGAGTTAAGCGACAAGCTTCATCACTGGCACACAAACTTGGAGAGGTAGCTGTTTTACCTAACACACAGGAAAAAAAAAAAAAAACAGAGAAAAAAAAAGAAACAGAGGAATGTGTTCCAGATGAAAAAGCATGAAATAAAAACAACACCTCAGATAAAAACCATAATGAAATAGAGATAAGTAACTTTATAAAAAGTCCAAATTAATGTTCATGAAAATGCCCACCAAAATAGGAGAAAATGGGTAAATGCAGTAAAAACTTTAACAAAGAGTTAGAAAAATATTTTAAAATATCAAAATAGAAGTCACAGAAATAAAGACTACAATAAATAAACTGAAATATACACCGGAGGGATTCAATATCAAGCTACATAAAGCATAATAAAGGATCAGTGAGTTAGAAGACAGGACAGTGGGACACCCAAACAGAGAAGCTTAAAGGAAAAGAAGAATGTAAAACAGTGATGATATCTTAAGGGACCTATGGGCCAACATCAAATTGATCAAAATTTGCATTATAATAGTCCCAAAAGGAGAAGAGAAAAAGAGAAGGAAAGAAAATTTAAGAAATAATGTCTGAAAACTTCACTATCCTGGGGAAGGAAAAAAAATCCAGATTCAGTAATCCCAGAGATTCCAAGTAAGATAAATCCAAAGTCATCCACCTGATGTCACATTATAATTCAAATCTCAAATGTTTAAGAGTAAATCTTAAATGTAAAAAGAAGAAAATAATTTGTTTACACACAAGGGGGCCCTCATAAGACTTTCTGTAGATTTTTCAGCAGAAACAGACTAGAAAAAAAAAAAAAAGAAACAGACTAGAATAGAGGGAAATGATATATTCAAAGTGTCGAAAGGAAAAAAAATCCATCTCAGAGTACTCTATCTAGTGAAGCTATCATTCAGAATTGAAGGAGACATAGAGTTGCCCAGACCTGCAAAAGCTAAAGGTGCTCATCACAATTAACCAGACCTTAAAATAAATTGCATGAGCATTCTCATCACAATTGCACTCCTAAATCCCATCACTTATTTAGCCCAACCCACCACCCCTCTTCCCTCTGGTAACCATCAGTTTGTTCTCTATAATTAAGATTCTGTTTCTTGGTATGTCTCTCCTCTATTTTTTTCCTTTGTTCATTTATTTTATTTCTTCAATTCCACATATTAGTGATAAAAGCAAAACTGGAGGCATCACAATTCTGGACTTCAAGTTATATTAAAAAGCTATAGTAGTGTAAACAGTATGTTTACTGGCACAAAGATAGACACCTATAGACATGTATGGAACAGAATAGAATTTCCAGAAATGAACCTCACAACTATATGATCAATTAATCATGAAAAAAGCAGACAAGACTATCCAATGGGAAAAGGACACTCCTCAAAACAAAACAAAGGAACAAAGGGAAATAAAACAAAGAAGCAAATCAAGAAACAGACTCTTAAATACAGAGAACAAACTGATATTTACCAGAGGGGAGGTAGATGGGGAGATTGGTTAATTAGGTGATGGGGATTAAGAAGTTCACTTGTGATGAGCACAGAGTGTTTTATAGAGGTATTGAATCACTATATTGTACACTTGTAACTGATATTACTGTGTATGTTAACTGGAATTTTTAAAAAAGCTACAGTGAGATATCACACTATACTTGTTAGAATGGCTAACTAAAATCAACAGCACCAGAAACAATAGGTTTTGGTGAGGATGTGTAGAAAAAGGAACACTCATGCACTGTTGATAAGAATGTAAACTGGTACATCCACTCTGGAAAACAGTATGGAGGTTCCTCAAAAAGTTAAAAATAGAACTACCCAATGATCCAGCAATTTCACTGCTGTATATTTATTCAAATAATACAAAAACACTAATTCAGAAGATATATATGACCCTTTGTTTATAGCAGCTTTGTTTACAATATCCAGGATATGGAAGTAGCCCAAATGTCCATCAGTTGATTATTGGATAAAGATGTGGCATATATACATATATATATTGGATGCAAAAGAAATAAATCTTGCCATTTCCAAAACATGGATGTAGCTAGAGAGTATAATGCTAAGGAAAGTAAATCAATAATATAACCTACAATAGGAGCACCTAAAATACATAAAGCAAATATTAATAGACCTAAACAGAGAAATTGATAATAGTAGGAGACTTTACTACCCCACTTACACCAATGGAGACTTTACTACCCCACTTACACCAATGGAACATCTATAGAAAAAAATCAATGAAGACACTTCAGCTTTAAATGACACATTAAACCAGATGAACTTAATAAAGAAATCAATCCATCTAAAAACAAAGAATATGCATTATTCTGAACTGCACATGGAATATTCTCCAGGATAAATCATATGTTAAGCCATAAAACAAGTCTCAATAAATTTAAAAAGATTGAGATTATATGAAGCATCTTTTCTGCTCACAGTAGTATAAAATTAGAAATCAACTATAAGAACAAAATGAGAAGACTAACAAATATGTTGAGAATAAACAACATGCTACTGGAAAGCCAATGGATAAATAAAGAAATTAAAGGAAAAATATACAAATACCTTAAGAAAATAAAAATGGAAATACTATATACAAAAATCTATTAGATACAGTGAAAGCAGTTCTAAGAGTTAATTTCATAGTGATATAGGTCTAACATAAGATACAAGAAAAATGTGAAATAAACAATGTAGCCCTGCACCAAAGAGAACTAGAAAAAGGACAAACAAAACCCAAAGTTAGTAGAAGGAAGAAGATAAAAAAAATCAGCAAATACATAAATAAAATAGATTAAAAAGATGATAGGAAGTATAGATGAACTCAGAGCTGTTTCTTTGAAAAGAAAAACATTGACAAATGGTTTACTAGACTCAAGGAAAGAGAGAGGGCTCAAATAAATAAAAGAGGAAATAAAAGAGGAAAAGTTACAGCTGATGCCACAGAAGTATGAAGGATCATAAGCAACTACTATATACAATAATAGGCCAAGAAATTGGACAGCCTAGAATAAATTGATATTTTTTTAAAAACATACAATCCTCCACATCTGAATCATGAAGAAATATTAGGTTTAAGTAGACTGATTAGAAGTAAATGGATTGAATTGGTAATTTTTAAAACCTCTCCCAAAAACAAAAGCCCGGGACCAGATAGCTTTACTAATGCATTCTAACAAATAGTCAAAGAAGATTTGGTTCCTATTCTTCCCAAAATTTTCCAAAAAATGAAAAACAGGGAAAGAGTCCAAAATCTTTTTACAAGTATAGCATTACTCTGAAACCAAACATGTGACAAAGATACCACACAAAAAATTATCAGCCAATGTTTCTAATTAATATACACACAAAAGTCCTCAAGAAAATATTATCAAATTGAGTTTAACAATATGTCATCATGATCAAGTGAGAATTTTTCGAGAGATGCAGGAATGATTCAGAAAATCAACCAATGTGATAAGACACATTAACAAAATGAAGGATAAAAATAATATGATCATCTCAATAGATGCAGAAAAAGTATTTGAAAAATTTTAATATCCATTTATGATAAAAACTCTCAACAAAGCAGGTATAGAAGTAATGTACATCAACATAATAAAGGCCATATGTAAGAAGCCCACAGCTAACATAAAAAAACTCAAAGCTTTTCTTCTAAGATCAGGAACAGGGCAAAGATGCTCATTTTTACCATTTGTATTCACCATAGTATTGGGAATCCTAGCTAGAGCAATTCAGCAAGAAAAAAATTGAGTCATCCAAATTGGAAAGGAAGAAGTAAAACTCTCACTATTTCTAGATGACATGATTTTATATATATAAAACCCTAAAGGGGCATCTGGCTGGCTCCATTAGTAGAGCATGTGACTCTAAAGACTCAACAAACAAGTAAATAAATAAATAATTACCATTATTAATCGAATTTAATAAAGTTTCAGGGTATAAAATATACAAATATCTATTAATGAATTACCAATAAGATAAATTAATAAAACCCATTTATAATTACATCAAAATGAATGAAATACCTAAAAATAAATTAAATGAAGGAAATGGAAAACCTGATATTGAAAACAAGACCTGAATGAAAGAAACAGAAGACAAATGAATGGGAAGGTATTCTATGCTCAAGGAAGGAAAAATTAATATTCTTAAAATTTCCATACTACCAAAAGCAATGAACAGATTCAATGCAATCTCTATCAAAATTTCAATGACATTTTTCACAGAAATAGCACAGAGAATCTTAAAATTTGTATGTGACTGCTAAACATCATGAATATTCAAAACAATTTTGAGAAAGAAGAACAAAGCTAGAGGCATCACATTATTTATAACTCTATTACAGGGCATGGTAACCAAAACATTATGATATTGTCAAGAAATACAAATCAAGAGAACAAAATAGAAAGCTCAGAAATAAACCCACCTGAATTTTATGACAAAGATTCTATGTATATACAATTGGGAAAGTATAGCCCATTTAAAAATGATATTACGGGGGTAGCCCCTGTGGCGCAGCAGTTTAGCACCACCTGAAGACCCCGGATGGAGTCCCACGTCAGGCTCTCTGCATTGGGCCTGCTTCTCCCTCTGCCTGTGTCTCTGTCTCTCTGTGTGTGTGTGTGTCTCTATGAATAAATAAATTTAAAACAAAATCTTAAAAAAATAAATAAAAAATAAAAATGAAATTAGGGATACTGGATGGCTTCATGCAAAAGAATGAAACTAGACTAGTATCTTACACCATACACAAAAATGAACTCAAAATGTTTTAGACTTAAAAGGAAGACCTGAAAACAAAACTCGTAGAATAAAACACACACAATAAGCTCCTTGACATTGGTTCTGGCAGTGATCTTGTACCTGACTATAAAATAAAGGTTAAAAGAAAAGCAAAAAATAAGCAAATGGGACTATTTCAAACTGAAAAGCTTTTGCTCAGCAAAGGAAACCATCAAGAAAATGATAAACCAACTGAGCCTGGACGGCTCAGCCCAGCCGGTTAAGCATTTGCCTCGAGCTGAGGTCATGATATCAGAGTGCTAGGATGGAGCCCCACATTGAGCTCCTTGCTTAGCAAGGAGCTTGCTTCTCCCTCTCTTACCACCACTCCCCCTGCTTGTGCTCTCTTGTTCTTCTCTGTCCAATAAATAAATAAATAAGCTTTTTTAAAGAAAGAAACCCATTGAAAGAACGAAAATATTTGCAAGTCATAGCTGGTAAATGATTAATATTAATATCCATAATATAAAAAGAACTCATAGAACTCAGTAGTAAAAAAAAAAAAATCAAATTCACAACAAAGATATGACCTCACAACTGTTAGAATGGCTAGTATCAAAAAGACAAGAAATAATGAGTGTTGGCTAAAATGTGGAAAAAGAGGACTCTCATGCACTGTTGGTGGGGATTTAAATTGGTGCAGCCACTATTTAAATCAATATGGAGGGCAGCCCCGGTGGCTCAGCGGTTTAGTGCAGCCTTCAGTCCAGGGCATGATCCTGGAGACCTGGGATTGAGTCCCACATCAGGCTCCCTGCATGGAGCCTGCTTCTCCCTCTGTCTGTGTCTCTGCCTCTCTCTCTCTCTCTCTCTCTCTCTCTCATGAATAAATAAAATCTTAAAAAAAAAATAAATCAATATGGAGTTTCTCTGCAAAACAAATACTGTAACTATCATTTTAATCCAACAATTCCACTATGTTTTTATCTGGAAAAATAAAATGAATATACTATTTCTAAAAGATATATCCATCCCTATGTTCATTGCAGTATTCTTTACAATATCCAAGATAGGGAAATAACCTGTCTATCAATGCACGAATGAATAACAAAGATGTGGTATATAAATGTGATGTAATACTACTCAGGCATTAAAAAAGAATGAATTCATCTTGTCATTTGTGACAACATTGATGGACCTTGAAGGAATTATGATAAGTGAAATAAGTCAGAGAAAAACAAATACCATATTTCACTTTTATGTGGAGTCTAAAATCAAAACAAAACAAAACTCATTGATACAGAGAACAGAACTGTAGATGCTTTGGGTTGGCTGAAATGGGTAGAGGGGGCCAAGAGGTAAAAACTCTCAAATATAAAATAAATGTTATAGAGATGTAATTTATACCACAGTGACTATAGTCAATAACATTGTAGTGCATATTTGAAAGTTGTCAACAGAGTAAATCCTAAAAGTTCTCATCACAAAAAATTGTAACTTTCTATGGTGAAAAAATGATAACTAGAATTATTATGGTGATCATTTGGCACTGTAGGTAGATATTGAATCATTATGTTGTATACCTGAAACTAATATAATGTTATATATCAATTATATTTCAATTTTAAAAAAGACCTTCAGGTCAGGGTTAAAAAAAATCAAATTATCACCTATACAGATGAAGAGAGCATTTGACAAAATTCAAAATCCAATTCCTTTTTTTAAAGATTTTATTTATTTATTCATGAGAGACAGATAGAGAGAGAGAGGAGAGAGGCACAGACACAAGCAGAGGGAGGAACAGACTCCATGCAGGGAGCCTGATGTGGGACTCAATCCCACTCCTTGGGCTGAAGGTGGAGCTAAACCGCTGAGTCACTAGGGCTGCCCAACATCCAATTCCTAATAAAACTCTCAATAAATGGAGTATAGAAAGAATGCACCCTAACACAATTATGGCTAAACATGACAAACCCACGGCTAACATAATACTTAATGGTGAAAAGTTGAAAACCTTTCTGCCTAAGAGATCAGGAACAAGATATGAGTGGCCACTTGCACCACTCTTAATTATCATAGTACTGGATGTCCTAGCCAGAGAAATCAGACAAAAACAAGAAATAAAAAGGATCTAAATCACAAAGGAAGAAGTAAAATTGTCTTTGCAGATGACATGATTATATTGACAATCCTGAAGATTCAACCAGAAAACTTTTAGATCTAGTCAATAAATGTCATAGAGTTGCAGGATATGAAATCAACATTAAAAAATAAATAAGGTTTCGGGGATCCCTGGGTGGCTCAGTGGTTTCGCGCCTGCCTTTGGTCCAGGGTGCAATCCTGGGGTCCTGGGATCGAGTCCTGTATCGGGCTCCCAGCATGGAGCCTGCTTCTCCCTCTGCCTGTGTCTCTGCCTCTCTCTCTCTCTCTCTCTATGTCTATCATAAATAAATAAATAAAAATAAGTCTTTAAAAAAATTTAAAAAATAAATAAATAAGGTTTCTATACACTAACAACAAAATATCTTAAAAAGAAATAAAGGAAGCAATCGCATTTACAATAGTTTCGAAAAGAAAATACTTTAAGAATAAATTTAACCAAGGAAATGAAAGATCACTATACTGATACTGTGACATGGATGAAAGAAATCAAATAAGACATAAATAAAGGATATATCATGTTCATGGCTTATAGAATTAATATCGTTAAAATATCCCTACTATCCAAAGTCATCTGTACAGTGAATGCAATCCTTGTAAGATTCAAGTGAAATTTTTATAAAAATAGAAAAATCAATCCTAAAATTTGTTTGAAAACACCAAAGACTATGAATCGAAGATTAAGAACAAAGCAGGAATCATTATGCTTCCTGATTTTAAACTATATTACAGATCTATAGTAACCAAAACAGTATACTATTTGCATAAAAATTGATCTATGGAAGAGTCAAGAGCTCACAAATAAACCCATCCACATCTGTTCAACTAATATTTGACAATGGATTCAAGAATATTTATTGGGGAAAAGACCATTTCTTCATAAAGCGGTACTGGGAAAATTAGATAATTACATGCAAAAGAATGAAACTAGGCCACTATTTACACCATTCAGAAAAATTAACTTGAAATATATTAAAGACTAGAGGAATGACTTAAAATAATAAAATTTCTTTAAAGAAACAGGGGAACAGATTCTTGACATTGATCTTAGAAATTATTTTTGGATAGGACACCCAAAGGACAAGCAATAAAAGCACAAATAATTATGTAGGCCTATGTTAAAATGAGTTTTCTTTTTAAATAGTGAAGGAAAATAATCAGAGTCAGAAAGATGTCAGTGGAGTAGGAGGACCATAGGGCCATATCATCCCATGAACTCAACTAAATAACTATAAACTCATCCTAAGTATACCCAAAATCAATCTGAACACTGACCAAACAAACTCCATAACTTAAGAGAGAGAAGAGGCCACATGGAAGAAGGTAGGAAATACAGGGACTGCAGGTGCTACAGATGGGAGGGAGCAGTGGGGGAGGAGAAGGGCAAGGGAGAGAGGAACACATGGGCATGCAGCAGAACATTTTCCCAAAGCAGTTAGCTTGGAAATTGAAAGGAGCTGAATCTCATGAACCCTTTCAACCAGAAGGGCTTAAAGTCTGGAGTTTTAAAGGATAGTGGGCTTGGCTGGTATGAGCCTGGAGGGCACTGTGCTGCTCCAGGAGAGAAGGCAGGCAAACAACCTGGGGGCAGACAGAGCAGAAGCAGCAATCCGAAGAATGCCTGGGGCACACAGGGAGATTTTTTCACACTTCTCAAAGTGCTTACCTCAAAGGCAGCATTCAGTGAATCTCCTCTCCAGGGACAAAGGAGGTGGCTGGCACAATTTCCCTCCCCCACTCTTCAGTATAAACACAGAGCCACCTGTGGGAAGTAGCTCAGGGCTGACAAGTGCTGCCTAACTTGGTTACATCAAGTCGCACACCCAGGCACTCTGGCATGACTGCCCTTCTCTGTCAAGCTCACCTCAGTCCCCGTGCTGTGGGTCACTCCCCCAGAAGACCAGTACAGGTCCCTGCCCAAACCACCTCCCTAAATTATGGAATTTTAAAGGTCAGTAGGATTTGCTGGGATAAAATCAGGAGGGTACTGGGCTGCTCCTAGAGAGAAGGCAGGCAAAAACCCAGAGGCAAACAACATGGATAATGTCTGGAGTTGTGGGGAATAGGGAAAGAATATTCACTCCTCTGAGAGTGCTTCTCTGAGTGACAGCATTCAAGGACATGCCTCTCCAGGGGCAAAGGACTTGGTCAGTGCTATTCCCCCTACCCAAACCCCTCAGCATACACATAGAACCACTAACTGGTAGCAGTGCAGAGCTCACACTGGCTGCCTAACTTGCTTACACCAAGCCACACAGCTCTCTGGCTAAGCTGCCCTGCTCAGTCAAGCTTGCTTCAGCAAGCTCCCCCCCAAGTCCCTCCCCCAGAACTAGCACAAAATCCAACCCACACCACATCTCCCAATCAGAATTCTGCAATGCCTCATTTCTAGTGGAAATAGTATCAGGTCTCATTTCACAGGCAAGCCAGAGTTCACCTAGTTAAAACTTATCACATTCTAACCAAGGAAAAAGTGCTGCCCACAGCAGGCAAAGAGAGCCTCTATAGATAAATGGCCTGAAGGACAGCACAGCCAAAACACAATAGCTGAACACACTCAGCACACCAGAGATTTTGTTAAGCACCAGATCTTGGACACTACATGGTTTCCTCTTCATAAAGCCATTACCTTCAGGAGCAGGAAGCATGACTGGCTTTTCTAATACACAGAAGGAGAAGGCAGAAACTTAGACAAAATGCCAGGCAAGGGAATTTATCCCAATTAAAAGAACAAGTTAAGACTATGGCCAGAGATCGAAATGAAACAGATATAAGTAACACATCTAATAGAGAATTTAAAGGAACAGGGATGCCTGGAGGCTCAGAGGTTGAACTGAGCCTTAGGCTCAGGTGTTATCCCGGGTCTGGGGGTCAAGTCCCACATTGGGCTTCCTGCAAGGAGCCTGCTTCTCCCTCTGCCTATGTCTCTGCCTCTCTCTTTGTGTCTCTCATGAGTAAATAAATAAAATCTTTTTAAAAATAATTTAAAGGAACAATAATAAGGATATTTACTGGGCTTAAGAAAAGACTAGAAGACATCAGAAAGACCCTTACCACAGAGATAAAGGAAAAAAATCAATCAGAAATGATGAAAGCAACAAATGAGATTGTAAACAGGTTTGATGCAATGAATAATAGGCTAGAAGAAGCAGAGGAATGAATTAATGATATAGAACACAAAATAGTGGAAAATAAAAGTTGGACAAAAGAGAGAAAGAATAATTATGGAACATGGGAATAGATTTAGGAAACTCAGTGACTCCATCAAATATAATAACAATTGTAGTACAGGAGTCTCAGAAGAAGAAGAGACTGAAAGGAGGGCAGAAAATTTATTTGATATGATCACTGAAATCTTCCCTAATTTGAGAAAGGAAACAGACCTCCAGATCCAAGAGGCACAGAGAACTCCCCCCAAAAATCAACAAAAGCAGGCCAACATCAAGACATATTTCAATTAAATTTGCAATATACACTGATAAAGAAAACATCTTAAGAGCAGAAAAACAGTCTTTTACTTAAAAGGAAAACCCATAAGGCTGGCTTCAGATTTCTCAACAGAAACTTTACAAGCCAAAAAAGAGTGGCATGGTATATTCGAAGTGGTGAATATGAAAAATCTACAGCCTAGAATACTCTATCCAACAAGAGTACCATTCAGAATAGAAGGAGAAATAAAGAGTTTTCCAGACAAACAAAAACTAAAGATGTTCTTGACCACTAAACCATCCTGACAAGAAATATTAAAAGGGACTCTGAGTGGAAAGGAAAGACCAAAAGTGACAAAGACAAGAAAAGATCAGAGAAACATCAATAAAACAAGTAACAAAATTGCACTAAACACAAACCTATCAATAATTACTCTGAATACAAATGGACTAAATGCTCAAACCAAAAGACATAGGCTGTCTGAATGGATAATTAAAGAAAACCCATCTATATTATGCCTAAAGAAACTCACTTTAGACCTAAAGACATGGAAGATTGAAAGTGAGAAGATGGAGAAATATTTACTAGGAAACGGGATATAAAAGGAAAGCCAGAGTAGCAATACTTATATCAAAAAAACTAGACTTTATTTTTTAAAAAGATTTAATTATTTATTTATGAGAGACACACACAGACACATAGGCAGAGGGAGAAGCAGACTCCATGCAGGGAGCCCAATGTGGGACTCAATCCCAGGATTCCAGGATCATGCCCTGAGTCAAAGGCAGGCGCTAACCCACTGAGCCACCCAGGGATCTGAAAACCAGACTTTAAAACAGGGACTGGGGATGCCTGGGTGGCTCAGCTGTTAAGAGCCTAACTTCAGCCCAGGACATGATCCTGGAGACCAGGGATTGAGTCCCACATCAGTCTCCCTGCACGGAACCTGCTTCTGTCTCTGCCTATGTCTCTGCCTCTCTCTGTGTGTGTGTCTCATGAATAAATAAATCTTTAAAAAAAAAAAACACGAGGGGGGAGGGGCAAGATGGCGGAAGAGTAGGGTCCCCAAGTCACCTGTCCACACCAAATTACCTAGAAAACCTTCAAATCATCCTGAAAATCTACGAATTCGGCCTGAGATTTAAAGAGAGAACAGCTGGAATGCTACAGTGAGAAGAGTTCGCGCTTCTATCAAGGTAGGAAGACGGGGGAAAAGAAATAAAGAAACAAAAGGCATCCAAGGGGAGGGGCCCCGCAAGGAACCAGACTAAGGCCGGGGCGACTGCACCGAGAGAGGAAAGCACCGTCCCGGAGAAGCAGGAGCTGCACCAATCTTTCCGGACGGAAAGGCGCTTGCACGGAGTTAGAGCAGAACCACAGGAGGGCGGGGATGCCCTCAGGCTCCCTGGGACAATAACAGAGCTCTTATACCCCGGGGAGAGTGCGCCGAGCTCCCTACAGGGCTGCAGCACGCAGGCATGGACCCGGGAGCAGCTTGGAGGCTGCAGAGGCAGAGGCTCCGTGGAGAGGGGGCTGCGGGGCCAGGAACACGAATCCAACAGCGCAGGCCTGGGAGCACAAGGCGCCGGGGACACAGCCCAGGATCCGGCCTCCCCCCGGGACAGGTAGGGTCCAGGAGGGCCCAGGACAGCAAGGAAGCTCCTGCCCCAAGCTGAGCAGATCAGCGGCCCCGCCCCAGAGCCTCGAGGCCCTGCAGACTGAAGGCTCCATAGTTACTGCCGGAGCTGAATCCAGGGCTCCAGAGCTGGCCGCCGCCACTGTGGTTGTTCCTCCTGGGGCCTCACAGGGTAATCAACCCCCACTGAGCCCTGCACCAGGCAGGGGCAGAGCAGCTCCCCCAAGTGCTAACACCTGAAAATCAGCACAACAGGCCCCTGCCCCAGAAGACCACCTAGATGGACAAGTTCCAGGAGAAGTCAAGGGACTTAAAGTATACAGAATCAGAAGATACTCCCCCGTGTTTATTTTCTTTTTGATTTCTGTTTGCTTCCCCCACCCTTTATTCCCTTTCATTCTTTTTCTTTCTCTTTATCTTTTTCTTCTCTTTTTTCTTTTTTTCTTCCTTTTTTCTTTTTTCTTTTTCTCTTTTCTTTCCTTCTTTCTCTTTTTCTCCTTTTCCCAATACAACTTGTTTTTGGCCATTCTGCACTGAGCAAAATGACTAGAAGGAAAACCTCACCTCAAAAGAAAGAATCAGAAACAGTCCTCTCTCCCATACAATTACAAAATCACATTGAATTACAATTCAATGTCAGAAAGCCAATTCAGAAGCACTATCATACAGCTACTGGTGGCTCTAGAAAAAAGTATAGAGGACTCAAGAGACGTCATGACTGCAGAATTTAGATCCAATCAGGCAGAAATTAAAAATCAATGGAATGAGATGCAATCCAAACTAGAAGTCCTAACGACGAGGGTTAACGAGGTGGAAGAACGAGTGAGTGACATAGAAGACAAGTTGATGGCAAAGAGGGAAACTGAGGAAAAAAGAGACAGACAATTAAAAGACCATGAGGATACATAAAGGGAAATAAACGACAGCCTGAGGAAGAAAAACCTATGTTTAATTGGGGTTCCCGAGGGCACCGAAAGGGCCAGAGGGCCAGAATATGTATTTGAACAAATCATAGCTGAAAACTTTCCTAAACTAGGAAGGGAAACAGGCATTCAGATCCAGGAAATAGAGAGATCCCCCCCTAAAATCAATAAAAACCGTTCAACACCTCGACATCTAATAGTGAAGCTTGCAAATTCCAAAGATAAAGAGAAGATCCTTAAAGCAGCAAGAGACAAGAAATCCCTGACTTTATGGGGAGGAGTATTAGGGTAACAGCAGACCTCTCCACAGAGACCTGGCAGGCCAGAAAGGGCTGGCAAGATATATTCAGGGTCCTAAATGAGAAGAACATGCAACCAAGAATACTTTATCCAGCAAGGCTCTCATTCAAAATGGAAGGAGAGATAAAGAGCTTCTAAGACAGGCAGGAACTGAAAGAATATGTGACCTCCAAACCAGCTCTGCAAGAAATTTTAAGGGGGACTCTTAAAATTCCCCTTTAAGAAGAAGTTGAGTGGAACAATCCACAAAAACAAGGACTGAATAGATATGATGATGACACTAAACTCATATCTTTCAATAGTAACTCTGAACGTGAACGGGCTTAATGACCCCATCAAAAGGCGCAGGGTTTCAGACTGGATAAAAAAGCAGGACCCATCTATTTGCTGTCTACAAGAGACTCATTTGAGACAGAAGGACACCTACAGCCTGAAAATAAAAGGTTGGAGAACCATTTACCATTCGAATGGTCCTCAAAAGAAAGCAGGGGTAGCCATCCTTATATCAGATAAACTAAAATTTACCCCAAAGACTGTAGTGAGAGATGAAGAGGGACACTATCTCATACTTAAAGGATCTATCCAACAAGAGGACTTAACAATCCTCAATATATATGCCCCGAATGTGGGAGCTGCCAAATATTTAAACCAATTAATAACCAAAGTGAAGAAATACTTAGATAATAATATACTTATACTTGGTGACTTCAATCTAGCTCTTTCTACCCTTGATAGGTCTTCTAAGCACAACATCTCCAAAGAAACAAGAGCTTTAAATGATACACTGGACCAGATGGATTTCACAGATATCTACAGAACTTTACATCCAAACTCAACTGAATACACATTCTTCTCAAGTGCACATGGAACTTTCTCCAGAATAGACCACATACAAATCGGGTCTGAACCGATACCAAAAGATTGGGATCGTCCCCTGCATACTCTCAGACCATAATGCCTTGAAATTAGAACTAAATCACAACAAGAAGTTTGGAAGGACCTCAAACACGTGGAGGTTAAGGACCATCCTGCTAAAAGATGAAAGGGTCAACCAGGAAATTAAGGAAGAATTAAAAAGATTCATGGAAACTAATGAGAATGAAGATACAACCATCCAAAATCTTTGGGATGCAGCAAAAGCAATCCTAAGGGGGAAATACATCGCAATACAAGCATCCATTCAAAAACTGGAAAGAACTCAAATACAAAAGCTAACCTTACACAAAAAGGAGCTAGAGAAAAAAACAGCAGATTGACCCCACGCCCAGCAGAAGAAGAGAGTTAATTAAAATTCAAGCAGAACTCAACGAAATCGAGACCAGAAGAACTGTGGAACAGATCAACAGAACCAGGAGTTGGTTCTTTGAAAGAATTAATAAGATAGATAAACCATTAGCCATCCTTATTCAAAAGAAGAGAGAGGAGACTCAAATTAATAAAATCATGAATGAGAAAGGAGAGATCACTACCAACACCAAGGAAATACAAACGATTTTAAAAACATATTATGAACAGCTATACGCCAATAAATTAGGCAATCTAGAAGAAATGGACGCATTCCTGGAAAGCCACAAACTACCAAAACTGGAACAGGAAGAAATAGAAAACCTGAACAGGCCAATAACCAGGGAGGAAATTGAAGCAGTCATCAAAAACCTCCCAAGACACAAGAGTCCAGGGCCAGATGGCTTCCCAGGGGAATTCTATCAAACGTTTAAAGAAGAAATCATACCTATTCTCCTAAAGCTGTTTGGAAAGATAGAAAGAGATGGAGTACTTCCAAATTTGTTCTATGAGGTCAGCATCACCTTAATTCCAAAACCAGACAAAGACCCCACCAAAAAGGAGACTTACAGACCAATATCCCTGATGAACATGGATGCAAAAACTCTCAACAAGATACTAGCCAATAGGACCCAACAGCACATTAAAAAAATTATTCACCACGACCAAGTAGTATTTATCCCCGGGACACAAGGCTGCTTCAACACTCGTAAAACAATCAATGTGATTCATCATATCAGCAAGAGAAAAACCAAGAACCATATGATCCTCTCATTAGATGCAGAGAAAGCATTTGACAAAATACAGCATCCATTCCTGATCAAAACTCTTCAGAGTGTAGGGATAGAGGGAACTTTCCTCGACATCTTAAAAGCCATCTATGAAAAGCCCACAGCAAATATCATTCTCCATGGGGAAGCACTGGGAGCCTTTCCTCTAAGATCAGGAACAAGACAGGGATGTCCACTCTCACTACTGCTATTCAGCATAGTACTGGAAGTCCTAGCCTCAGCAATCGGACAACAAAAAGACATTAAAGGCATTCAAATTGGCAAAGAAGAAGTCAAACTCTCCCTCTTCGCTGATGACATGATACTCTACGTAGAAAACCCAAAAGTCTCCACCCCAAGATTGCTAGAACTCATACAGCAATTTGGCAGCGTGGCCGGATACAAAATCAATGCCCAGAAATCAATGGCATTTCTATACACTAACAATGAGACTGAAGAAAGAGAAATGAAGGAGTCAATCCCATTTAGAATTGCACCCCAAAGCATAAGATACCTAGGAATAAACCTAACCAAAGAGGTAAAGGATCTATACCCTCAAAACTATAGAACACTTCTGAAAGAAATTGAGGAAGACACAAAGAGATGGAAAAATATTCCATGCTCATGGATTGGCAGAATTAATATTGTCAAAATGTCAATGTTACCCCGGGCAATTTACACGTTTAATGCAATCCCTATCCAAATACCATGGACTTTCTTCAGAGAGTTAGAACAAATTATTTTAATATTTGTGTGGAATCAGAAAAGACCCCAAATAGCGAGGATAATTTTAAAAAAGAAAACCATATCTGGGTGCATCACAATGCCAGATTTCAGGTTGTATACAAAGCTGTGGTCATCAAGACAGTGTGGTACTGGCACAAAAACAGACACATAGATCAATGGAACAGAATAGAGAACCCAGAAGTGGACCCTGAACTTTATGGCCAACTAATATTCGATAAAGGAGGAAAGACCATCCATTGGAAGAAAGACAGTGTCTTCAATAAATGGTGCTGGGAAAATTGGGCATCCACATGCAGAAGAATGAAACTAGACCACTCTCTTGCACCATACACAAAGATAAACTCAAAATAGATGAAAGATCTAAATGTGAGACAAGATTCCATCAAAATCCTAGAGGAGAACACAGGCAACACCCTTTTTGAACTCGGCCACAGTAACTCCTTGCAAGATGCATCCACGAAGGCAAAAGAAACAAAAGCAAAAATGAACTATTGGGACTTCATCAAGATGAGAAGCTTTTGCACAGCAAAGGATACAGTCAACAAAACTAAAAGACAACCTACAGAATGGGAGAAGATATTTGCAAATGACGCATCAGAGAAAGGGCTAGTTTCCAAGATCTATAAAGAACTTATTAAAGTCATCACCAAAGAAACAAACAATCCAATCATGTAATGGGCAAAAGACATGAACAGAAATCTCACAGAGGAAGGCATACACATGGCCACATGCACATGAAAAAATGCTCTGCATCACTTGCCATCAGGGAAATACAAATCAAAACCACAATGAGATACCACCTCACATCAGTGAGAATGGGGAAAATTAACAAGACAGGAAACCACAAATGTTGGACAGGATGGGGAGTAAAGGGAACCCTCTTACACTGTTGGTGGGAATGTGAACTGGTGCAGCCACTCTGGAAAACTGTGTGGAGGTTCCTCAAAGAGTTAAAAATATACCTGCCCTAGGACCCAGCAATTGCACTGTTGGAGATTTACCCCAAAGATACAGATGCAGTGAAATGCCAGGACACCTGCACCCCGATGTTTCTAGCAACAATGTCCACAATAGCCAAACTGTGGAAGGAGCCTCGGTGTCCATCGAAAGATGAATGGATAAAGAAGATGTGGTTTATGTATACAATGGAATATTACTCAGCCATTAGAAATGACAAATACCCACCATTTGCTTCAACGTGGATGGAACTGGAGGCTATTATGCTGAGTGAAATAAGTCGATCGGAGAAGGACAAACGTTATATGTTCTCTTTCATTTGCAGAATATAAACAATAGTGAAAGGGAATATAAGGGAAGGGAGAAGAAATGGGTAGGATATATCAGAAAGGGAGACAGAACATAGACTCCTAACTCTGGAAACGAGCTAGGGGTGGTGGAAGGGGAGGAGGTCAGGAGGTGGGGATGAATGGGTGACGGTCACTGTGGGGGGCACTTGATGGGATGAGCACTGTGTGTTTTTCTGTATGTTGGCAAATTGAACACCAATTAAAAATAAATTTATTATTAAAAAAAAACAAACACAAGGATTGTAACAAGAGACAAAGGGCAATATATTGTAATAAAGGAGACAATCTAACAAGAAGATCTAACAAATGTAAATATTTATGCTTCCAACATGGAGCACACAAATATATAAGATAATAACAAATAGAAAAAGGAACTCATTGATAATAATACAATAATAGTAGGGATTTGAACACCCCACTTAGAGCAATGGACAGATCATCTAAGGAGAAAATCAAAAAGAAAACAACGACACCCTAGACCAGATGGACTTAACAGATATATTCAGAACATTTTATCCTAAAGCAGCAGGATACACATTCTTTTCAAGTGCATTCTTTCAGAATAGATTACATACTGAGTCACAAATCAGGCCTCAATAAATACAAAAAGATTGAAATCACACCATGCATCTTTTCTGACAACAATGCTGTGAAACTTTAAGTCAACCATAAGAAAAAATCTGGAAAGATCACAAATACATGCAGGTTACACAAAATGCTACTAAACAATGAATGGATCAATCAGGAAATCAAAGAAGCAATAAAAATACATTGAAAAAATGAAAATGAAAACAAATCTATATAAAACCTTTGGGATTCAGCAAAAGGCATAGTAGGAGGGAACGACAGAGCAATAATGGCCTACATTAAGACACAAGAAAAATATCAAATGAACAACTTAACCTTATACCTAAAGGAGCTAGAAAAAGAAAAATAAATGAAGCTTGAAAACCAAATCAGAAAGGAAGTAAATAATAAACACTAGAGTAGAAATAAATGATGTAGAAATTTAAAAAATAAAACAATAGGGGCACTTGAGTGGCTCAGTTGGTTAAGGTCTGACTCTTGATTTCAGCTCAGGTCATGATCTCAAGGTCCTGGGATGAAGCCCTGTGAGGGGATCTGTCCTCAGCAGGGAGTCTGTTTGAGAATTTTCTTTCCCTCTTCCTTATCCCCCCACCCCCTGCATTTGTGCACACTCTCAAATAAATACATCTTAAAAAAAACTTAAAAACAATAGAAATAATCAATGAAACCAGGAGCTGATTCCTTGAAAAATTTAAGAAAATTAATAAACCATTTGCCAGACTTATCCAAAAGAAAAGAGAAAGGAACCAAAGAAATCAAATCACAAATAAGAGAAGAGAAAGAACAACCAACACTACAGGAATACAAAGAATTATCAGACAATATTATGAAAAACTATATGCCAGCAAGTAGGAAAACCTGACAAAAATGAATAAATTCCTAGAAACATATAAACTAGAAAAACTGAAACAGGAAGAAGTAGAATACTTGAACAGACTGATAACCAGCAAAGAAATTGAATCATAAATCAAATAACTCCTAAAAAACAAATCCAGGGCCCGAATGCTTCACACAAGAATTCTACCAAACATTTAAAGAAGATATAATACTGATTCTTCTCAAACTATTTCAAAAATTGAAAAGGAAGGAAAGCTTCCAAATTCATTCTATGATACCAGCATTTCCCTGATACCAAAACCAGATAAAAACTCCACTAAAAAGGAGATCTATAAGCCAATATCCTGATGTACATGGATGCAAAATTTCTCAATAAAATACTAGCAAACAGAATCCAAAATACTTTTGAAAAATCATTCATTGCAACAAAGTGGGATTTATTCCTGGGTTTCAAGGGTGGTTCATTGTTCATAAATCAATCAACATGATACAACAAATTAATAAAACTAAGGATAAGAACCAGATGATGATTTTAGTAGATGCAGAAAAAGCATTTGACAAAGTCCAACAACCATTCATAATAAAAACCCTCAACAAAGTAGGTTTATAGGGAATGTACCTCAACATTATAAAGGCCATACGTGAAAAACACACAGATGATAACATTCTAAATGGGGAAAAACTGAGAACATTTCCTCTTTAGTCACAAACAAGAGAGGGATGTCACCCTCACTACTGTTATATTACAGTTCTGGAAGTCCTTGCCTCAGTAAATAGGCAAAAAAAGAAATAGAAGACATCAAATCAGAAAGGAAGAAGTAAAACTTTCACTATTTGTAGATGACACAAAAATATTCTATATAGAGAACCCAAAAATCTCCATAAAAATTTCTAGAGCTGATACATGAATTCAGTAAAGTTGCAGGAAAGAAAATTAACATACAGAAATCTGTTGCATTTCTATATTCTAATAATGAAGCAGCAGAAAGGGAAATTAAGGAATTAATCCTATTTACAATTGCACCAAATCCCATAACATACCTAGGAATAAACCTAACCAAAGAGGTAAAAGAGTTGTATTTTGAAAACTATACAACACTGATGAGAGAAATTGAAGAGTATACAAAGACGTGGCAACATATTCCATGCTCAAAGATTAAAAGACAAATATTTTTAAATGTCTATTCTATTCAAAGCAAACTACACATTTATGCAATACCTATCAAACAGACAATCCTGACATTTGTATGAAACCCTAAAAGACTGTGAATAGCCAAAGCAACCTTGAAAAGGCAAAGCAAAGATGGAGGCATCACAATTCCTGACTTCAATTTATGTTACAAAGCTGTAATCAAGACAGTATATGGTACTGGCACAAAAACACACATCAATCAAAGAAATAGAATAGAGAACCCAGAAATGGACCCTCAACTGTGTGGTTAGGTAATCTTTGACAAAGGAGGAAAGACTATCCAATGTGAAAAAGACAGTCTCTTCAACAATTGGTGTTGGGTAATGGACACAAGACATGAACAGACATTTCTCCAAAGAAGACATACAAATGGCTAACAGACACTTGAAAAAATGCTCAACGTCACTTGGCATCAGGGAAATACAATACAAAACCACAATGGGATACCACCTCACACCAGTCAGAATGATTAAAATTAACAACTCAGGAAACAACAGAGTTGGCAAGGATGTGGAGAAAGGGGAGCCCTGTTGGTGGGAATGCAAACTAGTGCAGCCACTCTGGAAAACAGTATGCAGTTTCTTCAATAACTTAAAAATAGAACTACTCTATGACCCAGTAATTGCACTACTAGGTATTTATCCAAAGGATACAAAAATAGTGATTCAAAGGGGCATATGCACCCCAATTTTTATAGCAGCAATAACCACAATAACCAAAATATTGAAAGAGCCCAGATGTCCATCAACAGATGAATGCATATAGAAGAGGTGATACAGATAGCCATCAAAAAGAATGAAATCTTACCATTTGCAATGACATGGATGGAACAAGAGGGAGTTATGCTAAGTGAAATAAGTCAGTCAGAGAAAGACAAATATATATGATTTCACTCGTATGTGGAATATAAGAAACAAATTGATGAACACAGGGGAAGGGATGGAAAAATAAAATAATATAAAAACTGAGAAGGAGGCAAACCATAAAAGACTCAAACTATAGGACACAAACTGAAGGTTGCTGGAGGGGAGGTAGGTGGGGGATGGGGTAATTGGCTGATGGGCATTTAGGAGGGCACGTGATATAATGAGCACTGGTGTTAAATGCAACGGATAAATCACTAAATTTTACCCCTGAAACAAAACACTATATGTTAACTAAATTGAATTGAAATAGAAATTTTTTTTAAAAAAGAAAAAGTAAAAGGTGACCACAAAAAGAAAAAAGATATACTTTACAACACTCATGCAAGGTGGGCATTATCACCATGAAACAATGGGATAAAAAGAGGAACCTATGGAATAGGAAAAATATTTGCAAACCACATATATGATAAGGGGTTAATATACACAATACATAAAAAATTCATGCAATTCAACTAAAAAACAAACAATAAACAAAAAATTGTGATAATCTAATTTAGAAATAGGACAGGCATATGTTTTCAAATGGCCATCAGACAGGAAAAGGTGCTCAATATTGCTAATCATCAAGGAAATGCAGAGCCAAACCACAATGAGATGCCATTTCACACTAATTAGAATAGCTATGAAAAAGACAAGAGATAACAAACACTGGCAAGGAAATGAAGAAAATAGAACCCTTGTACACTTGTACTGGGAATGTAAATTTGTGCAGGCAATCATGGAAAATATGGAAAATAGTATAGAAGTCTTTGAAAAATTAAAAATCTAGCTACTACTAAAAATCAAGCTATCATATGATCCAGCAATTCCACTTCTACTCTGGGTATATATTCAAAGGAAATTAAATCACTATCTCAAAGTGATATCTGCATCCCCATTCTTATTGTAGCATTATTTACAACATAGCCAAATCATGAAAACCTAAGTGTTCATTGGCAGATGTATGGACAATGAGGATATATATATTATTCAGCCAAAAAAGAAGGAGGAAATCTTGTCGTTTGTGATGATGGGAATGAATTGAGAGTGTGATGCTAAGTGAAATGTCAGAGAAAGAGAATTCTGCATGATCTCATTTATAAGCAGAACCAGAAATACTGAACTTATAGAAACAGAGAACAGATTAGTGGTTGCCTTCATGGATGGATCGGGTGAGATAAATGGGTGAAGGTGTTGAAAATGTATGAGCATCCAGTTATAAGAAGTTATGAGTGTGTATTGTACAGTGTGATACCTATAATCAGTAATACAGTATTGTATATTTGAAAGTATCTAAAAGAGTAGCCCTAAAAGTTCATCACTAGAAAAAAAATGTAAGTATGTGAGGTGATAGATGTTAACTGAAATTATTGTGGTAATCATTTTGCAATATATTGCAATATATATTAAATCATTATGGTGCATACCTTAAACTTACATAGTATGTCATTTATATCTTAATAAAACTGAAAAGAATAATATTTATTATTAAGTGTAGAATTAAGGCAGCTTTTCAGATTAATAGGAAAAGTGTAGATTAGTGACAAATGGTACTAATACAATTTGTCATTATTTGTATTATAATCTTTGTATTTATATATCTATAAAAACTAGATATACTTTACAACACTCGTGCAAGGTGGGCATTATCACCACTGTTAGGTTAGAAAAATTAGGTCCATAGAATTTAGGTAAGTTGCTCTAATGTAGAGAACATAGCTGTCCTGTTCACTGTTGTGTCCCCATTGTCTAGAATAGTACTTGGCACATAGTAGCTCCCCCAAAATATTTTTGAATGATTGAGTCTTACAGTTGTTGTGGAAAATATATACCATCGATGCATTAGTAAACTTTTCTTTCATAGTAAGAAAATTATGATTTTTGTGTGTAACAATTTTCTCAGTTTAAAAGAAAATATACACCTACCAGCCTCCTATGTAATTAGAAGTGGGCATGTGATGCAGTTCAATCATTGAGATGCGATAGAAATCTCCAGATTGAGCTTTTAGAAAAGCTCTTAAAGTCGGATGAATCATCTTGTGTATTTCTTTTGTTCTCTGCCCTTTTTTTCTTCTTATCTAGTATATGTATGTGATACAGGAAGTAGAGTAGTTAACATCTTTTTGTTTTGAAAAGACATGTTTAACCATAGCCAAGCCATATTGCTTTTTTTGTGAGAAAAAGATGTTACTTCTAAACACAGGGTCAACCTCATCCTTCACTAATCCCCTTATTGGGCACCACACTGGACAGTGAAAAGTGTTAGAACCACATACTGCAGTCCAGACTAAATAGAAGACCAGAAAAGGCTTAGGTATCTCAGGGTATCATAAAACCACCTACCTCTGGAATTCTCATGTGAGAAAAATAAAATCTGTAATAAAAATGACTGTTTGGGGTTTTCTGTTATCCACAAATAAAGAAAATGCTTAATTTATAAAAACTATGGACAGGGCTCTTTGGGGAGGACCATCACTGGCCAGGGCAAGAAATCCATATATTTTTTTTGGTGGGGGGGCACTTGGTAAAAATAGATTTTCCTAAAAAATGTGAAATCCCTGTTTGAAAATTAGAGGGAGGAGTTACCAGGCCCAGTTGTGAGAAAACTAAAATAATTTATTTCCTAGGAGCTCAGTTCCCTCTAAAATGCCTAGCAAGGAAAAATATATTGCTGGAATCAGGAGCTCTGATAATGGCCCAAGAGGTATTTGAGCCTGGGCATATAAGCAGAGTTTGCATAAAGCAGTGAGTTTGTGTTCTCTTTATCTTATCAGTCCTGTTATGGCACTGAACTGGACACTCATGAGCCATTAAATGCATAATGGTTGTAGCTTTCCTATCCTCTGCACCCTGCACTTACTCTCTCTTCCCCCAACATATGCCTCCTAGACAGAAGCCAAAAGTCCTAGTACTGACTGAGTCATGAAGTCCTCAGAAATTATTCAGTATTCAAGAACACAGGCTGTCCCAAAGTGAGTAAGACAAATAAGAGTGATGGTGATGGTTGGGATTGATCCAAAAGTCAATATTTAAATAAGCCCAAATTAAAGCCAAATATACTCTGAAACCATTCATCTCTGTCAACAAATATACAGACTGTATACTGCTACTCAAAATTCCTCATCAACCCACACTCTTATAGTACACAGTCATGGTACTCTCTCCCTCGAAGCCCAGGTAGAGTGACACAATCCTTTCTAAAATGGTACACCATGCAGTCACAAGTAATTAGTTAGTATGTGCAATGTTATTTATGTTTCACTGTAGAACTGGATGGAAGGGAGAATATGGACATAAGGCAGTGATGTGGTAAAAGGGGATCAAGACAAAAGCAAAAGGATTAAAAATGGAGTGCAGAATTGTGGCCTTCAGAAATCAACTGATACAGAGTGGGTAGATACAGAAACTTTGTTGAAGGTAACTATGGCTGAGACAGAGTCAAAGACAAAATTGTTAGGATTTTTGGCTCAGCCTAGGTAGGAGTATCTCAACAGTGCTGCCTCACAGGAATCTTGCGGACACAGGCCTCTGGGGAATGCAGGCAGAGTTGAAAGTCAAGTCAGAGAACTGTGGTATTGGGGCTATAGAGAGGAGAAAGAAAGCAAAAGGAGAGGACTATAGGCTTTGAATACATGTTTAGTCTAGTCCTAGTTTCTAGGAGTTTAAACATTCCATCCCTACCTCTTAGCCTTCCTTCACTAGACTGTGGCCTGTGACTTCCTATTTTAAAATTTTCCTCAAAATCCCTCTGAATTGGGTGCTACGCTATTTGGCCCTTTGCTAAAAGGCTGTTGTATATGTTTGTTTCCTTCTATTTTTTTGGGTCGATTGATATTGATTTCTCATTGTTTTCAGCCTCTGAGGCTGCTTCTAGAAAAATGAATCCACTCGACTGCTCCTCAGAAGGATGCCTTCTTGAAGGGACTTCAGTTGTCAATGCTAGCTTTTGGAAAGTCCCTCTTTATAAGACCACAGTTATTTGGACATTCTCACAAGGCATCAAATATTTCCAGAAATTGTCAGAAGAAACTCCTTAGGGACAGACTATCATTTTTTGTTATGGCCCAAACATCTTTCACAAAATAAATAATTCATCGTTCTAGGATTGAGTACATGTTTGTTTTTTCCTACTTTCTCAGAGTGAGCATTATACTCTTCCTGGAGCAATGGTTGCCCCTTTAAATAACTGGCTCACTTTTTGTCCTCTTTGTTCCAGAGTCTAACATTTATATTCAGTTACAAAGTTGTCTCACTGTATTTATCAGGAGATCTTGGGCCCTGCCTGGTTTAACCAATTCTCCTGGTCTTATGTTCCACTAGCTCAAAATTCCAGGGGTGGAAATGCAGATTAAGCCCTATGAAATAATAATAACACATGTGTAAATAGAGCAATAAAGCTTTTAAGGCATGCATGCCCATGATTTATTTTAATCCTTCCCTGTGAAATAAGCAGATCAGAGGTTATTATCGCCATTTTCAAAAGAAAAAAAAAACTGTGTTCCAGAGAGGGGTTTTGACTTGTGCAAGGATACATTGTATGACTACATAATTCTCCCTCTAATGTTCTTTCTGCTCTACCATGGGCCTCTGAATCAGAGTAGTTTACACCCACAGTGGGATCAGCCTTCTTTTAACAAGCCCCTTTTACCACAGCCAAGGTGCTGGCAGCCTTAAAGCCCATCTGGTCTCCAGTGGATGAAGCTTTTAGTGATTGGTGACAAGCCACTCCCTCCAGTCCACTCCATTAGGGAATGTTCTGTCTGAACTGCTGGAGACACGCAAAGCTCTGTGGTATGTGAGTATGTAGTCAAAATCTGCTTTGCATTTGCAAACTGCAAACCCCAGAACATTGGCATGGGGCTCAAAAGCATGAGAATATTTGAGTGTGCCCACAAGTTAAAAAAAAAGGCAACATTCTCAGTGCCAGATTCCTGGAAGAAGACAGGGAAGATGTATTCAAAACAGAAACTAAAGAGATGGAAACAAGTGGGAAAGCAGTTCATTGAAATCTACTTTACACTATATTCCAGATGAGGGAACACTGAGTCTCAGAAAGATGAAAGAAAGTAGTAGAGGTTCTAGTATCAATACTTGACAATGATGGGATTTTAACTCGGTCTGTGTGTCCTCAAACCTGGTAATCTCTCCACTGTACCACACTCCCATGCTAGGTACCCTCAATGAAAATTTTCTCATTCTGGTTCATTCCTTCCTCCCCTCAAGTCAAGGTCTAGGGTGCTTAATTTTCAAGTTCACAAGTGAAACTTGGTGAGAAGGAAGTAGGGAGCAGTGTTAAAATGACTTTGGTTTCTCTTGCATGTACAATGACAAAATATGAGGGCTCCTATTTCTAGCATGCTCAGAAGGAATGCAGTTTCTGCTAGCTTTCACGCTGGCTTATTTCTTCTTATCACTTTTAAAGCATTTAATAGCTCATTAGAAGTGATTGATAATGTGCCTGACTCAGAGGGAGGGATGCAATAGGGACAGATTTTCAGTAGCTTCATTTTGTAAGTGAAATAAAGAACAACCTAGTCTCAGCAAGTTTATTACCTGAGACTTAAGCAAAAAATCTATGTGACTGCTTGCAGCTAAATGTCTGGAAGAGGGTATTCTAGCTGAATTCAGACCCTGAATGGGCCTTCCACTTGCTTTGTGAATTCTGAGTCATCATTGAAGTCTCTGTTATCTCAGAGGAGAAGATGCTCTCTATTCTTCCAGTGCAGGGCTATGAAGGCTCAGGATCAGCTCACTTTTTATTTTACAATAAAACATAAACCTTTATGCTGCTTCTTGGAATTGGTGAGTATAGACATTCCAGGTAGTAGCTGTCTATTCCTGACTGGATTTATACTCAGATGTTTCATTAAATGATGTAGTAAGAGCAATCAGGACATCAAAATTCTAATCTTAGCCAAGTGTCTTCTTTTGGCATTGGTTTACACATTAGAACACAAAGAGGTAGATTTCCTAGTATCTAGGGGCCTTTCTATTTCAGACAGTCTCCTTTGGGCCTCTTCATACTCTTGTAAAGATTTAAGAATTTTTAATACAGTTTATTTTAATTTAAAAATATTACATAAGTATTACAAGTTCACTGCATGACAATAAGAAAATATAAACAACAAAAGATACGGTGAGCACTGGGTGTTATACACAACTGATGAATTATCAAAAACTACATCTGAAACTATGATATATTATACATTGGCTGATTGAATTTAAATTAAAAAAGGAGAAAAAAATCAATTAGAATTCATTTCTTAGAGGTTGCTACTATTAAAATTGAGAGATGCCTACCCTTCTGGACATTTTCTATGCACCTTTATGCTTATATGTTGTGTTTTAACTTTTCTTTTTTAAATAGAGGGGAAGGCAAAAGAAATGGGTAGGAAATATCAGAAAGGGATACAGAACATGGAAGACTCCTAACTCTGGGAAACAAACTAGGGATGGTGGAAGGGGAGGAGGGCGGGGGGAGGGGGTGACTGGGTGGCAGGCACTGAGGGGGGCACTTGACGGGATGAGCACTGGGTGTTATTCTGTATGTTGGCAAATTGAACACCAATAAAAAATAAATTTATTATTAAAAAATAAATAGATTCATACCATACATTTTGTAATTTGCTTTTTTCAATTCACAATGCATAATGAATATTGTGCAGAGGTGGAAAATCTATGCCATTCTCTTCATGTTGTGGATTTGAAACGCAGGAGATCTCTGTTCTCTCTTCTTATGGTAGAGAGGGATTTTTTACCCCTTTTGTCACAATCTCACTAATTCCTTGTTTGTGCCTTCACAATAGTTTTTTTTTTTAAGTTTTTAATTCCATTAATTAACATTTAGTGTTATGCCAGTTTCAGGTGTACAACATAGTGATTCAACTATTCCATACAACACCCAGTGCTTATCACAAATGCACTCCTCTATCCCCATCACCTATTTAACCCATCACCCCAACCACCTGCCTTCTAGTAACCATCAGTTTGTTCTCTACTGTTAAAAGTCTATTTCTTGGTTTGCCTCATTCTTTTTCCTTTTCCCCTATTCTCCTTTGTTAAATTACACATGTGAATAACATACACATATGGTATTTGTCTTTCTCTGACTGACTTATTTCACTTAACACAATACTCTCTAGCTCCATCCATGTTGCAAATGGCAATAGATATTTCATCATTTTTATGGCCAAATAATATAATATAATAATATTCCATTGTGTGTATATATATATATATTCATATATATATTCTTTATCCATTCATCAATCCATGTATACAAGAAATGTTTACATTTGGCTATTGTAAACAATACTGCTATAAATAGCAGTGCATATATCCCTTTGGATTAATATTTTCATATTCTTTGAGTAAATGCCCAGTTTGCAATTGCTGCATGATAGAAAAATTCTATTTTTAAATTTTGAAGAACCTCCATACTATTTTCCACAGTGGCTGTACCAGTTTACATTCCTAACAACACGGCAAGAGGGTTCCTTTTTCTCCACATCCCTGCCAACACGTTTGTTTCTTGTGTTTTTTATTTTAGCCATTCTGATAGATGTGATAGAGGTGATATCTCATTGTAGTTTGATTTGCATTTCCCTGAGGTATGTGATGTCGAAAATCTTTTCATGTGTCTTTTGGCCATCTGTGAGTCTTTGGAGAAATGTCTGTTCAAATCTTCCACCCATTTTTTAATTGGATTATTTGGTTTTTGAGTGTTGAATTTTATAAAGTTCTTTTTATATTTTGGATACTGACCCATTATTGGATATGTAATTTGTAAATATCTTCTCCCACTCAACAGGTTGTTTTTTTAGTTTTATTGATTGTTTCCTTCACTGTGCAAAAGCTTTTTGTTTTGGGATGCCTGAGTAGTTCAGTTGATTAAGCATCTGCCTTTGGCTCAGATCATGATCTCAGGGTCCTGGGATCTAGCCCTGAGTTGGACTACTTGTTCAGCAGGGAGCCTGCTTCTCCTTCTCCCTCTGTTTGTGCTTCTCCCTCTCCCCCTGTTTGTGCTTTCTCATGTGCACACTGTCTCTCTAGTAAATAAATATTGTTTTTTAAAAAGAAGCTTTTTATTTTGATGAAGTCCCAATAGCTTATTTTTGCTTTTGCTTCCCTTGCCTCAGGAGACATTTCTAGAAAAAAAAAATTTATGGCCATTGTCAAGGAGGTTATTATATTCTCCTCTAGGATTTTCATGGCTTTGGGTCTCACATATAGGTCTATAATCCATTTTGAATTTATATTTGTATATGGTGTAAGAAAGTGATCTGGGAGGAGGGGCAAGATGGCGGAAGAGTAGGGTCCCCAAATCACCTGTCTCCACCAAATTACCTAGATAATCTTCAAATCATCCTGAAAATCTACGAATTAGGCCTGAGATTTAAAGAGAGACCAGCTGGAACGCTACAGTGAGAAGAGTTCGCGCTTCTATCAAAGTAGGAAGACGGGGAAAAAAGAAATAAAGAAACAAAAGGCATCCAAGGGGGAAGGGCCCTGCAAGGAGCCGGGCTAAGGCCGGGGCCAGTGACCCCAGGACAGGAGAGCCCCGTCCCAGAGAAGCAGGAGCTGCACCAACCTTCCCGGGCGGAAAGGGGCTCGCAGGGAGTTGGAGCAGGACCCAGAAGGGCGAGGATGCCCTCGGGCTCCCTGGGACGCTAACAGACACCTGCGCACGCAGGAGAGTGCACCATACCCCGCGGCCGAGCTCCCTAAGGGCTGCAGCATGCATGGCGGCACCCGGAGCAGCTCGGAGGGGATCGGGCGGCGGCTCCGCAGAGGAGGCTGCACCACCGGGAGCGCGAATCCAATAGCGCAGGCCTGGGAGCACAGGGCGCCGGGACACAGCCCAGGATCCGGCCTCCCCCCGGGACAAGCAGAGGCCGGGAGGGCCCAGGACAGCAAGGACGCTCCTGACCTGAGCCGAGCAGATCAGCGGCCCCGCCCCCCGGAGCCTCGAGGCCCTGCAGGCGGAGTGCTTCAGAGTTCCTGCGGGGGCTGAATCCAGGTTTCCGGAGCTGCCGCCACCACCGTGGTTGTTACTCCTGGGGCCTCACAGGGTAAACAATCCCCACTGAGCCCTGCACCACGCAGGGGGCTGAGCAGCTCCCCCAAGTGCTAACACCTGAAAATCAGCACAACAGGCCCCCCCACCCCCCAGAAGACCAGCTAGAAGGACAAGTTCCAGAGGAAGTCAAGGGACTTAAAGTATACAGAATCAGAAGATACTCCCCCGTGGGTTTTTTTTTCCTTTATGATTTCTGTTTGCTTCCCCCACCCTTTTTTCCCTTTCATTCTTTTTCTTTCTCTTTATCTTTTTCTTCTCTTTTTTCTTTTTTTCTTCCTTTTTTCTTTTTTCTTTTTCTCTTTTCTTTCCTTCTTTCTCTTTTTCTCCTTTTCCCAATACAACTTGTTTTTGGCCATTCTGCACTGAGCAAAATGACTAGAAGGAAAACCTCACCTCAAAAGAAAGAATCAGAAACAGTCCTCTCTCCCATACAATTACAAAATCACATTGAATTACAATTCAATGTCAGAAAGCCAATTCAGAAGCACTATCATACAGCTACTGGTGGCTCTAGAAAAAAGCATAGAGGACTCAAGAGACGTCATGACTGCAGAATTTAGATCCAATCAGGCAGAAATTAAAAATCAATGGAATGAGATGCAATCCAAACTAGAAGTCCTAACGACGAGGGTTAACGAGGTGGAAGAACGAGTGAGTGACATAGAAGACAAGTTGATGGCAAAGAGGGAAACTGAGGAAAAAAGAGACAGACAATTAAAAGACCATGAGGATACATTAAGGGAAATAAACGACAGCCTGAGGAAGAAAAACCTATGTTTAATTGGGGTTCCCGAGGGCACCGAAAGGGCCAGAGGGCCAGAATATGTATTTGAACAAATCATAGCTGAAAACTTTCCTAATCTGGGAAGGGAAACAGGCATTCAGATCCAGGAAATAGAGAGATCCCCCCCTAAAATCAATAAAAACCGATCAACACCTCGACATCTAATAGTGAAGCTTGCAAATTCCAAAGATAAAGAGAAGATCCTTAAAGCAGCAAGAGACAAGAAATCCCTGACTTTTATGGGGAGGAGTATTAGGGTAACAGCAGACCTCTCCACGGAGACCTGGCAGGCCAGAAAGGGCTGGCAAGATATATTCAGGGTCCTAAATGAGAAGAACATGCAACCAAGAATACTTTATCCAGCAAGGCTCTCATTCAAAATGGAAGGAGAGATAAAGAGCTTCTAAGACAGGCAGGAACTGAAAGAATATGTGACCTCCAAACCAGCTCTGCAAGAAATTTTAAGGGGGACTCTTAAAATTCCCCTTTAAGAAGAAGTTGAGTGGAACAATCCACAAAAACAAGGACTGAATAGATATGATGATGACACTAAACTCATATCTTTCAATAGTAACTCTGAACGTGAACGGGCTTAATGACCCCATCAAAAGGCGCAGGGTTTCAGACTGGATAAAAAAGCAGGACCCATCTATTTGCTGTCTACAAGAGACTCATTTGAGACAGAAGGACACCTACAGCCTGAAAATAAAAGGTTGGAGAACCATTTACCATTCGAATGGTCCTCAAAAGAAAGCAGGGGTAGCCATCCTTATATCAGATAAACTAAAATTTACCCCAAAGACTGTAGTGAGAGATGAAGAGGGACACTATCTCATACTTAAAGGATCTATCCAACAAGAGGACTTAACAATCCTCAATATATATGCCCCGAATGTGGGAGCTGCCAAATATTTAAACCAATTAATAACCAAAGTGAAGAAATACTTAGATAATAATATACTTATACTTGGTGACTTCAATCTAGCTCTTTCTACCCTTGATAGGTCTTCTAAGCACAACATCTCCAAAGAAACAAGAGCTTTAAATGATACACTGGACCAGATGGATTTCACAGATATCTACAGAACTTTACATCCAAACTCAACTGAATACACATTCTTCTCAAGTGCACATGGAACTTTCTCCAGAATAGACCACATACAAATCGGGTCTGAACCGATACCAAAAGATTGGGATCGTCCCCTGCATACTCTCAGACCATAATGCCTTGAAATTAGAACTAAATCACAACAAGAAGTTTGGAAGGACCTCAAACACGTGGAGGTTAAGGACCATCCTGCTAAAAGATGAAAGGGTCAACCAGGA